>NW_025222233.1:3059427-3392678 GCF_014066325.1 Apis laboriosa
CTCGAACATCGAACGAATCGAACGTTGTCGAGAGAAAGAAAAAAAAAAAAAATCTCTCTATGAGAAAAATATACGACGATCTTCGATACTTGTACTCCTTGCGCCCATCGACGGAGCTTCTACGTTCCTCCGTATTTGTCACTGCGGGGCAAACGGAAGATAGCGGAACAGGAGAGGGTGGAAAAGGGAAGGTGGGGCGCACCAGATACGAAAGTTTACGCGGCAACAAAATTTTAACGAAGACGCGAAGTCTACGAACGCCTTTCTCATCCTATTACCCTGGCTTCCGGTTCACCCCCCTCTCCCCCTCCCGCCCTTCCTTCTTCCGGAAGAGCTGCGTCAAGCGGCACGGAAAGGCGGCTTTCTCGCGAATTGTTGACAAAATACGACATCAGCGACTTTGAGACACGCCGCCCAACTCCTCCTCCGCCATTCGTGTATTTTTCCTCGAGCTCGAGAGCTCGGGGGAGGGAAGACAATCGAGCGAAACTGGCGGAAAACAGAAGGCACTTCCGGCGGCCGGCTTTGCCACCCGGTTGAAAAGGCTTTAACGAGCACGGGGACGAGCGATGATTAGTTCGTTGCGCGGGGAAAGTTTGCAGAGAGAGGTGCGTTAAGCGGAAAATTAAACTTGCTACTAAAAGCTTCTTCGTCTATTCTCTCTCTCTAGCTCTCTTAATTTTTTTCCCCAACATCGGTTTCCTCCTTGTTTGTCATCGATTTTTCAAAGAAAGATAATTGCCTCTCTCTGGCTCGATGGCTTCAATTTATTCTTTCTCTTTCTTTTATACGGTATATGGTAAAATAAGGATGATTGTTCGACTCCTCTCTTACTTGCTTGATATTTAATAACCATTTTTCCGCGATAATTCCAGCTCGAAATCTCGGGACAAACGAGTAAACATTGACTCGTTCCAACCCGGGACGACGACGACGACGACGACGTCGACGACTTTATTCAAAAGGAGAAGTGAAATCAGAGGCGCCTTAATAAGCGAACTTCGTTTCATCAGGAGGATGGAATACTCCTTCCTTCCTTCCTTCCTTCCTTCCTTCCTTCCTTCCTTTCTTCCTTCCTTCTTTGCCGTGCCTCGTAATACGACCGAGTAAGGATTTAAAAATCCTTAAATGGATATTCCAGTTTCCATGCAAATGGACCAAGACGTGGCAAAGAGGATATTCGAAGCTTGAGAAGTAACGAACAAATGGAGAAACTTTGGAAACAACAATGATGGATGAATAAACTGAATGGGAAGGGAGGGGAGAGAGAGAGAGAGAGAGAGAATGGTTTATTTTCAAACAATCGAATTCGCGAGTTCCAAGTGTCGGTTCATCAACAAATTTGAATAATGAATATTTATTCAAACAAACGGGCCGTGTTATTAGGATCGCCGTTTCGTGCCTCTCGATTAATGCGTAATTTCGTAATCATTTGGTCAACTCATCGTTGATCGACGAAAATGATACAATTTTTAAGTAAGATGCATCGTTGATATCTAATTTCTTTCCCCCGTTGCAACAATATATCCGGAAAATCGGCCTTTAAAAGAGAATTGATTAAATCACTTTATTGAAGGTTTTTATTTTATTAGTCCGCGCGATACAAATTTCTTTCTCTCTCTCTCTCCTCTCTCTCGTGTTTTTTTTTTCCAACGTGAAAACGCAATTTTATTCGTTATTTCCCCTCGCCTCATTAAGAATTATTCTTTTACAATTGCATTACAACCGTTTTTCCGGATCAGCGACGCGTTCTTAATTTTTCTTCCAATAATTATCCCCTTCCCTTTCGACACTCGACGAAAATATATAGAATATAGCCGTTGCGATAATTATATTCGATACGACAAGGTGGCGTGAGAAAACTAAGAGAGAATTCCTCGAAGCGAGAGGTATCGATTTTGTACGGCAATTTTCCACCGACCTTTGTAGAGCAACTCTTAAAACGCTCTCTCCGAGCGATTTTATCAGGCGAAGACAAACAACAGCCACGAGCAGCCTCGTCGAGCTCGCTTGAAAAAGTGCATCAGGGACGAGTAATCTTTTAGAGGAGAAATCAAATTGCGGCAATTAGGTGAAAAAAAGAAAAAAAGAGAGAGAGAGAGAGAGAGAAGCGTTATCGCGAAACTATTCCTATACTTTAAACCGGATGATCTATCGTCGCTATTCCATGCATCTTAATCGTAAATATGACCGCTTCATCCTTCCGTAATCATCCTTCTTTGCTCGCGATAAAAACAGAGAAATTACGATTTTTATCGCTTTATACGCGAGTGATTAATGCCCGCAAAATCTTTTCTATCCGGCGGAGAAGGATAGAAAATTGGTAAAATGAAAAATCGATATTAAAGTTTCGAAAATTAACGAGGACGATCTTCTGAATATAATCTTCTCCAGAAGTTTCATTTGGAAGGAAATTGTTTCCTTCGAAAGAAAAAAAAAAAACGAAACTGTCAATTATATTTCATCAATGATCTCAAATCAAGGAAGGAACGTGGAGAGGGTAATAAACGAATTCGTGAAACGAGTAAACGTCTTTGTCTATTCTCACGCAGCTCGCGTGTTGCGCGAATCACGACTAATGGCCCTCCCCCGGTCTCCGTTGACGTCAATGAAAATTAACCACGATCGACGAAGGCAAACGGGATACTATCGATTTCCCCCTCACGTTCACCCCCGACCCCGATAAAACGGTAAACTTTCATGCATGATGCAACTCGGTCGTAAAGATCGAAGATACCCGTCCTTCCGGCTGATCTGATCATCTAATTAATTACCGACAATAAGCAATTCAAACGTATCTCAATACGAATTTAATATCCCAAGAATATCCCTCCCTTCCACTTTATCCTTGTTTCTTCCGATTACCAGCTTTTTATTCTCGATATCACGGCCAATAATTGAATCGAATTCAGATTTTATCTTTACGATATTTAATGCCAATCTTCAATCTCTCTTCGACAACGAGGAAAATAAACTGGAAAAAGCGCGAAAAATATATCGATATCCTCGATAATTATAAAGATTATAAACAATAATTAACGATTGTATCGTGGCGGAAAAATAATTTAACCGTTTGATCGCGAGTGATTTACGTTACATTTCGTTATCTCGGGATAACAAGAGCCGAGGTATTGATTCGTGAACGGGTTTTCCTTTACATCTTCACTTCTTTATTACGCGAAGCGTGTAAAATCATTTCAATAAGACACTCGCGTCGCGTAATGCGCAAAAAAAAAAAAAAAAAAAAAAGAGAAAGAAAAAAAACATCTCGACCGATTGGAAAACTCGTGGTCGAGCGCGAGATTAAAATCGAAACGGAACGGAATCGAGCGGTTCTCGATAAGTAGAGCGGGCGCGTGGCAACTCCGGCCGAGTAGAATAGGATCGCGGTTGGCCGGACGGCGTCGATGAAAATTAACCGCGATCGCCAAAGGCAAACTTGCATATCGATTTCTCCGGCTAGTCGCAATGAGGCGACTCGCTTTTGAAGCGGTCGCTAAAAATAAATTAAAAAAAAAAAAAGAAGAAGAAGAAGAGGAAAAAGAAGAAGAGAAAGAAAGGGAAAAAAGAAGAGAAGCGTAAAAAAAGAAAAAAAAGAACAGAGGGGAAAGAAGTAGAAGAAGAAGAGACGCAAGCGTGTTTTCTTCATCCATCCGTCCGATCAATTACAGGGGATATTAAGCCGCGTATAAATATTTAAATGGCGATGTATATGCAATGCACCGGCTCATTAGATCGAGGCGGAAGACCGATTACCCCGTACCGATGGAACAAAGGCGGCCGCCGCCTTCCCTCTCCCCCTCCCTCACCCCCTTCTTCTTCGAGTTTCGTTATCGGCCCCCGACGATATAAACTCTGTCGTCACGATGTCGGGAAGAAATTAATTTGTTATTCAAATAACGCTTCTTGCCGGGACGCGTTCGCGTACACGAGGACGCGTCTCGGGTTTATAAGGGAAGGGTGAAGGGAAATCAAGCGAAAGAAAACCGTTTCTCGATTAGGTTAATGGGCCAGGATGCGGGCCATCCATTTCTATGTTAATCCTCTCTATCGATCCGCGGACACGTACAGTATGGTACAGTGATGTAGGTTTTAAAGCGATAGCTTTAAAAACTTATCGAGAATCGAAATAGTACATCAACGATTTGTTCTGTCTTCGTTCCGTCCTCCTTTCGTCCCTCTCCGCAACGCGATAAACTTCTGTCTGAATGGAACGGAGACTGGGAACGGCTTAGGAAAAGGTGTTGGGGTAAAAAGTAAACGCGACCGTTTTGGGAGGATGAACGATGGGAGTAATCCGAACGGTGGGATGATTTATGTACGTGTACGTCGCCGCGACGCGGCCCCCATTCGTTACCCTCTTGTTTCTCAAACTGTCCCGCCAACGTTGCGTTCTATCGAGCGCAAACAACGACTCCTCTCCTCTCCATTTTCTCTGTAATTTGCGAGCATCGTACGTGTAACGCGGCACGATCGTCTTAGAGAGAACGATTTCTCGAAGAAAGAAAAATTGAAAATTGACGTTGAAAATTCGAAAAACGCGAGGTAACGTAGGAAGAGGATAAGAGAGAGAGGGAGGCGGGAAGGAAAAAAGGGAGAAACAAGGGAAAATAGGGGGGAAACAGAGGAGGAGATGAAAGAGGCGTTGGGAGAAAGAATGGGAGCCCTCGGGCGCGCGAGAAAGCGACGTCGAACTCGAGCCCCCGTTTTGTTATTCCCCCTCCCTCCCCCCGTGACGCCAACACCTTTCATTTTCGGCGCAGCGTTCCGCGCGTGTCGTCGCTCCGCCGAGGGAACGGAGGGAGCAACGATTGATAAGTGGGAGGCTGAATCGCGGCGACATTCGATGCACACGTCACCAGCCGGAGGGAAGATCGAATTCACAGCCCGCATTCGGTATTCATGGAAAACATTTCGAGCATTTCGAAGCCCGCGGATGACTGGCGGTGCGAGCATCGAGAGCTCCGGGAATCAGCCGCGCGTGGAAACCGAGTGAAATCGAGCCGGGCCTCCGAATAACTTTCCAACCAAGGCCGCTCCTTCTTGCTGTAAATCGATGGCGTCTATCTTTCGATCGTTTCGAGATGTGTACAACTTTGACGTCGAAAGTTTAAAAAAAAATGCTACACGTTTGTTTCTCGATTCTTTAAACGGCCCATTTTGTTCCTGATCTCAGATTCGAGAATTGATTCTTTCGCGACGATTCCTTGGACACGAGGCAATAGTCGCGCTAAACGAAAACAATTTTTCAGAGGAATGAAGGGGAAACTCTCGAGGAAAACGTCGAATAACTTTCCAATCAAAACCGCTTCTTGGTGTAAATCGATGGCGTCTATCTTTCGATCGTTTCGAGATGCGTACAACAAGTTTGACATTGAAGAAAGAAAGGGAAAAGGAAGAGAGAGCGGAGATAATGGCGTTTTTAAAAAAAACGCTACACGTTTGTTTTTGGATTCTTTGAACACCTGAGATCGGAAATGAAATCGATCGCGAGTTTCTTCGGGAATCGATTCTTTCGCGACGATTCCTTGGACACGCGGCAATGGCCGCGCTAAACGAAAACAATTTTGCAGAGGAATGAAGGGGCGCTCTCGAGGAAAACGTCGAACGCGATCGTATCCCGTCGTTCCGAAGGTGGAAGGAAAGAGAGGAGAGGAGAAATACTCGATTCTTTCGGTCGGGATTTTACGAGGGTTGGGTCCGGTAATCCCGACCGGTCTACGAAATAGCCGGGAGAATCCTCCGTCCCGACATATTATTTCGAGCAACGCGTGCACCGTGGTCAGCTGAAACAATAACGAAACGACTTAGGACCGATGCTAAAGCAGCAAGCCAAACTCGCTCACCGAGACTTGGTCCCCGACAATTCTCCTCGCGAAACCTTCCATCACTCAGCCGGTGTTTTACTGCTGCAATTTCGATCTAAATCACAAGGCCACCGCGTTTAAAGACGACTTTTACGCGAACAACGGGAAACTTTGCAAGCTACGCAAAATGTTAATAAAAGTTTCGTCTGGATTTCGTCTGTTTCGTATTGGGATTGTTCGTCGATTACGTATTGGATAAATATCAAAAGAAAAAAAAAGAAATGAAATATTCGTTATTACTCCGTAAAACATTATTTTCGCCGAAGTAATCTTCGAGGAATCTCTCTGTGCGCCAATTAATTCGATTCAATTTTAATTAATCCACAATTTTCCCGCGCAGTTCCAAAGGAAATACTCGAGCCGAAGGGGAGGGACACATTTTATGAACAATCTTGTATACGGTAAGAGAAACTCGAGGCTTGTTTCTAAGAGAATTGCAGGCAGGAAAACACAATTACCGAGTCGATCCATGGAGCGGCCGTTTCCCATTCATTCGTCGTGTAAAAGCTGTCGATTGGAGCGGGTCTTTAAGCCCTCCTTTTCCACCGTTCCTTACTCCTTCCGTTCGTTTTCAGGAGGGAGGGAGAGAGAGAGAAAGAGGGAGGGAGAGAGAAAGAGGATGGTTCGGTAAATGGTCCATCCGAAGCCATCTCTTGCGCACCAGCCCCGCTTCTTATTACCTCGCCGTGTGTCTCGAGAGGGTTGGCGAGGGGAAATTCACTGTTCAGCTGTTCGCGAATTTCCGCGCGCGCCGTCTCATTGGGACAATGGGACGACAATTTCGCCAAGAAAACTTGCCACGGCCATGTTTTCCATTACGCTTTTCATGGGGACAAAAAGAAAGAAAGAAAGAAAGAGTGGCTTCGAATCGTACGGTCGAGTCGTTCGGTTCGTTTTGAAACCGGAAGAGGCCGATCGCGCTTGGAAAACAAGGATGTTTAAAAGCTTTAAAGAGAATATTTACTCGTTGTCGCAAGTTTTTCGAAAAAAATTTACGGCTTATCGTTCTTTTCTAACCCGTTTTTGCAAGTTCCTGTTTCGGTTTTATCGGTGAGAGGAGGATATGGATAAAGTTCGTAATACAATTCTGATGTTTGATCCTTCCAGAACATCGTTGCACTTAAAGTTAAATCAGATTAAACTTTATTCAGTTTATTCATATTTTGCTGTTGTAATTTATAATCTCTATCTATCCGCAAAGGAACGTTAAACGCGATTTCAATAATTTTGGTGGAAACACACGAGAAGATAAGAAGATAAAAAGTTATTGAAATGAATATGACGGCGAAACGGTGGATTATTAGTTTTCCATCCGTGTATAGGTTGGTAATTATTGGCAACGAAGGCGAACGAACGAAGGTGAGTCTTAGCCACGGTGAATAGTTGAGAAACCCCGTTTTACCTCAAAGCCTTGACGGCGCGTTTAATAATCGTTAAAGTTCGAGGCACGCTGTAAGACACGCCCCATTGTTATGCGAGTTACGCCGTGGATACACGGTGAACGCCGACGAAAGGAAACGCCACACGAAACAGCTATTTGCATACGTTCGTTTCGTTCGATTCACGAGGCGGACGTGAAACGAGCTTTGATCCGGAAAGGAAAGATATCCCACCAACCCTCCGTTTCAATCCTTCGATTCACTCTAAATACGAATCTTCTTGAGCTCAAAGTTGAAAGTTGCACTATGCATAGAAACTGGATGGATGAATTGGATCATTTGATTTCCAAAGTTTCCGATATTTGCTTTAATCACAACTCCTCGTTATTTCATTTAATCACAAGTTCAACACTCGTTCCCGAGCCTCGAATAAACGATGTTTATCTTCCGAATGTACACAAGTTCTTTGAAACTTGTTCGTCGAGGATCGAACCCTCGATAGAAATTTACAAGAAAAAGAAAGAAAGAAAAAAAAATAATAATTTAAATTCAACACCGTAAAGATACACCGTAAAAGTAAAATGAAAATCAATCACGTTATGAATTCGAGTTTCAAATCATATTCAAATTTGCTCGAATCCTTAAAAAAAAAAAAAAAAATAAAACGCATAAATTTCCTTCCACGAAGGAAACGTATCTCAGCCCAACTTATTCACCAATTGGTTCGTTACCGGATCGTGGAATCAGATCGCCCGTCAAATCAAGCGAAATAAGATCGAAAATTCATGTCCACGGATCGAAACTTTTCCCTCCACGCAAAAACTCCCTCGAAACGACCAAGTTGAGGAAAGTGGTTCGACCCTCCGGCGACCAATTGCCGCCCCCATAATCCCTCCGATAGAGGCATAATGAATCGCGTGTTGTTTCGATTCTACTTCTCACACACACACACACACACACACACACACACACACATATATAGTGTCTGGAAAACGAGACTAGTTTGTGGTGTTCTCCGCCGTGAAAGGTGGAATAGCACGACCGAAATTGCGCCGTGTACCAACTTTTTGCGGTTAAAGGGTGTGGGCCGTGATTCTCCTCGTGTCTCTGGCCCCTTCTTGCCCTCTCATTTCCACGATCCATTCCGGTTTGTTACGGCCGTTCCAACTTTTCCACGCGTTGCAAACGGGGATCCTTGAATTCGCACCAACTTCGCCGTACCAATGTCGGACCTCTTCCACTTGTTCCTCCCCGGATTGCTTCGCGACTCGTTCCACATATATATATACGTTGGCTTCTTCGCTTTTATTTCCCCTGCGACTTCCACTTCCTTTCATTATCCCTTTATACATTTTCTTTTCTTTTCTTTTCTTTTTTTTTTTTTAGTTGCGTCTTCCGCACGTCCACCGCCTCTCTCGTTTAATTAACCCAGAAGAGGATCCCTCGAATCGGCCACGTATCTCGTATCAATCGAATCTGTTGTCGTGAAGAAGGGAGGAGGATAATAAGGATGGCTAATGCCGCGGAGATTGCAATGGCGATTTAACGTTTAAGACGTTGAAGATCGAGGTTCTAATTACACATTCATACAAATACATCTGTTCCCGAGGGATGATTTCGAGGATGATTATAACGAGATAGTTTTTTAATTTAATTTGTACAGATCCGCAATTTGACGATAGATATTTTTATTTATGCTTTTTCGTTTTAATCAACGGATAATTTAATTTAACTTTCCTCCTTCCATTATCGAGAGCAAATTGTACACAAACTGAACGTAAGGTTTTTAATTAAAAATTTCTATCTCTCAACTTTCGATCCCTAAATAACTAATTCCTCTATATATTTAAATTCCTTAAAGCGAAGATCAATTAATTTTAATTCGTTTTGAACGAAACAATGTATATATATTTGTTCATCATAATAAAATATTTCCTCTCTCTCTCTCTCTTTCTCTCTCTCTCTGAACCGTTTACAAATTTTCCCTGTAACCAACAAACTAATAAACTGTTAAGAATCTATCCGTAGTACCGTAGAAATAATAGTCCCATCCAAACTGCCCCTTAATCGAACAATATGAACTCGACATCCACTCACGAAACACAATACAAAGAAGAACACGACCGACCGCTGCTTTTCCCTCCGGTCCACCCTTCTCCTTCAAATAATTGCTCCATCGTCCTCCTCCCCGTTATTATCTCTCTCGAGCATCCCCTCGACCGTTCGTCCGGCCACTCTTCCCTCCATCCCTCCCCCCCTTCGCTCGACCGTACGGAGGACGGAGGGGGAGGGATAGCCAACGAAATAAACGATTGGGCTTTTTCTCGTGCGCGAGTGTACGACCGCGTGACATTAATGGGGTGGACGGAAAAACTTTACGTTGGGGTAAAATTTTCACACACTCTCCGCGCTCTTATTCCTTCCCTCCTCTCTCTTTTTCTCTCTCAAGAGTGGTTCCTCAGCAGAGAAACCCTTACAGTGGTCGCTCGTTAATTTCTCACCGGCTGCCTGCCTGTTGGTTAGGCCGCGCGAAACGCGAAGGGAGCGAGAGGGGAAAAAAATTGCGCGTTCCCTTCTCGAGCGATACACGGACGATTTAGATATATACGGGGAATAATTTGAATATACCGTGCAATGGAAACAGATGATCCACCGCAAAGTGGATTCGAGAAGGAAGGAGGGAGGGTAGGGAAAGATTCTAGCCTTAATAACCGTAATTATCCCACCCCGGTGGCGCGATAAACATCGATCATCTCCATAAAACGAAGAAGAAAAATTCGCACCATACGCTATGGTAACAATTTTTCACAAGCTCCATTTACATTTCTCGAAACTCGTCGCGATCTAATCCACCACCACTTTTAATTTCGCTTCGAGAGAAATCGTTGAAGAATGTATACCGACCCCTTGCATGATCGAGCAAGTTGCATTAGTAAAAAAACAAAAGAAATCGTGGTGTTTCAAGACACGTATCGTTAACGATTCGACACTGATTTATCTATCGATTGGCGCCAAATTTCAATCAGTCAAAAACGTAATTTCAACGTTCAATTTTATTTTTTTTCCCGTTTCGACGGCTCCGTTAAATATGTACTCGTCGCTCTTGTTTCCGGGATCGCGACTCCTCCCCGGTTGGCGAGTCTCTTTCTCTATCCGTTACAGGCAGAGGGACGCGCATGTAATTCCAGATTGTTTGTCCAACTGCTAACTAGTTTCCAGAACGGGTGTAGCTGGCGCGGCGAGTCCTCCCGATTGTCAAAGCGAATTAGCGCGCCGCGGAACGTTTAAATCCCGCGCCCTTTTATAACACTGTTATATTTAATTCTAGTCTAGTCTTTTCGTATACGTTGTTAAGTTGCGCGCGAGAACTATCGAATAATTTTCCCTTCTGTTAATTTTATTTCAAAAATACACGACGATCTCGTTTAATTGTCGATAATTTTATTCTAGAAGCTACTTTTCCATCGGACTATATTGTTCAAATATTTGGAGAAGCAATTATATTCTTGAAATCAATAAGAAATTTAATAACTTTCGATGGTTTAGTATTTGAGATCTTTCGAGCAACGATATACATATTAATCCATTCTTCTTTATCCAATTCCATCTTCGCAATCGTCGTCAACGAGCTTCGAGATTTTCTCGAATGCTACATCTCTCGTGTAAATCCCACCGTTCTAGCGTTTCGTTAGTAACAAAAGCAAACAGGGGATCGCATCGTTTCGAACGGATCCCGAAACGAGGTGTTTCCATCGGCAACCAGTCGACATCATTTCCGTCGCCGCGACGCCGCTGACTGTTTAAACCGCTTAACCGGTTCAGAGCTGGTCGGCTAAATCCGCTAATGTTTCGAGCCTGGTATATCGATGCGGTCAATTAACCATTTCGCTGGCTTAAACGATTTTGCCTGGTTACCTTTTTGCTCGATTTACCGTCTCGCGCGGTCGGCCGTGCCGTCCCGTTCAATTTTCGCGATTGAAGGCAGCCGCTTTTCAAAGGGACGAATTCCCTTGAAATTTCGCCACATCCAAAATTTCGAACCGTGCCTCCTCCTCGTTTCCAGCAACTTTTTCTTTTTTCTTTTTTTTTTTTTTTTTTTTTATTTATTCATTTTGCCGGAAAATTTGCTCGATTCGATGTTTATCCGCTGCCGGTCCAATTAACGCGATGTATATTCGACTCGGTTTAATGTTGCGAGCCCCGACGAAATAAAAGAGAATTTTTCGTGTTTGCCCGCGTTGTAATTAGATGAGCGTGGAAACTTTTATTAATTAACGTACCCCCTTGGGTCGTTTCGTCCAATGCGAATCCGAAATAAATTCGGCGATTTGATTTCTGCTCGGATGCGGATGCGAAACGCGATCATACGCGACAAATAAAATGTCGATCGAAAGATCTTGCTGCTGGAGATAGTATCTGTATGTTCATAAAATGTATTTTATGTATTATTTAACAGGCACGTATTTTAACATTGGAACTAATATTAAACCAAATAATTCCAGACTCTTATTTTTTCTTATTAAAAGTTGGCAAGGTTCCTATTATAATTTTAATTACTTCAACGTTAAAAAATAACGGATACGTTATTGAAAATATTTTTTATACAAAATTAATATTCTAATATTAATTTATTGATAGTAAAAGATATTTAATTATTTTCTGATTCAATTACGATCAGTTATACATTTATTACGCGCATAAAGACCGATAGTTCCAACGTTAATCATCCTGCGTGTATTTACACGTTATAATGAATTTCAATATTAGATAAATAAGATAAAGAAACGATTAAGCGTACGTTAATTGATAATCGATTAATTAATTCCTCGTAATCCCTAAACATCTTCGCCGTCCATTTTTTCTTATTTTTATCTCTTTCATATTATCCGCATTTGCCGCGTACTTATTAAACTATTTAGAAAATTAGAAACAGCGTTGGAACGCGAGGATGGCAAGGTTCGGGGGCGCGGGAGGAGAGCGTAATTTCTCGTTTATAAGCGGCATTTAACCATAGTGTGTGTATGTGCGCGCGCGCATAGAATATGAATTCAGTAACGAGCATTTTCCACGACGAGCGGAACACGCTCGAATGTTATTCCCCGGTCGACGTCGATGGCCGAGACGAAACTCGAGAACGCGCTCTTTTCACCCAGGTATCCGGCCAGGCGAGGGGTCAGGTAACGCGGTTACCTGCGAACGTTTGCGAACGAGGGTGAAACCTCGCCCCATCCAACCCCACCCCCTCCCTCCTCTCGTTTAAAGCTGGAACCTTCTTTTAATTCTCGCGCTTTGACGCGACGTTCCACCGCGTTAATAACCCTCGCGCGACGAGATACAATGTAAACAGGGCGAGAAGAATGTTGCGAAAATGTTTCTATCGTTTCTATATAACCACTTAACTGAACTACCGTTTTCGTCCAACGATTTATCGCCACGAATTTTGGATGAAAAGATTTCTGACGAGGATTTGTCATCTCGACAGTTTTTTCGAAGAAACGAGAATAGGATTTATCCTTTTTTAATCTGTCCATGTTTCGTCGATCAATGAAAAGTATTATTATATTAAACAGTTGTTCAGAGGCAGAGAAAGGGAAGGGAAATAAATCCTTATTTCTTGTAATGGAATTTGTTCCCGTATTCTTGCCACGAAAATTATCTTGATCACCGCGTTAAAAAAAAATATCGATTTTCGCTTTCGCTCGTCAAATCGAATATTCGTAATCGCGCGATCCCGTTCGTCGCGTGCATCCGCGTATATTTCCAAGTTACCCTAGAAATCATTTTTACAACAACCTTTTCTAGAACGCGAAAAATGGGAAACCTACGAAACCTCGTGTCACGCAAACCTCCTCGGATCACGACGTTACGAATCCGAAAAAGGATGCTAGGGTTGATAATCACCCCGATATAATAAAATCACTCTGGCACCCCAATCGACGCGTTCGAACAACGCGTACAAGCGCGAAGAACAACTGGAGCGCGAGCGGAGAAGCGGATTCTCCGGTGAATCGAGGGGGGAGGAGGGGACAACATGATGGAGAGAGGGGAGGGAAGGGTTGAAATGGCAAACTCGCGCGGGCCCCGAAAGCGACAAGGTTGTTCCAGTCGTTGGAACGCGACCACGGCCGCGCCTAGCTTCATATCGGTCGTGGGCGGACAATTGAATGCCGATTTCCCACCGGGCCAATCGCCGATTCCATCCAATCGTAATATCGTACCGAGTGTATACACGATGTACATCCTGTATACCGGCTATCGAGTGGATGGAGATAGAGAGAGAGAGAGAGAGAAAGAGAGAGAGAAAGAGGAGAGGAGAGGGGGGCGTGCGGGCGGTAAACGCGGACTGTGACTAGATTTCAATCTGCGCGCGCTCGCGCGTGGGCCGCGACCTAGCTTAACCCGGCCTAACCTTCGCCCGTCCTGTGTATTTTAAGCGTATTACGCGACCAACCCCTCTCAACCCCCTGCCCTCCTGGCCTTTATCGCGGCGCAAACCCTCGTTTCGGTCAATTTCAGCATCGAGCCCCGACTTTTTCCACTCGTTCGATCCTGCTGCTGCGCCAGGATCGAGGGGAGGGGTGAAAATAGGTGGCGGGATACGGGACAGTGTTTTGTTTCGAGAGAAATACAATATATAAATCGTGGATTCGATAAAAAGAAAAGGTGGAATTTCGAGTGATATTTATTAGTTTATTAGCGACTGGAAAAGAAGAAGAATAGAGCTTGTTCGAGCGAGTAGGAGGAGAACGCGGTGGTAAAAATAATAATAGAAAAAGGGAAATTTTGTAATAACGAAATGGAAATGGAAAATATTAGTCGCGGAAGAAAAAGAAGAAGAAGAAGAAGAAGAAGAAGAAGAAACGTTGGGAGAAAAGTTGGGAGATCGCACGTCGAGCGGACGGTTTACGATTTTCACAACATTTTTAACAACGTTTTCGAGGCCGTCGCTATTTAAATATCTCTGCCGAGCCGGCAGGGCGAACAAAAATTTATCACGGTCGGGGCGATTTAAACGCCGCGTGTAGAAATAGCTGTGCGTACGGTTCGGTTCAAAGCGTTGGACAAACGTAGACACTAATACCGACACGTATTTCAACCCCGTTGAATTTTAACATAAACAGAAAAAACATTTTCAACTATTCGCCGGGGAAATACTCCACACAACGTTCTACCGACCCCTTTAAACAAACCTCGCGATCAAAAACGTAACATATTTCGATCCGCCCCTCTTCCTCCTCTTTCAATATCCTTCTTTCCCATCCCTTCCGTTTTCAATTCTTTCCGTGTGAAAAATTTTCAAAAAAAAAAAAAAAAACGAGAGAAAGAGAAACAGAAAGAAAAATTAACCCGTGAAGAGAAAGGCATGCGAATAATTAAATCTTGTCACGTTTCTGTTTCCGTGGAACGAGCGGAAAGAAAGGAAAAAAAAAAAAAAAAAAAAAAAAAAAAAAAAAAAAAAAAAGAAAAAAAAAAAGAAGGAGAAAAAATCGTGTCAGCCACGGGTGACCACGAGGCGATAGGGGCGAGGTCGTCTCGTTTGTATGTACGGTCGAGGCCGTTCCATTTGTAGAAAGTAACATCCGCTCGGGTCCGTGATTCAGGTCGAAGCAAGACACCGGATAGGTGGTCGGTGATGGTGGTGGTGGTGATGGTGGTGGTGGTGGGCCGACACTGGCAGTCGAACGTGCCGCTGTTAACTGTTTCCGGGGAGTTAACAAGGTTTCGAGTCCGCGACAGAGTGCGGGACAATGGGACGACATTAGAGGACGCCACCGTCTCCGGACACCTAAACCTAACTCCTATTCCGGTTACTCGAGCTGCATTCTCCCGATACGCCCGTTTCCTCCTCGACAGCTTCCCTTCCTTCCCTCCTAAAAATCTTTAATTTTTCACGACGATCTCGTTCCATGTATCTCGATCTATAACTCTTCTTCTCTTTTCCAAGATCTCGCAGCTCTCTCTCTCTCTCTCTCTCTCTCTCTCTCTGCGATTCACGCAATTCATAGGAGAATTCTCGTCTCCGCCAACACGTCTCCACTCCATTAAATCCAAATAAAGCAACACCATCCCCGGTCGATAAATTCGTGTACACGGCTCGTGTACAACGGGCCCTTCCAACGTCCCTTTTCTCCCGCAATCTATGGGAGCCCGGATTCAGGCGGCCTCCCCCTCTCCCTCCCTTCCATTCCGAGCGTATCTCCTCGTCGCCAGACCGCATCATCTTCCTTCTGCTCCTAATTGTCGGGATCCACGCGTGATCCGACTACGCGAGATATATATCCTCCCGCTTGCTGACCACGTCCGCTAAACATATCGGAGCCACGGCTGCTCCAACAACCGGCTGTCGAAACTGTTGCCGCTACGGAACCTGAAGAGCAACCCAACGATGAAACGGCCACGAAATTGCGATCTCCAACGCCTCCATTTCCAATTCCACGGAATCCAATTTCGCCATTATTATTATTCCATCCGAAATAATATTCTTTGATCAAATTAAACCGTGGGACGAAATTAAAAAAAAGAAGGACAAAAATTAATAATAAAATTCCGAATTTTACGATAATAAATTCTCGAATCTAAACAAGATCCGAGATCCAAAGCGAAATCCAAGGAACAAGGATTTTTAAATCGTGTGGGTAAACACGAGGCCCGAGTTTCGAGGCGAATTTGCCCGATTACGACACGTAAGAAGACGAGCTCGAAGCCGAGGAACGGAAAGGAGAGAGATGTGTGTGTGTGTGTGTGTGTGTGTGTGGCACAAACGTAACAGAGAGAGAGAGAGACTTCGCGACAAGTGGCGTGGCACGAAAATTCGAGAGTAACATCGCGTTATACACCGTCGTTGTCGGAGGGGGTGACTTTCCCCCTCCCTCTCTCGTTCACCCGCACAACTCCGAGGTGGTGCCGAGATGGCTTTGTGCGGGGTGCATAAACTCGGCAGAGTGGTTTCGCAGTTTCATTAACGCGGCAACTTAAGCGAGCGTGCACCGACTTACCGCTAATTCAAATTAAGTCGAGCAAAGCCACCGGCCGATACGGGTCGTTTAATTAGCCGCGCGAGAGCGGCCAACTGACTTATTGCCAGTCCACATCTTGGAACCGGCATCCATCTCCTATGAGTTTCCCGCGCAGAGGGAGGAGAACATGTCCGGCTTGCAAATCGTCGGCTAATTAATAAAAGAAAACCCGCCTGTCTGGTTTCAGCCCCAAGGGATCATTGAATTTTAAGCAGCTTTCCCGGACACGAGAGATTCCTCCCCCCGCCGCGACACACAATGGATATCCTTTGTGGAGGGGAGCCTTTCTCCCCGCTCGAGCGGAACGATTGCGCAAACGTCCGTGGAAATTTCGTTGAAAAAAATTTCCGGCCACGCTCTACTTCCAAAGGCAAGATCATCTTTTTTACGCAGCCCCCTCTCTCCTCGAAATAATTTCCCTCGCTTTTATCGGGGCTTAAGATCCAACCGATTAAGTATTTTCGTCGAATGCCCCTCAGGGCCGACGAGCAGTTCCGTCAACGCGAGGAAATCCGCGAGACGAGATGAAACCTCGATATTTCTCCTGAGAATTTGTTTATAATATGGATTATAGATCGTGTCAAAAATCGAAGAGAGTTCCTTCTGTTTTCTTCGAAAAATTCGCATCAGTTAAAATAGGAAATTCTCGTGGCGCCATTTTCTATCTCGAATGCGTTAATTGATGGAAAGGTGTTCGATTGAAGAATATTCGGGAATGAGGGGCTACTACGAAACACTAATGACTACTAATGATTTATTGAAAAGCAAGTTATGCTACGGGTTAGTTTATGAAACACCTCGGATAGGAATAGCAAACGTCAAAAACGTTGTTTGATTCCTAATTAATAGCCCGAGAAGCGGAAAATTTCAGATATGACATGTACAAATGGTTCAAGAAAGCTTCGTGAAACGTTGCTTCGAAAACTTTCACGAAGAACAGAGAAAACAGATGAAAATTTTCGAAAAATATCAAAAAACAAATCGGCAAATTTACACGAGCGTGTAAAACACAATTGTCTATTTGATTCTGTAACAACGAAACAAATCGCTGCATTAATCTTCTCCTCTGTGATGGTCAACTTGTTTATGGATCCAAAATTTAAATTTACCTTCTCTCTCTCTCTCTCTCTCTCTCCCTCTATTAATCACACGCAAAAAAAAAAAAAAAAATATAAAAAAAAAAAAACCAAAAAAAAAAAAAAAAAAATAAAAAAAAAAAAAAGAAAAAGAAAGAAAATCAATTTCACGAGTGTCTGAAAAAAGAATATTCGAAACAGAACAGGGGAGAGACAGAGAGAAAGAGAGAGAAAGACTCGAAGAGAAAAGGTTTTCAGAAAGAAAGGAGACACGGGAATCGGGAGCAGTTCCAACGCTGGAGGAGAGAAACGATGACGTTGGCGCGATTCGTCATTGGGCAAAGCGTTCTGATTTCCTTGGATCGAGGAGAAGGGAGGAATGGTTGGGATCTCGGGGATCCCGATTAATTAATATCCGTGCAATCAAGGTATTGCCGCGTCGCTTGGCTCTCGACTCGTGGTAGCTGCGGATGCGAGAACGATCCCTTCGAGGGATTCTGGCAAGATACGTAACGCGGCAACCACAATTTACGCAGCGGGGAACAAGGTTGTGCAGTCGCGGGGATGAAAGCTGTCCTCGTTTCGACGGGGTTAAGACGTTGGATCTCGGGGTGTAGTCGGGCGAAATGTCGGCTGGCATCGATACGCATGGGGAAAAGGACACCGCCGGTGTCACGTCGAGACGATTTGCTCGAGACGGTGAACGAGACAAGAGATCAAAGTTAACCGAGATGATTTATTCAGTGACTGGTGTATATACGGGAATGTGCCGTCAATGCGTGTCGCTTGAACGTTTGTGAAAATGTGTTTTGGATGATGGTTCAAAAGAATCAAAGAATCGTCTCGTCTCTTGAATTTTTATTATCGAACGAGGAAGGGTAGCTTCTTCTTGCTTTCTATATTCGTAGCTCAGTCTTCGTTCGTTTCAGAATCCGACGTTGAATATTTAATTATTGCGAGATTGTTTTTTTATTCGTGGATAAACGTCGATAAACTTTGGTACTCGAGCTGGTACTGGAGAATATTCGAAGAAACACGTTCCATGTTTTGGATTATTATTGGCGATATCTCGGAATTCTCGTTCAACTCTGGCAAAGATATCTTTCGGGATTTTGATTTAAAGGATGAAGTTCTTATGATCGTTGCCGATGTACGATATATATCCGGCCATTGAAAATATCGTGAGACCAGGAAAGAGTAATCAATCCGTCGAGAGGTATGATAAAAAGAGAATCTTCCTTAAATATCGACTGTTGCTAATTACAACATCCGAATCGTCTATATGGGCTATAAGAATGAATGAACGAATTCGCGAATATTTCCGCGATATTTTCCTCCGAATGATATTTCTCGAATAAAATATTATAAAAAAAAAAAGTAAAAATTGAGAACGACGCGAGACAGCTGTGGATCGATTTTTCGCTTCTTATTTCGCTGCATTTCGATAAACAAGCATCGCGGATGTATTAGCCATTCCCTGGATGGATCTTTTAATATTCGTGCAATTCCCATGATGTATATGTATATATATATATATATATATTATTCGAACAAAGCCGAGTTTTATATTTCTGGACGATGATTTGCCAAGCTAATATTATACCATTCCTCGGCTCGAGCAAATAAAACGTAGCTGCGAACTAAAACGAGGCTCGATATAAACTTTCTGATCGAATTTAATCCGTTAGGAGTGTTCGTCGAAATTTTCCTGTTATGAAGGAGACGTGTAAAAGAGAAAGGGGGATAGAAAAGCTACTTCGAATAGTGGATTTCCTCTTTTGGAAAGATTATGAAAATGGTGATGAATTTATTGTCAAATTATCGTGAATCTTGTAGTTACTAACCAGTAAGTGAAGATGTGTACGATGATTGTACGATGAATCGTGTGTGCGTTTCAAATGCGAGGTTCCAGAACGTTCAAAGTAATTCGTGTTCCAATTTACCTCCGCAATATAGATATTTCTACAGCGCAAGACCTCTGTTTCGTTTCCAAAGATACGACGTATTAAGGGCATAACGGAGACGGTCTTGAATACTCATTATCTTGACCCGAATTTCGATGAAACACAATTAGAAATCGGACGAAAATAGAAGATGGCGAATATCGGTTTTCGATGGTAAGTAAAATGTAACAAAATTCGAAATGATTATGTAAAAGAAAAATTGTTACAAAAAATTCTTTCACATTTTCGAATAGAATAGGAAATTTTTATGCATCGTAGTTTCGAATTCAAAATTAATTAGGCGCCAATAGAATTCTACAACTTTGAAAGAATCGCATCGAGAGACGAACTCGAACAAAATAAAATGGCGATATTGCACCAGCGGTTCGACGAAAAGGCGAAAAGTTTATCAAACGTTCCGCGCGTTTCCGCTCGTTTCTCTTTCTTCTTTTATTTTTTTTTTTTTTTTTTTCGAGAGAGAACCGTTAATCTCGTAACTCGTGGGCGGTAAATATCTCTCCCACGGGCCACATTTCCGTCGTTTTATTCGATTATCAGTGGCGATCGAACAACGGGGCGGCCACTGTATATTTTCATCTGGTAATTTACGAAAGGCGGGCGCGCAGTTGCCGTTTCGCAATTCATAACTTTCGCAGTAAGCCGTGCCCGTTGACCGACGAAATTGACGACCGGCCGCGCGCGTGCGACGAGTGTCACTGAACGTTTTTCCATAAAATGATACACGACCGGCGAAATTGCGTGATTGCGCCCATTTTCCCGAATCGCCGTTCCGACCATCAACCGTTTTATCTGCCAAACTTTCTTTCCTCCGATCGATGAAAATTAATATTGAAGTTGAAGTTGGAAGGGAGATCCTTTAGTCGTGGAATAAATTTGACGGAATTCTTCGAATCGCAAGCGTTATCAGAATCATCGTAAATTATATCGTAAAATTTATGACACAATTTCACGAAATTTTTCATTTCTCTCAATAATTAATATGATTACGTCAACTGAATAATATCAGCGTCCTAAACTTTAGAATCTTCGAGGTCGTTCACCTTTCATCTTTTTTAGTACATCCATCCACTTGATTTCCTCCGTCAGATATACCAACTCGCTAAAAAGTTATTAAAAATTATTGCCTAAAATATCAAAATTCTAAAATATCAATAAAACGTTAATCAAATCAGGTGGCAAAAGTAGCTTCGAAGCGAACGAAAATTAATAGACACCTTCAATCATCGATCCCAACGATAAGAACGAAGAATCGAAATAATTTACGAATAAAAATGTAAAATTTTTCTTCGTAAAAAGATGTCGCTTCTCGATCTCGAAGATGTCCTTTCTCACGATCGAAAAGTAAAGAGTAATTCTGAATGATGAGGGGAAACTTGGCGAGAGGAAAACAGCGGAAAACGATGTGATTGAAAGGATGCAGGTTCGAATTGCGGGGGATCGAGAACCTCGCCAAAGGGGGTTGAAAACTTTGGGAATATCGATCGGCGGATATCGAAGGGAGAGAAGGTTGCGGTTCTGCGATCGGCCGACAGAGGCTGTATCGATCATCAGGGATGGCTGACAGCCGGAACTGGCCGACGAAATTACGTTTCATCGATGCAAACTTTACGTCTCGAACGGTGGTAACAGATTGTAGAGGAGTGGCGTTTACCTGACCGACGCATCGGTCACAGGTAACGATCGCGTGGACAGCGGTTATGCGCTAAATTTTATAGTCCTAGCGCAATAAATTTTACGTCCATGCGTGTATGATTCCTTCGCCTACATCCACGCATTACCGATTCCCGTAAATCGTTAGCTTGTCGAGTTTGCCTGTGCAGCTTATAAATACAATGCATACGGTGCATCGTGTCTCTGTTTTTTTACAAATGGACTTGTTTCTATTAAACTTTTTCCCGTCACAAAATCACGAGAGACATATTCCACAAATTATTTTAACGAATAATATTTTTTAGAAGAAAGGAAAAACGAACAATTGTTTGCTCAACGAGCCAAGATTTTTCGTGACAAGATTAATAATTGTAGAAATGTATCCCAAAATATTCTAAGTCACTGGGCTTTGTAATGAATAAGCGGAAGAATAAACATGTTTTCAAACAACGAAACCGGAACACGTAAACAAAGAAAACAAGTCTGGAAACGAAAAGCAACAAACCCAAAATGTAAATAAACAAATCCAATATAGACAAACAAACGAAGCAAAAATTCCTAACAGATTCTACCTTCTTATTTCCACCGACTCGAACCAGTCGAAGAAAAGCTTCGAAGATTTCTTCTTGTTAAATAAAAATCCTGAGGATTGAATCAAAACATAAACGAAGAGAAAAATTCTTAAAAAAGACGTTAAATCGCCTGTTACAAAGCGACGAAACTTTCCATACTTTTCCTTTATTAAATAACAATCGAGGGAGAGGTCGAGATGGATACGTCACGTGCACGGTCACAACGATATCCCTGTCGTTAACGTAACGGGCATTATCGTGGCCGTCGGTTCGACAAACCGTAGCAGAGCGACCTGGCGTAACGATATTAGAGGATAATGGAAGCTTGCTCCACACGACGACGGAGACGACGTGGATTTCGTCTACACGGTCTGATAATAGCCGCCCTGAGCGGCGGTCGCCGCTTCGTCTCGCCGCGACTCGCGCCCCATCTCGATGGTAACGAGAAACAAGTAGCTCCCTTCCACGCACAATGCAATTCGAGAAATCGCTCTCCTTCCTTTTCTTCAACCCTTTTTCCCTTTTTGTTCCTCCTTCTTTACGCGTGAGGAATTTCGACAATAACTTTAATCGTTCATCTTAATCATTGGGAATGGAATGTGTTAAATCCTTTTGTTCGACGAACAGGTAATGTAATTATATCTTTGATATAGTTTTGCATTAAAAAATCTTATCCACGATCGATGCAATCCACGGGATCACAGATGGAAAACAAAGCTACAAATGGGAATTAATATTCGAAAATTGGCGTGTAATTATCCACGGATCATCGAGATAATTTGCTCTTAATGGAACTTCTTTTCCACGCGTGAAGAATTTCGATAATAACTTTAATCGTTCATCTTAATCCTTAAATCCTTTTATTCGAATAGGTAATGTAGCTATATCTTCGATATTTTGCGTTAAATGGAGAATCTTATCTACGATCGATGCAATCCACGGGAGCACAGATTGAAAACAAAGCTACGACTCGTGAATGGGAATTAATATTCGAAAATTATCCACGGATCATCGAGATAATTTGTTCTTAATCGAGCTTCTTTTCCACGCGTGAAGAATTTCGACAATAACTTTAATCGTTCGTCTTAATCATTGGGAATGGAATGTGTTAAATCCTTTTGTTCGACGAATAGGTAATGTAGCTATATCTTCGATATTTTGCGTTAAATGAGAATCTTATCCACGATCGATGCAATTCATGGGAGCACAGATCGAAAACAAAGCTACAAATGGGAATTAATATTCGAAAATTGGCGTGTAATTATCCACGGATCATCGAGATAATTTGCTCTTAATCGAGTTTCTTTTCCACGCGTGAGAAATTTCAATGACTTTAATATATATGTAAATAAATTTAATAGCTATATGTATCTTGTATATGATATATTTTTGCGTTAAATGGAGAATCTTATTCACGATCCATGAAATCCACGGGAGCACAGATTGAAAAAAGCTATGACTCTGGTGTGTAATTATCCACCAATTCCATTGGGATAATTTGTTCTCGACCAAGTTTCTCCTCCATTGAAAATGGAATATATCTTAAATTCTTTTATTCGACGAATAAATAATAGCTATTCATATCTTCGATATAGTTTTGCGTCGTTAAAATCTTATCCACGATCGCAATATGCGCAGATTGAAAACAAAGCAACGACTCGTGAACCAGAATTAATATTCGAAATGTTAACGAAACTGGGGTGTAATTATCCATCCATTCCACGGACTATCAAGAAAATTTGATCGAGCTCCTTCTCTCCACGCGTGAGAAATTTCGACAATAATCCTCCATTGGAGGAAATGGAATGTCTTTCTTTCCTTCGACGAATAAGTGATACGTAGCTATATAAATATATCTTCGATATAATTTTGCGTCACGTTAAATAGAAAATCTTGATCCAAGGGAGCGTGGATTGAAGACAAAGCTACGACTCGTGAATTAATATCCGAAACGTTAACGAAACTGTAATTCATTCCACCGAGGGGATGATTTTCAATTGGGAATTAAAAACCTATACGCGGAGACCCGTCCCAAAATCGGACAGCCGAGCCAAAAGACTTCTCCTTGTGAACCGTAATCAACGGGCAGACAATCGTGCTGTTCCGGACGAGGAAACAAAAGACAGGACAACCGACTTCCAGGGTCTTGATTCGGGCTCATTAATCAGCTCGGCCGGCATATAGGGCGCAATTATCCGACGGTAATTAACTTCGCAAACTGCCCCCGCCTGCAAGTCTGGCAAGGCGGACGCGCAGCAAGGAGGGGAGGGGAGGAGAGGGGAGAGAGAGAGAGAGAGGAAAGGATGGGAGAGATGGTTGATAGCGGGTAAGGGTCTCGCGCGGTGGTGGTGGCGGCGTCAGCAGCAGCGGATGGTGGATGGCCTCCGGATGGAAGGTTCTTGGTGGGTTCCAGCCTGATGGAGCTGTTCTGGAATTATACACGGGGGTTAGCCCTGAAAACCAGCCGCCAGCTTTTGCTCCGGAAACTAATTTAACTCTCGCATCCTCTCCCCGCCGACCAATGGCGGCGCACAGTCGAACCTCGAGCCTCCGCCATCGACCCTCGCCGATCTCCCCCTCCCCTTCTGCTCATCTCGCGTATAGTATTCCGCAACGCTCGGCCAGGATGCCTATTCGAATCAATCGAAATCTGGAACGAATCGAACGAAAAACTAAACATATCGCGTTTGGTGTATACCAAACGGTGTAGGCGTGCGTTTCGTTTCGTTTCGTTTCGATTCGATTCGAAAGAGGGAATGGAAAGCGTGTCATGGATCAAAGCACTCGATTCGCAGCCGCGGATGCAACCCGATTGCGAGCTATCTTGTTTCGAGTGGCCATTGGCATTAATTAAAAGGCTCGCGAGATGTAATCGAAAGGACGTCTCACTTGGGCCGATTCCTTGATAAAGATCGATTCCGGAATATCGAATGAAATTATGCATACGTGAATGACACGATATCGTGGTTTCTTGTCAATTCTTTGTTCTCGTGGATTTTCATGTCTCGTGCCATTTACTTGGATCACGGATTAATAGCTTGAGTCCTTTGATGATTTTCTTTTTTCCCTAGCAAGGGGATGCGCAGCAAGAAGGGAGGGGAAGGAGGAGGGGAAGAGAGAGAGAGAAAGGAGCGCGTTTTTATGTCCAATTTTCTTTATCATTTCGAGGTTTTTAAGAACTCTTCCTTCTCGTCGTTTGCAATTAATTTTATCATCTTCGTACTGTATATGTATCGATAAATATATTTATTTCAAGGATCGGATTATCTTTCCTGTTTTCTTTTTGTTCGATGGGAATGAAGACTCGTCGAGCGAATTTTTAAGTATTCGATTATTTCAACGGAAAAATAATTAAGTAATAAGCGAGTAAAAGTATCTATTTTTCACGAACGATAGACAAGAATGATAGAGTCAGCCGGAATGCGTCACGGGGCTATTGTGATTCCTCGATATTCGTACAATTAACAGGTGATTTTAATTGGATAATTCGGATCCGGTTCTTTCACCGGTGCACTCTTCCTTTTAATGGAACCCATCCTAAAACCTGACGGTTCGCGTTATGGAAGCCTCTGTCTATTCAGGTCGCTCTCAGCTGTCTGCTAATTCAATTAGCCAATTTTCATTGTACCGTTCACGCGTCTACCGGTCTGTTTTAATTCGTAGATAGAATCCATGAACGATATCCTTTTCCATCGTCCATTGTCCGATCCTTTTTTCCCTTTTCCCTTTTTTTTTTTTTTTTTCTTTTTTACGCTCTCCTTCTAATGTCTGAGTACGTCCATTTCGTGTTTGCTCTCGGTCAACTACGAAGCCTCTTCGTTCCACGAACTTACCGTATTACGGCCACGCCGTATTCCATCTGTCGGCGCGTTATTCGAGGGTGGAGCAAAATGCGAGCATAATACCACGTTTACAATTCAGGGCTGAATTTTCCAATTTTTATTCTTTTCCTTTTTCTTTTCTTTCGGTAGACAAACAGGGAAATAAGTAAATGTAAATGCGGAAAAATTCTATTCATCTAGCCAGGGGGAAAAAGAACGGCGATATGCGAAGGAAAGATATGCAAGGAATAATGGATGGGAAAGGCAGAGACCCAAGAAAACTGGGAATAATCGATCTTTATACATTATATATTACCAAAGAATGGAAGGGGGGGGGAAAAGTAGAGCGCGCCAACAAAGAGAAAATATCAAACTATTATCCGGATATTCACGAGTAAAATGTTCTCTAGCTGATTCTCACAGTGATTCTCGCACGAAGAAACGTATATATATATATATACACATAAAATTTTCACATTTTCACCAAGGATGGAGGATAAGAATTATGCATCCGTCAGCGGCGCACGTGTCGCAATAAATTGTAAATATCTCTCCTACCCTCGAGAAGATCTATCGATATCTGATTAAATCCCCGAAAGGGATATTCCTTGGCTCGAACGTGACGAGTTTTTGGGATCGATGGAAATTTCTCTTCTTTTCCCCACGATTCGTCGTGTAAATTTTAACGCGGAATCGAGCGTTAGAAGAAGACGCAATTCTTCGCAGAATGCATCCGCGAATGCACGTTTCGTCCTCGTTCACGCCGAAAGAACGAAAGAATACCGTTAAAGTACCTATTTTCTTTCTTCTTTCCACACCCTTAACGCACGATTTCTCTAGGGAGAAAAAAAAAAAAAAAAAAGAAAGAAAGAGCCGTCGATAACACGCTTGCTACGTACCAACTCGGCTAAAAAAGCGCCACCGTGAAAGTTAAACTCCTTCGAGGATATTGATTCGAGGAAAAGTTGGAAACAGGCTCTTGGCGCACGGAGGGAGAGAGAAAGGGAATGTTTACACACGAGCCACCTTCTCTCCTCCCCTATCCTCCTCTTCTTGGAAACAAGCTGTACCTGTTTGTTATTGCTTTCTCCCGTGGACCGGTTTCTTTAATTTCCGACGATGGATGTTCGCCGGGTTGTTCGAAGATAAACGGTCGGCACGAGGACGACAAACAGCGGAGCACGGAACAGCGAGAACGTTGAATATTTGACGAGCAAACTCCGGATGAATTTAACGACCTTTTCCCGCGCCCGGTGTTTGCCCACCGCGTCCCTGCCAATTTTTAGATCCCGTCAACTACCCACGGCTGGTAATACACGGGTGATAACGGGAGTCCCGCATGTTGAGCGGACCTGTTGTCTTGAAAAATACCATTGAAAAAGGTAGAGGTGAGTGGAGGACGCTGAACAATATTGTAACCGGTGTCCCGATAAGAAGAATACCACGCCTCCCTTCTCGTTCTCCTCGCTTTTCCCCCTCCACTCGACTATCGGCGCCTATTCCCCTCGAGGGCGTACGATTTCCAGTCGGAGGAAGACGAAGGCCGGCGCGGAATAAGGGATAAGAAAGAAAAGGGGGCGAGGACGAAATCCCGTCGAGGGACGTGGAAGAAGGGGAAAGATAGAGAGAGAGAGAGAGAGAGAGTTTTATTTACGAATTCTGTGGAAAGAGAGACGCAGAGAAAGAATAGGGGAGAATAACTTCGACAAAAGGTTAGTTTCCTTCGGGTGACGATGCTCCTGTTCGCGAACAACAACCAAGGGATACTCCACGGGACGAGTGGAGACAGTTATCGAGGGGAGGGGGATAAGGGAGGGCTGACGATTCGGGGAGGAAGGGTAGAGAGGGGAGGGGAGGAAGAAGCTCTATAGAATTAAGAGCCCATTAGCCTTTCATTAACTCGACGTCGTTGGATCCGCGGAGGGACGGACGGATACTCGTTTCTAACCCCTTCTTTGTGGCCGTGTCCCTCGCAACGAGCAGACAGAGGGAAGCAGCGTCTCGATGAAAACTGGATCCATTCAACCACCGCGAAGCCACTTACCACCATCTGGTGTACACGCAAACGAGTCTCCCCCTTCCCTATTGTCTCCTCCCAGAAGGGAAGAAGAGGGATCGCGCGTGTCGCAGTCGGCTCCAGTTTAAAGGGCGATCGCTACGCTAAAAAACGAAAGCGAAAGAGGAAGAGATTCGAACTGAATTTAAATAGTTGCTCGTCGAAAGGGATATATATATATTTCACGCTGTGGAAACTTTTCTATTTGGATTTATACTTTTGTAACGACGAAGATCGGGGAGGGGAGAAAGAGATTTGGAGACGAATACGCGGAGAAATTGAAATTGGAAAGAGGAACGCGTGTCGCGACGTGTGTGTAATCGCGACGAGGCTTTTCGCGTTTAGTCGTCATTCTATTAGACGATAATTGACTGTCAAACTCGTGGCGGCGCCGGCGCCGCGCAGGTTCGTTCGACTGTAATGCCAGAAACGGGTTAATTGCGTTATGGCTGTCATTATCTCGGTCGCTGAGCATGCAGCTCTCGAGAGGAGCGCCATCCACGAGACGCGGCTTGTGCACGTAATCCCGGTTACGTTTCGTTGGAACATTTAGTTCTAAACGTTCAACAAGAGACGAGAGGGATTTCGCAACGTTCATTCGATTTGCAATCGATTAATTTTTGAATTTCTTTTCTTATTCGGACTTTCCCCTCCTCGTCTGTGGATTTCGCGGTGTAAATGTACACAAAGGAACAGAGAAATTCCTAGAATTGAAATCCGCTCGATCCTGTAATTAGCTAAAAACACTCGCGAAAATCCGCACGCCACACTTTTACGACGGCGATATTAATTTTAATTCCTATTAAAACGGAAACGTAATTATATATTATTAATTATATATCTTTGTAAATGCAATTAATTATAAATGTAATTACTAAATGTTAATTATACGGGTAGTTATTTATAACTAAATTAAATGTCCATGTATTTTTGTAGCAAGGATTATTATAAATGGACTCACGGTCCATTAACCTACATTTTTTTTCTTCTTTTAGCGTTGGAAATGCACTACTACGCTCTGTCTAAAATTTGGAATAGGCCAGCGAGATATAGACGAGATTAAAAATTAATCCCTCTTTTTATATCTCGGAAATCGTGTCGTAGATAAAAACAAAAAAAAACGATTAAAAAAGATTTCGAAATTTTCCAATGGTGGAAGCGTTACAAATTTCTCCTAATTTTAATCGGGTTTTAAATTCGATTACGTTTATCTCTCTTGGAAAGAATATTTTTCCCCCCCCCCCAAATTCGAGGCATTTAAAGAACCCTCCAATCGTGTCGATCGGATAGAACAGAGATTTTCACAAATTTTATAATTTCTTCGATATCTACAACATCTCGTTTGCAAAAAACATAACTAAGAATACTAATATTTTCACGAGCATCCTACACACTCCAGGACGTCATCACATCCCAGTCATAATAGCTTAACCCACCAGTGATCCATCTCCTGGACCGACGACGAAAACCAACGTTGTCCTCGGAAATAAAGTCGAAATACGTGGCGGCGAAAGGGCAAGGCAGCAGCCGCGACGACGAGAATCCCCGGTTCGACGGGGACAGCGTTAATTAACGTTCTCGCGTTAGTCGTTGGGTCGATGCGTTTTCCGGTTTCACGCCCCTGTTCGGCAATTTCGTCGCGTTACCCTGGCGACGTTCGGTCGAGCAGGCCGCCCCCCTCGCGCCACGAATTAAACGGATAGCGATAGGGACGATGGAACCAACTTACCGGGATCCGAGGAAGGATGAGCCCTGGTTAGTCTGCAGAGTTGGAGCGGCAGATAACGCGTATCCGCTCGCGGTGGTGATTTCGGGGGCGGTGGTGTCGCGCTGAGAAAGCCGCGCTGCAACTCCCATCCCACCTCCTGGATGATCGACGCCTTCCTGAAGTACGGTGTCACCTCCCTCAGATACTTCACTGCAACGAGAAAAAAGTAACAAATCAGATTTTTGGAGAGAGAGTTTCGAAACGAAAGAGGGGGAAGAACTTCGATAAAATTTTTCACTCTTTGGAAAGGAAGTTACACTGAGACGAGATAATTAAAGTTGGTGGATAAGTCGGTGAGATTATAAGAGTGGCGAATGAAATGTCTTTCGAGATTCGAGAGATCAAGATGGACGATTTTTACGTAGCTTTTTACGTAGCCGAACGAAATTTGCAAAACGGGACCTATCTCGCCTCGTAAATCGTACCCGCGGCCGGATCATCTCCGTTCCGCCATCGAGGCGTCTGCGAGATACGCGCGCGGTCACGTACAGACTGTTTCAAAATCCAATTTGTCGTTGATGTTTCGACGTAGCTGCAGCCACCGATGCGATTACACATCGGGACAAACTCGTTAAAGTTCGAAGGAGCACACGAGCGCGAGAGGCTGGAAGGGGCTGGAAAAAGGGGGAGAGGAACACGTAGGTGCAATCCGAACGACACCTAACCGAAATACGTGCAGGTTGCAACCCCTAGAACGCTTCCAACTCGCAGGGAAATCGTAAAAATCCCGCTCGTAAAATCGGTATATATATATATATATATACCTCTTCCGCTCCTGAGCAGCTTAATATCGAACCGATCGGTGGGAATATCGATCGACGTTGCCCCTCCCCTCCACCTCCAAATTTCCAAAGCTCCTGCTTTCGGGTTCGAGTTAACCGAAATTACCGATTCGCGGCGGGCAAATGGCGGATTTACGACCGGTTTTGCTTTTAAGAGCGGGGGAGGGGAGAGGAGAGGATCGACGGTTGTTTCAAGAACGCATCTCTTCGTATATCCGGGGATGCATAGCGCGATAGATTTGCGCGGAAATTCGTTCGAACGGGTTGATAACCTTCCATTGATCGTAAACACTAATCATCATCGGCTTCGACCGACTTTTCTTTGCCGTAGGGAACGCTGAGGGGAGAGGGGACGAGCGCATTGCCGCAATTTCAACGATGCCCATTGATAAGCGCCGTAATGCGCGTCCCGAGTAACCAATCCCGGTTGGCGCAAACAGCCATCCATCTGATCACTGACTCGTCGCGTTATTAATAATTAGACGCGATCCCACTGTTTGTCCCCGATTTCCATCCGATTGGATTACACCTCGCTCGCGTCACCGCAGAATTTCTACTGCGTTGATATCGAATAAATTTGCCCTCGGAAGGGGCGTTCTTAGATTTGCGGGATAGTAGAAAGGGTAACGAAAGGGTTTGTTTCTTTCGATCGTGTCGTTAACTTTCTTTTTTGAAAATTTTCCAATCGTTTCGTCTCGGAGTCGCGAGTTGTTGTCGTCGTGAAAGGAAAAAGGAACGCGATTATCTCTTTTTTCGAGATTCGAGAGGCTTACTGAAGAACCGTCGCGCACGGGATTCACAAAGGGTGAAAATATTCGAGCGGAATATAGTTGGCAATTTTCGGGCGCGCGAGTGGACGAGCTCGAATCCGACGATTGCCCATAATTTTCGACCGCGTAGTGCTCCAAGCCTCGATCGTGAATCCATTCTTCCGACCAGTAATTTCGCCCCCCTCCCCCTCGATCGAATATGCGCCCGTTAACGAAATTCGCGACAATTTTCCCGCGTGAAGCGAATCCTGTATTTCGTGCGAGATTCGCGAGGTCGATGAATCCCCGGCGAGGGTAAACAGCCACGGATCTGAGAAAGACGGCTCTGCGTTCTTTTCTCGAAGAAGAACTCAAAGAGGAGAATCTAGGAGAGTCTACTACATCAGCAGGATGTTTAGAAAATATGATTTTTCTATTCGCCGTATCTGGAAAGAGGTAGAGAAGCTACTTGTGTGGGGCTGATCAAAGGATGACGTCCAACGTTGACGCTACTTTTCGACGGTCCATTAAAGTAACTAAGAGGATTCGCCCGGGAAAATGTTGAAGCTCGGATGAGGGGGGGATATATATCGTTTTTTCTAAAAATTATGAAACTGCCGGTTGAAAAAGCTGGACTGGAACTACGCGCTTGTCGCCCAGTTGTCGACGACTGAATAACGAAACGATAAATTAATTAAGCGTGGAGCGTGCTGGCCAGGATATGTTGATCAATTTTCGCGGTACAATTCTACTTGTTTTATTATAGTTGCGGAGCACGGTTTGAGAAAGGTTTTCGAAACGAAGAGAATCTCAGCCTGATACCTTTATGGGCCAGCGGCTGCTGAGAACAATTTCTATTACATCGCATCGTACGTATCCGAAACGAAAACCGTCTGGGACTGACTACACCATCGAAATTAGGGATACTCGGAAACGGGACCGCGTTTACAGCGAAATGAGCAGGTTCCCGGAATAACCACGCCGCCTCTAATCTACTTTAGCAACTATCCAAGAACAACTCGGAGGGTAGAACAACATTAGTTTTCCTCGGGGAATCGAATCAATTTCCGTATTCCGGGATTAATTAGATGCTCGAATCTTTCCCAATCTTTCGTCAAGAATTTACAGACCCCTCTCTCGATGCGAAAGAGAAATTCGTTTTTGAAACGGTTGGATCGGTCCATCACCGTCAAGATTTAAGAAGGGAGAAGCGATACAAAAGGGGAGGGGGGAGGCGAAGAAAATCGTGGAAAAATAGAGGAACCGAGGACGAAAAGCGACCAATACGGGAACGGCTTGGGAATGGAGTAAAAACGGATAAACCGGAAGTCGATCGCTGTCCGTTCTTCGACGGAAGATATTTTTAATATCCGCTCGTCTTATCCCACAGCCCTCGACTCAACCCCCCCACAGTGTACATCGAGAGGGGGGAGGAGGAGACTTGCCTCTATAAGAGGAATCATCTCGTATTGAAATTGCACGGAAATTTATCCGAGATCGTAGCCCGCATGCATCCATGCACCCCTTCAAAGTACGAATTCCGATGAAAAATGGATCGTTTCGAATTTATGAAAGCGGACAATTGATCCCGATGAAAGGCTATATTTTTTCCTTTCCCCCGTTTTCCCGGATTTTCCATTTTTTCGAGCTGTGATATTCTTCTTCCATTTTTAATAAAAGAACGGTAGTGGATATAGATAGATACGACACTCGCGAATGATTCCGTTCGACGTACTCGTTCGTCGAATATCCTCCTATCCTTCCTCCAGTTTTTGCATAATTCGATAATCTTCGATCAAAACTTCTTTCTCTGGCAAAATCGCAAGCGTTCGTTGCTCAAGATGTTAAAAATAAAACTCCAATTCAACTCCGAATCCGTTCGTTCAGAGGTAGCAGAATAATCCTCGATACAATAAGTAACCTTCAAACGCGTCGCCAAAAGGGGAAATCCGCGTGTAACTGGCGTGTGTGCCCATTATTGTGGGCGCACAATCGGATGAATCGATTCGCTCGAATCGACGCGCGATCGACATCGAAACGAAGTCGTTCGAACGTATATAACCCGACAACGAGACGGGAAACGACGTTCGGAGGTTGGAACACACGCTTTGGAGAGGTTCGCAGCCACCTGTGCTGTCCGATCTTTTGATCGACAGGTGGTAAACGCCACTTTGCGCGGGAACATAGAAAGTATTACAAGCGCGAGAATCCTTTCCCCCTCTCTGTTTACGAGCGTGTGACCCCCTCCATCCTCCTTCCTTATGCATACAGCGCGCATCACCGACGCCGATTTATTCCATTTATCGCGGGTAAAAATGTACAGATGATCTTGTTCCCATGAACGAGCTCGTATGAATATTGAACGATTCGCGAGTACAAACGTGTCAAATGTGCGTGAATTTTAAGTTTTTTTTTTTTTTTTCTTTTTTTTCGATATCAACGTTGCAGAAGATCATCGACATCGTTGAATTGAAATCGAATCGAGAAGAATTTGTTCCAAGTGAAAGTATTTTTCTAAAAGAAAGTCACTTTTCTTCGATTTATTATAATTAATTCTGTCATTTCTTATTATTGAATATCGTGTAATAATTTTCTGTGTTTTTTTTTTTTTTTTTAGAATAGAGATAAGACAGAAAATTATTAAGGATAATGTAGAAATAGTCAACGAGAGGTTCAAAAAATTTCCTCTCTGCATTTCGCGAATCGAAAAGAGTCGAGAAGAATTTGTTCAAAGTGAAAGTATTTTTCTAAAAAAAAGTCACTTTTCTTCGATTTATTATAATTAATTCTGTCATTTTTCGTTATTGAATGCCGTTGAAAATCGTATAATAATTTTTTTTTTCTCTTTAGAATAGAGAGAAGACAGAAAATTATTAAGGATAATATCAAGAAATAGTCAACACGGGATTCAAAAAATTTTTCTCTCTGCATTTCGCGAATGAAATGAAAGATCCAATTATCGAATTAGAGAATTGAGACTAAAGATATCTTTCCCCGGGTGTAATATCAGATTCGGTAAATAAGATAGCGTTATCCCTTCTAGATTGCTGAACCTTATTCTCGGGATAAGTTTCGTTAGATTAAACGGCTCGGGCTAGCCCGGCTCGGGAACGCGATCCCTCGAGATTTTTATTCCCCGGCCAAGGACGGATGCCTCCCACCAGACGAGAGAGATCCACGGTCCGTGAATCCTACCCCTTTTTCGCAACTCTCGCGTAATCGTATGATTTACATTCAAATTTCCTCCGCGAGCAATACGGCCTATTCTACGTCGAAATTTATTCCAGATTTCCGTTGGATCCGTTGGATAATAAGATTCGAGCTTATCATAAAAGATGGAAACGTAAAATCCTAACATGAAATATGTCTCTATTCTTTCAAACCCTTGCCCGTCCTTGTCAAATTATTCAAAATTATTTAAAAATGGAATAACTGTAGCAAGGAGTAGCTGCCATCGAACACTTGTCACTTGTTAATTAGATCGTATCTTCCTAAAAGAATGTACAAAAGTACATACATTATGTAAATTCGTCGAGAAGAATTTACGACTTATCATTTTATCAAATCCAACCATGTTTTCACCTTTCGATATACGTCTTTTTCTCAGATCTTCATCGAAGGAAAACTATAATATAACATATCAAAGGAGTTCGTTCTTTAACCAATCAAAGACAAACAGAGAACGTTTCACGTAACGTCCCCTAATTAATCGAGAAATTTAATCAAGAACTCGAAAAAGGCTACAACACGAGGTCACGAGTGGCGGCCATTTTAGAAATCTGAGAAACCTTGGAGCGTCTTGGCTACCCCGGACAAAGAGCAATCTAGGAGCGGAAATCGCGCAATTAAAGAGGAAGAGGGGGGAGATGGGTTGGGATTGGTCGCTCGAATTTTACCCGGATCGCCAGACTCTCTGTTCGAGCGAGAATAAAAATCCGAACGGGGATCGTTTCCTTCGACGAGGATATATATATATATATATACATATATATTTAATCGAACGAATCACGAGAACGTCCGCGATGGGCAAGGAAATAAGGAGAGATGAAAATGAACGCCGTCCCTCCCCTCTCTTACTTTTCCATCGTCTTAAAACTTTTTATTTCCTCCTTCGCATCCTTCCATATTTCATAGTCTTACGATCAAATAACTATTTCGCTTTTTAACAAGATTGTCAGGCGATATTCGCGATGAAAAAATTGGAATTAAAATCGAAGAAGATTGAAGGGGGGGAAAAAATGTTAGTTAATTCGAGAAATTGTTACGGAATAATTACGAAACTTGTATCTTTCTGATGATTTGATATCGTTTCGTCTCCATTCTTTTTTTTTTCTTCTTTTTTCTTTCCAAGATCAAATCACGATTCACACAATCCCGTAATGTATTCCTTCTCTCGCGAATCGATCTATCGATGCAAAGAAACCGGCTTGGACAAGTATCCGACAAGCTTTTTCGATCATGACGAAAAAATGCTAAAGTTTCGTTCGATCCAAGAACAGCCTCCCCTCTCTACGAATAAAATTTAGATATCAAATATTCGAACGATAAAAGTCACGGATCCTTGGCAATCTAACAAAATCGTAAAATAAAAAGGGGGAATCGTTCAATCGTTTCTCGAAGGAAGGAATTCGGAATCTTTTCGAATCTCGGAATCGCATAAGATGCACGAGTTTAACCTTCGATTTCGAGCAAACGGGATAAAAACAACGAGTTCCGCCCCTATGTCGCCACATCTTCGATCGAGGACCTGGCTTTAAATCGCCAAGAAAAAAAGAAAATGTATTAATCATCGAGCGCAAATATACAACGAATATATATATATATATATATATATATATATATATATCGATCAGAGAAAGAGAGCTTCGTATCTCAACACCTCGGGATAAATCCCCGATTTCGCATCCACCAGGCGTCCGCCACCGAATAAAGCGTCCAAGGTTTTCGCGGGAATTCTAACTGCCCTCATCAATTATTCATAAAGTTGACGTCTGTTCTTTTCGATTCTTTTCAAATCCTCGAATCGATCCGCCGATCTCGAATCGAATCTCGATCGAGGCCCGGCCTCGGTAATAATTTAAATGGAAGCGGGACGAATCGAGCATCCGGCACGAAATTCGATTCGAGAGTAAAGATCGAAAGGGGGAGGGGGACGCGATCTAATTTGTATGCGAGACACCGATAAACGCTTCGCGGAGAGCCGATAAATGAAGAGAGGAGAGGCGAGTCGCGTTGCTAGCGAGAATTCTTCGAGGCTCGGCTTTACGAGCGAGCAGCCTCGTTTCGCGGACGGGTATTAAAATGTAAATTCGCCCGGTATCGTTTCATTGATCGTAAACAAGAGCGAGTGTCGCCTCGAACGAGAAAGAAGGAGGAGGAGGAGGAAGAGGAGAGGGGAAAAGCTCGCGATAACGTTGTTATCTTAAATTGAGCCTTTTTTCCATGCGCCGTCCGTATGCCGTTCAATTATACCCGGAACGTTTATAATTCTCCTTCGACTTTGCATAATGAAATCTCGTCCGCACGAGCGGATTCGCGAAATCGATCGTCCCTCGCATATCATCCTCGTGGCTATGGAAACTATAAATTTCAGGAGCACAGAGAGAGAGAGAGAGAGAGAGAGAGACTCGTCTCGAATTTTCCGGGATAAAGGAGGGCGACGAAACGGGTCATAAACGGGTGCTTTTTCTCCGGTTCCTGGCGCGAACGACAAGCGCTACATTGTGGCACATCTATTTGGAACGCTTGAATTTTTCTCCCCCCTCTCTCTACGAGATATAAATCGTGGATCGACGTATTTGAACATGGAGGAATACGGCATGGACGAGTGATTCACGGGGGTAGGGTAAGGGGTAGGATAACCCTCCACCTCGTGGACAAACGAGCCTAGGGTGTCGATGTTTCGCTTCGATTGGGATTCCGAGCGGAAAAAGGCGCCGTGTGTTTGATCGATGGGATGGGACGCGTTTCGTAGAATTGAAAATGGAGAGCGCGAGGACGAGCGAAGGAAACGCAAACGCGAGGACGAGCGAAGGAAACGCAAACGCGAGGATGTCGCGGTGGAGTCGATCTGTGTACGGGAAGCATCGACGCTCTGGGGGAGGAGGGGGATTTGTGAGGGATTATCGTGGAATTTTTTTTTTTTTTTTAATTAGAGGCGTCCAAAAGAATTATCGTTATAGGAATTGAGAGGTCTAAGGGAACGGTTCGCTGGCTACGAATACACCGTGTATACGAGCGGCTCGTAAACCGCATTCCCGAATATCTGTAATCCCACGCTTCTGATCGAAACTTTCGTTACGAACTTCCTTCGTATACCTTTCTATTTCTTTATCCTAGACGCGATAACGAGGCGGGAATTCGTCCTGTCCCTCTTACGTGTTCGTTGAAGCACTTCGATTCGACGACAAGTGATTCGAGACAATTGTCAATTTTACAGACGGGAAAAAAATTTTAAACTTATCGTTACGATAAATAAATCGGTGAATTGTGCAGATGTTCGATCGATCGTCTTTGTTTCGCGTAATTTCAAATAACGATTCCAGAAGGGAAGAAACCAAAGCAAATTCCGGGGGAGGGGAGGGAATCAAAAGTCGGTGTACGCGAGGGATGAAGCGTGGCCACCGACTGCGGAAGCGCATCATATTGGAAAAGTTGGCGGGCATCGAGAAACCATGGAAAGTAGCAATTAAAAGGGTAGTCGGACGTTGATGAAAAAGCGTATTTTCTAATGAATTCCGCGCAACAAGCCAGCCACATACGCCGATGAAATTCACGAGCTTCTTTCTCATTAACACGCTCGAGAACGGATTATGTATCGGGGATTATGATAATTGAAGGGGTTTGATATTCGGTGAAGAATTGGCCTCTATATATTTATCCAATTTATCCGATAATAATCCAACGATTCATAACTCGAAACGTATATTTTATAAATTATTCCCGTGATTGGCCGTGATCGTCGAATACGTTAAACACGGGTTTATCCGTTAAGAGCGTTGAGGATTGATGAAAGATCTTGGAACACCTCCCCGATCCGTGAAATTCTTTAAATTTGAAGAATATTCCCGAGCGTGTTTCGAGTTCTTGCCGGATTCCTTCGTTTCGAGACTTTCACGGTGTTCGAATGTTTCGAATACGTCGAGATACTGTTATCTTCCGAGCTTCTTGAGACCTTATCTCTTTGTTGCCGCCAGAAGGAGATTAAATTTCTACGAGATAAAGAAAACTTCGATTCGATGGTACGGTTCTTTAACTGCCAAAAATCAACCACGATTTTTCGCCCCCCCTCGTTTTCCATTTTTCTCCATCTCCTCTGCTCATCTACTCGGAAAGCGGTCCATTGGCATTGGTCCGCCAATAATTTTCAAACAACTTCGACACCAGTTAATTTTTCTATGCGAGAAGAAAGAGACCCAATTCTTCTCAAGATTCCACGAGGATTACACCTTCAACTCGAGGATTACACCTCGTCGACTCGTGGGAACCGATGCATCTTGCGCGCGACAATTTTGCCATTTTCGTCAGAGTTTTGAAAATTCGACGATACCCCCGAGAATCGAGATTAGAATCGAGATGCCAAGGTTTTCGATAGCCTCGTTTTTCCACGATCTTCAAAGTCGATGGAAACTCGAATTGGATAGACGATTCTCATTGTACTCGATACTGAAAGAAGAAGTGCGTTTTCGGAAAACAAGTGCAGAAACGAATTTCTTCCTAAGAGAAGATATTCCTGGCTGGAAACTTCTGCAAGATGATTCTGATCAGGATGATAGATTATTTCGAACACAATTGAATTTGTAACGTGTACAAATATCGAAGCTCGAATAAAAATTCGAATAAAAATTTTGAGAATTTGGAAAACAGACGTAAAAACGAACTTCTAAAAAAATAATAGGAGAAGAGATTCGAAACCTGGTTGAAAACTTCTGCAAAGTGATACCAATGATTTAGGCAATGATTAGAGTCATTTCGAAATACAATTGAATTTGAAAGCTGTACAAATATGGAAATGGAAATATATTTATAAAAAGTAGAAAACTCCAATGAATCGGAGCACACACCGTTTGATAATTACAGTTGAACGAAGCGAAGAACGGTTGAAAATTACAAGTTGAAAAGTTGAAGTACTCTTAACCTTTTGGCAAAGAGTTAATGCGGGGTTGGGGGAGGTTTGAGCGTCGCCGTTTGTGCAACGTGCGAGCGAAATTTTCGTTTATTCACGGCCGGGCTGAATCGGTGAAAATTTCAGGGAAATTGGAGACGGGGGTCGGGGGCGGTAAAAGTATACGAAAAGACAAAAGCTAGTTTCCTTGATCCCGAGGGCCCCACCTCGAGAGTCCAACAATTTCTTCGTTGAAGAAGGGCGCGCGATGAATCTATCCGTTTAACCGAAACTCGACTGGCAATTCCCCCTCCCCCTCCCACCCCTCGCAATTCCGTTTCCATTAAATCGCGACCATTGTTTCGGGTTCAAAAGGGCCGCCGCCGCCGCCACGCAGGGGAAAAAGAAGAGAGGCGAGGCCGGGGTTAAAGTTTCGACCGTTCGGGGTTCCGCCACCACGTTCTGTCATTTGCATCCCAAAGATTTCGTCTTTCATCAAACGGTTCACAAAAAACGGTGTTTTCTCAATCTTGGTTAAATTAACGCCAACGTTCCCTTTTTTCTCGGTTAACTAGCGTTACTGGCACGCGAGTTTGCGGCCTTCTTCTTCTTCTTCTTCTTCTTCTTTTTTTTTTTTCAGCGTTGTGAGAAAAGATATCAAGGTTCAAGGAGGAATTCGTGGCCTTCTTTTTCTTTTCTTTTCAGGATCGTGAGGTTTTCGAGAAAAGGAGGAATTTTTAAATTTCATAAATTCGATTCTTTCGTTTCTAGTTCTAGTGATGGAGATATTGTTTATCAATTTTCACGAAATCTTGTTGTAGATAATCTTGTATTAGATAAAATAAACTTGCTCGGAAGATATATAGAGCGATCAACTACATTTATTTATTTATTATATCTTTTTATTATTATTACTTTTTTTAATATGGTGGAAAATTAGCATAATCTACCAACAGGGCATTTGCATATCGTTATCGATAAATATCGATAAAATTTACCTATACCTATCATTAAATATATCGATAAAGGGTATAAATAATTCTCAAATTTTTTTACTCAAAATTGCAACGAATATCTGTAACTAATTAACGATATTTCGTTAAATTTCCCATATATTTAAAATATCGTTAATATACATTAAAAACACCGGCATAATTGATTAAACTGAACGAAAAAGAAAAAAATTATATTTCTTCCATCCATAAACAATATTATCTCAACGATCAGAATCTATCGATAATCAGAAATTCCAGCTTCGAACGAACAATCCTTTCACGATTCGAATTTTAAAAAAAATTCCCGCGAACATTCCGTAGCAAAATCGGTGGAGAAGAAAACGAAGAACACCACGAAGGGCCGTGCCATTTCCAACGGTTTCGTAATTCTCTCTATCGTGGAATAAAAAGGGGGAGGAAGAACAATCGCGATGACTCGTCGAGGCGAGCATCGAATTCCCGCAACGAGGTTTCACGACTCGCTTTGGGGAAGGCGCGCTCGAAGGATTTGCCCGAGAGATCTGTCCTGGAATCTCGGTGGTGGGTGCACGCGCGCGAGGATCCTTTGAGGATATCGTCGTTCGACGAGCGCCAGGCTTTACGAGAGAGAGAGGGAGGAGAAGGAGAGAAAGACTACACGTAGAAAAAAAGGCGAGCGCGCGAAAGAGAGAAACGATTTCTCGCCTGTCTCGCAAGGGCTCGAATCTCGTTGCGAATCGCAGGAAAATGTTCGAAACGGGTATTGGTCCCAGGACGAGCGACGAGATACCGAGTGGCAATATCGTGCCTTTCCCTCCCTTTTATCTAAACGATCCTCGAACAGGGGGAAGGGAGAGAGAGGGGAGAGGGAGAGAGAGGGGGTGTTCGACCACCGAAATCGCAGCTCGCCGCCGTATGATGGGACCGCCGTATACCGAGAGCCTATTTTTTCTCTTTTTTCTTCCATTTTTTCGAATACAATTCAAAACATGGTTCCATCTCGAACTTTAAATCCCGATCGAAAATTCGAGCGAATTACAGCCTCGCTCGAGACACCTGAAATCTTTATCCGGCTCCGTGTTACGAAAGTAAGCGCGGCGAGCCGCGTTTTAGCAAGCGAAATATCTTCTTCTGTATACGCGCATCTTCGTGTGTACTACGCGCGCCTATTTGCATAACCTATATGCGCATAGAAGGAAAGAGGGTTAGAGTTATTCGTATGAATAAAACCGTGGAATATCGCTGTTGGATTTCCGCAAAGCGGAAGGGCAATATAAAGGGGACAGAGGGAAAGGGAGAAGAAGGAGAAAAAAAAAGGATTTTTCAAAAGTTATCGCGACACGTGCGCGATAGGAGAGTGCGTTCGAATGGGCAAAAAGAAAGAAAAAAAAAAGTGAGCCGCCTCTAACAATAGGAAGAGTTTTTCGTGCTCGAAATAAAAAAAGGAGAGAAGGGAGGAAAGTGGAAAAAGGAAGAAAAATTCGCCACGCTGTAGGTAATAGCTCGATGGAGGGTTTAATAGGTTAGGAAAACGTTCGAAAAAAAAACGTGTGTAACCCAGTCGCGCCTTTACAACGTGCTACTCTTTCTCACTCTCTCTCTTCCCCTCTATCCCTCTTTTTATATCTATTCCCACCACTTTTCGACAGGCTGCGCAATTTTATATACACGTACTCCCTCCTCCCCTCTACCTACATTTTTTTCCCCCCCTCTTTTTCGAGAAAAATTCGAGACGAGTCGACCTCGGCGCACAATCGAACAATTATATTCCCCGCAACGAAACCCGGCCTCTCCATTAATCCGATCGGGAAATTTGTTGCGCGGTAACGGTGTAGGCGGCGCGCTTAAAAGCTTCTAGGAAATCGAATCTAGGCGCGAGGTGGAGAGCACGCTCGTTCGAGCATACGAATAAAATGTTATTTGCATTCGACGCAGGGGAAGAGGGGGGGGGGGGGGTTAGACACCATGTCGCGCGTGTGTAACCATCGATACGTGACCCGACACACGCATAGACAAAGAAGTCACCCTTAATTCGTCGCAATTCTCTCTCTCTCTCTCTCTCTTTCTCTCCTCCCCTTTTTGTCCCGCTTCGTTCAACGCTTTGCGACTCGTGCGAACGAAATGGAAAAGGTCGAAGCGAGCGCGTGAAATAACCGTGGCCTCGTATCGTATGCACGAGGCAACGTCGCCACTTTCAACGGAAGCTACGCTGGAACGGACGAGCGTAATATTTCCTCCGCGAGCCCGCCACCACACCAGCCGAGGAGAGAGGAAATTGTTGAACGGCGGCGGCGGCGGCGTCGCCGCGGAATAACGATTTCACTGACCTACGACGGGTAGGTGACGATCGTGTGTCTCGCTTTTTCGTCTCGTCGTCGTTACGCGTTACACGTCGCGTCGTATACCGTTAGAACGACGGTGGTGGAATTATTTCGCGCGGATAACCGTTGTTGGGCGATACAAAAATGGAGAGAGAGAGAGAGAGAGAGAGAGAGAGAGAGAGAGAGAGAAGAGGGATCCGCAAGTTCCGACGTTTCGAGAAATAATGGTTTCTGGTCAACGTTGGAATTTTTCATCTCTCTCCTCGGATCGAGCCGCGTTTCCGGCGATGTATTAATATTGTACGAGGGTAACTAAGGGTTATTAAATATTTTGTCAGAGGAACGGAGAGATACGTAACAAAGGGGACGAACGAACGTTTCCTGGGCGTAATAATAATTTAACATCGAAGGGAAGAGGAACCGGTTGTCTAGGAAATTGGAGGGGGAGAAAGGGAGGAAGGTCGGTGGATTTTTGAAAGAGAAAAAATATCTCTTAACTCGCATTGTTTCTCGACGAGTCTTATTGGCTGGTGAAAATCGCGGCGAGCTTCATTGGAAATACATTAACGATCGAACCCGGGACGAATGCTGATCACGTTTCGATACGCAGTTCGACGGGGGACGGGCTTCAAATAAAAATTCGCCGGAAATTGATAAAGCGAAAATGGCTCGTGCAATAAGAGATTGGCTCGCGTCGACCCTTCCCCTTCTCCCCCTCCGTTAGAGAAAGAAAACTTGGTTTTTAAACGAAAAACGAGAGACTTGGCCCGTCGGTTCATTAGCCGCGCCACTGATATTTCCACCATTTCGATCGCTTTTCTCAAAGAGAGAAAGGCGAAGCTGTGAAAGAAAGCCACTACGACGAAGAGTCTCAATCTCGGATAAGATCAAAGATGGAAAACCGAAGCGTAGCGTGGAAAACGCGATAAATACACGTGGTGTGTGTGTGTGTGTGTGTGTGTGTGTGTGCGCGTGCGTGTGTGTGTGTGAGATATATATAAATCTTTGAAAGGCGGATCCCGAAAAGGGTCAGCGATCCAACGAGTTGACTTTGAAAATGGATTCCACCGTTCTCCTTGGAGAAGCGGAAGGAAACGCGGGCGTAAAAAGCGGCCGGCACGGTCGAGAGATCGAAGTTGAAACCGAGTCTGAGAGAACGTTCACGAAACTGTAATTATTTAGACAGCGCGGTACCGTGTACCATCTCCACTACCAGGTAACCATCTAACCGAGATTGCGTTTCAAGACGGTAAATCTTGTGTACACATCTGAGGGTATACGCGTGTGCCTGCTCCCTCCCGTATCGTCCCGCACGCTCGGCAAACACACGTAACAGACGCGCATTCCGCCCCTCCTCCCCCCTTATTCCGTTGCAACGACCCCCGCCTCATTAATATTTATCGCCCTTCACATTCGGAATAGAGAGAAGGTGAACCCGTGATGTCGCGTGGCCGTTGATAAACGGCGAAAGAAAGAAGGGAGGATACACGTAGGAGGCATGTATGCGTTTCGTCGATGATGATCCATGGATCGCGTGCGTGCTGTAATAAGGTTGCGCCCGGTGAACGAACGAAGGAGGGATTAAAAGGAGTCGAATATAAATCGTTACGAGAAGCGAGATCGTAGTGCGCGATAACGCTCGCGATACTTCGATTAAAATCGGCGTCGATGATCCGATTTTGCGAACGAATGCATAAAAGGATCGAGGATCATCGAGGGAACGAAGGGAGAGAGAGAGAGAGAGAGAGAGAGAGAGAGAGAGAGAGAGAGAGAGAGAGAGAGAGAGAGAGAGAGAGAAGCGAGAGCTTCCTCGCCTCGAGTTTATAGAGATGACGGCGACAGCCGAGATCTTGCGCGGTAACCGCAATAATTTGATGTTTACGATATTACGCGTTATTGCAGTTGTTTCCTCGACAAGCACGTACTAGCCCGCGAAAGGATTTACCAAGTGTTGGTATCGTTACACGGAAACGGATTCCGGGGATGCCATAATAACGCGGCGTTACATCGGCGAAAAATTTCGAGCCGAACCGCACGCTCCCTGCATCCGCGACGATCGTAATAACACCCGACCCCGTTTTAATAAACCATCCTTTAAATCCTATCACGGTTACGGGGAGCACGCGCTCATGAATACGAAAAAACGCCGACGAGAATGAAACGTTCGGAAAAAGAAACTACGTACTAGAAGGCGCACACGTCCACCCTTTTCACGGAATCCTATATCTCGTTTCACTACACCTACCCTTTCTCTTTCTGGAAACCGTGGCCGCGCTCCATCCATGGTATCGCGCGCCATTCGTTCCACGTTGAACTTTGCATTCCGTTAAACCGTAGGATCAACGCGCGCGCGAGGAATGCTAAAAACCGAGGGAAGGGGAAGAGAGGAGGGGGCGAGAGGGAGAGGAGGAGGAAGGGGGACGGAAACGTCGAAATTTGACTGAGGATTTAAGGCACGCTCGATTTATCCGGTGCCTTCCTTCCGGCTTATTAACTCCTCCCGCACCCCCGCCGCTGTACCGAACGACGATGTAACCATCCTTCTTGGTGCAGGCGCATCCCGTTCGAGGCCCCTCCTCGCAGAGACATTGATATTCGATGGACGCGTCGTTTCTCTCGATCGAGAACGCTTTTTCCGAACGGTGCCCGGTCGGGGAGAGATGCGATCGACAGGGGTAAAGTGAAAAACACGAGGATCGAGAGGAAAGGAAAGAAAGAAATCCAGGGAAGGAATGATCACGCTCGATTGATTCGAGATGTTGTCCCGTATATATGTATATCGAGAGTAGATGATCGGTTTCCGGATCGATACGGGGATGAATATTAAAGTGGGAGAGGATTGAAACGTTGCCAATATTTTATTCTGTTACAATTGAAAATTGAACTGCGAAATATTGCACGTTGGATACATTACGTTACATCTTAAATGCCATCGTCTCAAATGTCACATCTAAAATCTGTAATTGGAATAAAAAAAAAAATGTATTTTGATTGGTGAATTTAGAATTCTTTTCGCGTATTTATGTATATTTTTGCGATAAAAGTATGGAATTTTTTAAAAAATGAAAAAAGATACGCAACGTAACAAGAATATAAAGCATGCATAATAAAAATGGAAATAAAAACGTATATGTATATATTACGATGAAATTGTAAAAATAAATATTGTATACGTAATGTCGTATTTAAAAATTTTTATCATTCCAGATAAATATATTCATTTATCGGGCGATTAATATGTAGATATATTGGCCAGTAAACGTATATATTTATCGAATATGAAATTATTAGAGATAAAAATTATTCTATCTCTAATTGCTTCAAAAATAAATATTATTCCCGCTTATATAAATACGACGCCATAATACACGTCGTAAACACACGAATGAAATCTCGAAATAGATTAAGAAATAAAATAGCGATCGATATTGCATTTATATTATACGAAATATCAATAGTTCACGAATTTTGACAAAAATATACGTCTATAACTTAAATGCAAGCTACTTCGCGCCTCTCGTGTGTCAAACGCAAACTGCATTTCGTCGTGTCCCGACATTCGAACGGTTAACGCAAATATTGGCTCAATAAATTACTTACATGTGCCTACAAAACTTCCATCGTCGTCCAACAAATGCAATAAACGAATCTTGATGCACCAGCTAACGTCCAAATAACAAGATGCACGAACACCAATTCAAATTATTACGAAAAAGTTAAACTACGCAGTTATTCGTTTCGCTCGAGACACGCGACATTACCACGATACGTACGAAACACGAATGACTAAATATTTCAACCGACGAGATCGAATTACGACGAAAATAAACGAGGGAAGGACGTTAACCTTGTTTACGTTCGAGGAGACGGCACGACGCGACGCTTCGTATATACGTTACATAACCGTAATCGACTTTCGCATCGTTAATTACGCGATATTGAGATTATTGGTCGAATCTGATTAACTATCACTATCTCTGGTGGCACAATGAGTTTAGATAGCGAAAAATTGTACCGAAATTCGAGTTAATAACGCGTAAAAAAGCGAGAATTTTACGGACGTACGACGCACAACGATCCGTCTTCTTTTGCGGTATGGTGACACTGGCGCCAATTCACGAGGTCACGTGACTTCGAGTTACGTATTCTCGAATGGCGCGATATTAGAAATGAATACGAATATGAATAAATGCACCAAATATTAATATCGACAACTTTCGTTATTATTTATTAATTTATCCTACGATTTTTTATTATAAATAATTTGTAAATTAATTCTTCGATGCTCCCTAATAATTTTTATCGTGTCATGTATAATTTTTAATCGATATTTTTTTCAAATAACTAATAATTATTACGAAACTTTTTATTATTATTGAAATAATAAAAAAGAGAATTAAAATAAAATATCAGATAATACCACGAATCTTCCATATCCTTTCATTTCGTGTAATATTACATTCTACATTCTGTTTTACGACAATCTAAACTAAAATATCTCTCGAAAATTAGACAAACTCAGAAATTCATCTCCTCGCATTAGAAAATCCCGAAAATTTTATATTTTACGCTCCGGAATTTTGACGGACGATAATCCAAAAATTCTTAAATTCGATCCCTCGTCGAATTAACTTGCCGATAACCTGATTATCCGGCAAACATGCGAAACGATTCGAATGGAAGACGAAACACGAGGAAATTAATGGGAAACACGATTCTGGGGATACAAATGCGTGGGGAAGAAGCAAAGAAAAAGATGGACGGGGAGATTCAACGCGTCATCATCGCGAAACCGTCGCGCGGATTAATAACACGGGGGAACGAGGCCGGTGAATGAGAATCAAAAAGCTCGACGCGACCACGACATCGGGATTGACGCGGAGCCCGGCCTAAGGATTGATTAATTTGCGGCCTCTCTCTCTCTCTCTCTCTCTCTCTCTCTCTCTCTCTCTCTCTCTCGGCCTCTCTCCATTTGGATTCGTTTCGATGAATGGGCCTTAGATTAAGAGTCAGCAAGATACTACTCCCCTCCCCCGCGCGCGCAATGGAAACGATGACTGCGGAGTTGCATCAAGGGCGGACGAACGGAGGGAGGATGAGGTTTGACACGGGCGGAGGATATATCCGTGGAGTTATGGCCGGTATGAAACCCATAGCAAATGATGCAGGAATACGTGACCGGCGAGCAAAACGAGAGCTGGTACGAGGGGCCGAACTCGCCGCCAGCCAACCCCTTTGGCATGGCTGCAATCAGCAACGTGCAACTCCGAAATAAATTCAATAGGAACGGCGTTGCACAACGTACGTGGGTACGACGATACTAGCAACGTCATCGTACGACTGCGAATTTTTCCTTTCCATGGATTCCATTAACTTTACCCCCTCCCCCCATCTCTCTTGCGCTCGCCGCAAGATTAAACCGACGATGGTCTCGATCTCTCGAATTTTCCAGCTAAGAGGATGTTTAGATCGGTGGAAGCCCGCGGGTGTACATACGAACGATTCGAATCGTATCGCGTTTCTTCGAAACTACTACTATCGAAGGGAAACGGAAGAGGGCGTAACTCTTCCACTTGCCTCTTTATTCCCGGGGACCCTGGGATAAAATACCTCCATCAGGCTGTCGTGGTCCGTGGAAAGTTGGACGGAGGTTCGCACGTTCGAGGCGAAGTTTCGTCGTTGCACACTCGAGGCTGGGTTGCAACAACGAGGCGTTCCAACGATCTCCAACGTCGATGTAAAAGTTACTCCCTTTCCGGCGCGGCGGAGGGACGATTAGGAGAAAAATACTGCTTCTGGTTTTCCCCTGGTGTATCGAACGAAGGTAGCACAGCAAACACGGCCAGCGCGGCCCGTGAAACCAGACGCTGATGAATGCTGATGTATTCAATCAAGGGGATTGGCGTGATCTGGCGAAACGTCGTTCGGGGATCGAGAGGGTGTTGCGAAATACGTTGGAAGCACGTTGCTACCAATCCACGAAACGTTATGGGGAGCATATTGGATCGTAGATACAATCAGAATTTCGCCCTTGTCCACTTCGTATCGTCACCTCTCCATTAAATTCCAATCGACGAGGTGCGAGACGAGTGATTGGCGATAAAAGGAAAACAAGGGGCGACCGATGAGGCGTTTTGGGGCTCTCGAGAGATCGACCACGATCGATCAAAAATTAATTTCGAAGAGATCCTCGAGATCCTCGAGAGACTCGATTGCACTTCGAAAGAAGACGCCAGAGACGATTTCCCCTGGACTTCTTCGTTCAGGCGTGGCTTTCCTCGAAGCTTACGCAATCGTCGTCAACCCTAAGGTTTCCTCGAGCGGAAAATTATATAACGTTGTCTCGAGAAACAAGATGGGGGAGGAAAGCCTCGAGTAGAAAGAGAGGAGGGGGAGAGGGGAAAAAAAAGAGAAGAGAAGAAAGAAACAACGAAGAAATCGAGGCGACATCGCGGAACGAGGAGGCGGCGGAACAGCATCAGTTTTTCCCGAAATAAATCAGACGGCGTTTAAAACTACGAAGTGGCGAGAAGGAAGAGGGGAAAAGGAGGGCGCAGGGTGGTTAGGCGGGGAGAACAAAAGGAAAGAGGGGGAGGAACGGCTCCAGCCAGATTTTCAACCTGCTGGACCCTGCGATATTAAATATTTCAGACGTCCGTTGTCCCTCCTCTCCCTCCTCTCCCTCCCTCTTCCACCCTATCTCGAGCGCTCCCGTTTCCTCGTCCCACGGCGCTCGCGCCTCCGCACAAAACCCCCCCTAAGGCACTAAAAGGGAATTTTACAACCCAAACATTTCGCTGGGAAAGAGAACGGGGAGAACAAAAAGCGTGGCCGTGTGAGGAAACGAGGACGAAAGGCATTTCGACGACGCGACACGCCACTTCCGCCGCTTGCAAAATCCTTTTTATGGAGTTTTCCACCGAATAAACGAGGCGCCCCTAAACAAAAATCACCGTTACCCCTTCGTGGACGTAATTCTAAAATTACGCCACGCCGTGCGGATAAGGAATTGAAGGATGGCGGTCGAGAGATGGTGGTTAAAGAAGGAACGGAGGAAAGAGGAGGATGGAGGAGAAGGGTCGCCTCTCTCGTGATTAGTAGTGTTTCTCGAGCGAAATGGTGGCGGTACATCAATCGCGTCGAGAGAATAGGGTGTTGAATAAATGATAACGCTACGTAGCCGCGAGACCATTTCCTCTCGATCCTTCTTCTTCTTCTTCTTCTTCTCCTTCTTCTTCTTCTTCTCCTTCTTCTTCTTCTACTTCTTCTTCGTCTTCTTCTTCTTTCCCCTTTGTATCGCGACGTCGCCTCGACTCGAGCGTAACTCTCGTTTACCTTTAAAGGAGGGAAGGGAGATTTTCACCGTGTCGCGAGAAGGAAAAGTTTTTCACTCGCTCGAGGAGCGAAATCTGCGTCACGCTCGAAAGAAGCGTGGACGAGATTAGATAACCAAAGAGGGCATCGGGGAGAAGCGTTCCGAAAATCGGTGGAAATTCATCTTGGTGAATTTCGCGCGAAATATCGCGAGATATTCTCGACGAAAGTCAACGAAACGTAGTAACCGGGCGTTTCGCAGGGGGGCGGCTATTGCGAAGGCGCCGATTCTCCCGATTTTCTCAAGGGATAAAAACGTACTTCGTACATCTTTCCCTTGGTGTAACCACGCAGAAAGGGAATCCATCGTCGGGAAACCGCTCGAGCGAATTTTTCCACCGTATATCTCCTCGGGGACCGCGTGTAAATCCGATAAAATTTACCCTGCACGTTGCACACCACCGCGCGCGACCAGTCGTGCTATTCCTTCGTTCAAACCCGTTTTTGACCACTCTTCGTCCACCCGCTCCACGCTTTTCGAAATTTACAATCGAAATTCTTCACGCGCGCGCCACTTCCCTCGAACGCCCGCTCGCTTTTCTCCCATCCTTGTTCTTTCTGTGATTTCTTTAATTAATAATCCGATTACCGCCATTCTTGAAGGAAAATCGCGATAAACGACGTCGTTTCCAAGCGAATTCTCGCAATTTATCGAATGGAATAATAACAATAATAATAATAATAATAATAATAATATCGTCGTAGACGATGAACTTTTCGCGAGAGGGAATTTTTCAGCGTAGATTTTTCCTCTTCTCTTTTCTTTTTCCTTTCTTTTTTTTCTTTTTTTTTTTTTTTTCACGAAACGGCTCGAAAGAGTGAATCGAGTCTCGATAAGAAAAGTTTTAAATCTTCGAACGGCCAATTGTTCGTGCCAAGGAAACTTCATTACGTGGTCAGGCAACGCACGGCCACGAATCAAGTCACCAGCAATCCACCCCTCCCCCTCATTTTCCCTTATCCACAGCCTCTCGTCCTCCCCGCCATTCGTCGACCGCAAATGGAACGGCTGTTTCGCCCTGAATTTATTACGGGACCGTGAATTTCTCCCGAGCCCCATTTCCCCTTATTTCGCCTTTATTATTGTTATTAGCATCCACCCTATGCCCCGCCCCATATTTCACCCCTCCCCCTCCCCGTTAACGGCCACTTTTTCTCTCTTTTAACCACCTCCCTCCTCGATCTACACCCGAAACGCAATATACTTATATACACTTCCCTTCCCTTTCTCCCCTATCTTCATATCGTACACGGTGGTGTTCATCGAGTTCGCGTAACCGGCCGAGAAACTAGCGAAGAATCGCGTGAAAGTGGAAGAAAGAAAGGAGAAAAAAAGGAAGAAACGAGAGATGGACGGTTGAGAGACGGAAGGTGAGAAAGGGTGGAAAGATGGGTCGGCCAGCTCGAGGGACGAAAGAGGGCGAGGGGACGAAGCGCGAGGTTGGCGTAGCCGAGGGCAGGAAATGAAAGGGGGTTGACGCAGCGAAACTCACGGAAACCTGTGCTCGCTGCCTGTTAATTGGCGCGAATTACGCCTTTTGCGCCGCAACGAGACGGACGACAGGAGGCGAGAAAGGAGGCTACCGGTCCTTTTGGGTTTCGGGGATGGGGGGAAGCCCCACCCCTCGAAAGAAACACGGGGAATTAAGGTACCCGGAACTTAAGTCACCGATTTTTTTTTCTCTTCTTCCCACTCTCTTCCAGGCTTCTTTCAGGCTGGCACGATGTCCTTTGAGATTCTCCCTTTCGCCATTCTCTTTTTCGTTTTCCCTTTTGCTTCGAAAGAGAAAGGCTTGGCTCTGAAAGGAGCACGCCTTGGAAATTCGCGTGTAGAATCGCGTGTAGAAGATTCAGAGCGAACCAGGGTAAATTCCTTTCGCGTTTTTTCTCATCGTTGCGAGGGGTGCTCGCTCGCGAGTAAATTAGAGAGAACGATCGTTTTTAATCTCTTCCCCCCTCTCTCTCTCTCTCTACGTAATTCTCCCTCGTTCCATCGACATATTCGAGAAGGATATATCCAATCGAATTCTCGTTCACGCTCGATAAACTCGAGTACACTCCTCTTTCGCGCTCTTAACGAAACTCTCTTTCTTCGTTCACTTTCCACACCTTTCGCTCGGCAAAACCCTTCTAAAACCTTCGGTCACGCGTTATTTGATTCTCAATAATCGTTATCGAATAATTTAATCGGAGACGACAGCGAGAAAGAAAAAAGAAAGAAAGAAAGAAAGAAAGAAAAACGAGGGATAAGTGAAATGTTGTTGCACGAAGGTTGTTCTTTAACGGATTGAATCGCGACGGGTGTTGGCGTGTGTAGAACAGGGAGGCGATGAAACGCGATAGCCGTACGACCGGTAATCTTTGCCTGGCGCCACGCGTTCCCCTCGTTAATTAAATATAATTACTTTTATCGAAGAATGGTCGACAGCGATCGGAGGGGGGTCATCGCGAGATAAATCGGCCCATTGTTCGAGGAGAGGAGGGACATCGCGGAATGAACATAGGCTTCGTTATTTCCAATCGTTCCCGATATTTCATTCTTGCACAGTCGAAATATTTGAAATATACCGCGCCAAGGAAGAGTTGAAAAGATTAATAAGCGGCGCGTTTCTCTCTTACATTTTTTAAGTTGGATGGAAGTAACGACGAGAGCATCCGATGAGAATAAAAGGGCGAATTCCTTAAATTCAGAAGCTCGTTCGACGGATATATTGGTCGACGAAATTAGGAATAATATAAAATCAATTTTCATCCTCCGTCTTTCTGGAAGATTAAAATTGCCCTCCGCCGATCGATGGAGTCGGAATTCCATCGATAGAGGATCGGATTCGTGGAAAGATAAAGAGAAAGGGGAAGGAGAAGAAGGTGCTCGTGGCTCGTTGCACGGTCGATTACACGCAGCCTTGAGCAAAAGAGGCCGTGGTGAAATTAGAAGGTTCCGTTTGGTTGCGGTCGCTCCCGGGGATTTCGTAACGATCGACGAAGAAAGCGCTTTGCCGGGGCCAAATTACCCTCCAGGCATTTACGGGATTAACGGGATAGCCGTTTTAACGATCGACACCGGGCGTCGCTGATATAAAAGCTGCGCCCTTCACGCATCGTGCGCGCGGATCACGGACAACCTTCGTTTCGATCGACGAGAAACAGTAGGTCGATCGATTTTACGACGTATAAGAGCTCGTGTAACCCTGTCCTTGATCCCTTTTTTCCACTACGAAACGAGAAAAACGAAAAAAACGTGCTGCAAAGAGACACCTTTTTCTCGCAAATCACAATCCCTTCGTCGTCCCTTCCCTTGCTCGATATATGAGCGGTTAAGGAAAAGTGTACGAAACGTTCACGAGAAATAAGATACCGATGGAAGTTCCAACGTTATGGTAATAACGGACAAAGTTGGAGAGATCTCCCCGAGCTCTCGAGAGCTTAGTTACACGACGCGAAATTAATTGGGTAGGAATTCTTCTCCCTGCTATTTTATCTTGTAAAAAGTTACCATTTCGACGAATTTCTTCTACGAGGGGGAGGTGAAGAGGAGGAGGTAACGGGGCCAAGGAGACGGGGGAGGGGGAAGTAATTGGTGGAAAACTTATCGATTCGGAAATGGATCCGGGTTGGAAATTGGATTTAGGAGAATCGTTGGTTAACAAGTTCGTCGGTTAACGACTTCGTTATCGGTTTTGGACGGGGAACGAGGAGCTCGCGCGAGCCGTTTCCGGATTCCGTTTGAGGGACACGGGACAAAGGAAACGCGTTAGCTCAGGATGCGCGTTTATCTCGATTCGAAAGGGCCTCCACCCTCGTCCAACGGAAACGTAATCAGACGTGGAGGGAAGAATTTTCGCCTAGCCTTCCTCCGAGTCGATCCGTCCCACAACACGTCACGATTTTACTCTAGAACGGCGATAAACCGAATTAAACAAAGGAACGAACAACGAAATTATTAATATTACTACCGCGCACACGATTATTCCCATCCCACGGATTTTTGTTCCGATAAGAAGCTGGCTTCCATTTTCACCCGATACCGAAACTTTAATCAACGAAACGTTACGAACGAATCCAATTTACGTATCTCTCGTACGTATCTCGTCGGTTAACGAAGTAAATTCACTCTACCGTGCGCTCGTAGCCCGAAAACTTAGCCCGAAACCATCCCAACAACCTGCCAGACAATTCCTTTCCGCAATCGCACAAAGGAAGTCTTCTTTCTCCTTCTCTCTCTCTCTCTCTCTCTCTCTCTCTCTCTCTCTCTCTCTCTCTCTCTCGCGAGAGAGACTACGTCGAATTTAGCTGCGATTCGTGAGAAAATCGAGAGACTCGTTGGGTAAGGAAAATTTGGCGCGTGGACGTCCCTAAATCTGGCGGCGAAATCGAGTTGGGGAGGAGATAGAAGGGGGAAGGAGGCGAGCGGAACGTCGAGAGATGAAGATAACAGGCGTGGCGGACGGTGCGCCTGCGGTGAATGGATAAGGGAGGGAAAATATCGTCTCGATCCTGAGACGTTCCTTGTTCCATCAGGTTCGTGATCCATCGCTGTTGGGACAAAGGGGGGATGAGCGCGGGAGACACGTTTGAGAAAAGTATCCCTCTGCGCCGTGTTTGCGTTCGGCGAGAAACTACTATCCTCTCCCCCGTCGCGTTACGTGATCTTACTCGTATGCGTGTATTGCAGCGAATTTACTTTAGGAAGCGTTACTTGAAAACGATCCGTTATTTCAAAGCTCGTCGTTACTTTAACTCGTCGATAATTGTCTCCAAGAGATAGAGATATTGAACATTGTTGTAATAATATATAGATTAATCGTGGAGAGAAAGAACGGTCGATCCCCATTTTCACAAGCACGTCCATTTTGTCGACACGAGGAATTTTTAAGGAGATAAAAATTGAACGCATCTCTTCCGAGAAACGATCTTTTTTCATGAGGCATCATCGACTCGGACTTGGAAAAGAAGTAACACGACGAGTGGACTCCACGTTGCGAAAGAAAAATTACAACGTTCGATTTCCTGTGTTCGTGATGGATCCTGGGTTCGTGGACCGCGTTTGGCGCGATTCCAACGAGGCGTAACGTCGCGATACGAGCAACGCTTTCTCGAGGAAACGTTCGTTCGAGGTTAAATTTTGCCTCGATTTTCCAGTCGGCGGAAATATTGGACGGGGCGCGCCAATTCTTTCACGCACCCTCGAAAACGCGCCAACCACCTCCCTCCCCTAATCAGGCTGACGCGTTCGAGTGGCGTTTTCCACAAGGAGCGGAAACTCGGTTCTCAGCCGAGTTCTCGAGTGCGTAACTCGTTTAACGATCGTCGTTTGTTAAGACCTTCCCTCGTCTACCTGGAGACATCTGTTCTCCATCCATTGTCTATCCGATTCAATTTTATACGAAAAAGGAGGGACGAAAATCGTTGGACGGAATTCGAAAGTGATTCGAGGGGAAGTAACGTATTTTTCTATTATCATATTCTCGATCGTTCGAGCCACGCTGTTGGGAATTGAGAAAAGAGAAGAAAAGGAAAGGGAAGGAAGGAAATCACTTAAAGGGAGGCACAGTCGAAAGACACCCCGGGGAACGCGAGTGTCCACCTCCCTCGAATCCGAGCGAGCGATTAATCACCGAGCGGCTAATATCGATTGGCAAATAAACCCCGAGATCGGTGCAATCATCCTCCAGAAGCGATCCATCACGGTCAGAAAAATGATCGGCCTGGCGCGTTGCGGTAGGTCGGCAGAGGAAAACAGCGTTTTCGATTACGATCAACCCCTTTCCGAACGGTCATTTTCACGGCTGGTCGCGTCCAAAGGGGGAGGAAAAAGAGGCGAGCAGAGCGGAGATTCAACTACAAATTGATAAAGTTATTAACGTCCGCGTGACCCGTCGTCCGATTCGTTAATTAAATCGAATCGACGCTCCATTTTTATCCTTCCCCTCCTCCGACCGACCGCTTTTCTCTCGCGCTCCCCTCCCCCTTCCATTCGTATTTCATTCGAGATGGATTAACCGAGCGAATAAGGTATAAAGAAACGGGCGAGCCGTCAAGTCGACAAAGTGACGCGATCAACCGAGAGCTGAAGCTTCTCAAGAGGAAAATAACGGAAACGAGGGGGTAGAAAGTTCTCTCAACTTCGAGGCTCGAAGATTGAGAACCAACAATCGCGGTAAATATTAGGTGATGACCGGTAAGGGAAACGCTGGTAACAACGCGGGAAATTATACTCGATGAATTATGAATTAAATAAAAAAAAAAATAAAAAAAAGAAAGAAAGAGCTCGAATAATTTTTATAGTTTTCGCTTATCCTTCGTTTTCACGCGATTTCTCGCCTCGTTTCTTCCATTATTCCCGTGGAAAACGCCACGTATCCGGCTTCGTATCCGACCCCTGTTTACCCCATTCGACGCCATAATTTAACGAGACACTTGTTATTATCAATTTCAGGTTTAACAGAGTGATAAACGCCTGGATGGCAGCCGAGGAGAGACGTTCCGCAACGCGGCGAGAAGAGCCGAGAAGGGACGTAACAAGATTTATCGTTAAGCGTGGATTGGACCTGGCCCGTGTATACGAGGATTGCAAGGGGGGAGGGGGGCGTCGGATAAATCGAGCTTGCCACGAGATTTTTTTGCGACTTGTCGGTGGCGCACGAATCGCTACACGCGATTCCCTAAATGAAAGAACCGTCGAAACCGTTGCGATTGTACAGGATTGTACACATTTTCATTCCCTCTTTTTCTTTTTTCTTTTTTTTTTCTTTTTTTTTTTCATTTTTCGAATCTGACCGATAAATCCGTTCCTCCTCCCACAACTCTTTTACATACCTCTCGCGCAACTTTCTCGTAAACGTTCCCGCGAAATTTCGTTTTTCTCGCGATCTCGTACATAATACAAGCTGTTTAACACGTGAGCCTCTTTTTATAACCACGCCTCGTTTTTCGAGAAACGCGAAACACCTAACCGACAAATCCGTTTTCACCTTTCCGTACGTACCTTCACGTATCTCTCTCTCTCTCTCTCTCTCTCTCTCTCTCTCTCTCTCTCTCTCTCTCTCTCTATCGCGATAACTTTGCGGTAAACGTTCGACGGCGGCGAATTTTATCGTTTTTTCGTGATCTTATTTCCAATACCCCCGTCACTCGTTTCAACGCGTGAGTTTTTCAACGCGAGTTTTTTTTTTTTCTCGAGAAACGCGATCGAATAACGACATCGGCCGCGAGATAGAGCTTTGCGATCCCGTTTATCGATTCGAAAAAAAGAAAGAAAGAAAGAAAAAAAAAAAAAAAGAGCGGAATCGTGGAAAACGGAACGAGCAACGCGGCATAAACAAGCGGAAACGATTAGAAAGAATCCGCGCGAATTTACGGTCGTTCGATGGCGGAAACGCGGGGCGAAATAAATTCGTAAATTCACGATCTCTCGTCACGATATCCCCTCCCTCCACTGCTGCGATAAAATACGCGAAATGCACGATCGGATCGCCAACTGGGGGATGGATTAACTCGGTACCCCGTTTTAAACACTCCGCGATATCCATATCGCGGCCATTGATAAATCGGGCGCGCCATTCTTTTCGCAAAGTTCAAGTTTTTTTCCACCACGTGTTTCGATAAATATGTAAACGATATTGACACGGAGAAAGAGAGAGAGAGAGAGAGAGATAGAGAAGGAACAAAATTCACGATTCTATCACGAATTATACGCGAGCGGCCGATTTATCTAAAATTCTAACCGAACGTTGTAAAACGCAGGCATTGAATGGCCGGGTATTTTCGATCAAGCTTTTTTTATTAATTTTACGCCCCTGGCCCTCATCCATCCTTTGATCCATGACTCGCTATCGAGACTTTTACGCCCGGTCGTAAACCGTCTAATTCATCGCCGTGGAATGTTTACCCGCCACGAAGCGAGCGAGAAAATCGATTCTTTCCGCGGCGCGGCGTCGTAAGAGAGAGAGAGAGAGAGGGAGACAAAGAGAGAGGGATCGTGTCGTATCTGGGGGATCAAGGGTCAATATTTTCAGGAGGACCGCGCTAGGAGAGGTCATACTGGGGAGGGCGCGCGAGGATCCCGAGGTTTGCTGAGAAAATAAGGAGCGACCCTCGGTGACGAATCCTAGGCGAAATTAGAACCCGTGTGCCGGGCCAACTGCGACGAAATCAAATTAATGCGAGTGACGGTGTATATAATATAACATCGAAGAACGGAGAGGTTGGCCTCTGGTTAATTATAAATACACCGGCGATAATTGCCGAGTTTTTAATTTTCGGGTAACGAACGCCCTTCTTCCGTTTCTTCCCCGCGACAGACAACGAAACAACCAAATGGCGAGCCGGACGAAACGAATTACGAGATAAACAGCGTGACAGAAAAGTCGCGTGGATGATATTTAAACCGCGGCCAAATGAATTCGAAACGATTTCGTGGAAACTCGTGGGGGAGAGGAGGCTGATTAATTCTCCTCCCAGGAGGCGACACTTGCCACCCTTCAACAGCGTCGTTCGCGCCATTCAAGGGGAGGAGAAGGGGGATAGGATGATAGCGGAGGGACAAATCGTGGGCCGGAAGTCTGCGTGGAATCACTTTTAACGCGGGCGGAAACAGGAGAACCGGGGCCGTTTCGTGGCGGTGCAAAGCGGCTGGTTAGACGGTGGGGGAGGACAGGCGGGGAGGATTGGCGGAGGGAAGGCCGAGTTTCGATGTAGCGAAGGTAAGGCGCCCTCGGGGGGTGTTCGCAGCGGAGTTATGCAGATCTGACCCCCGTAACTGCTGTTTCACACGCGATATCATGCAATTTGAATGTACAACCGCTTCCAGCTAACTCCGCCCGCGTTAACGACCCCCGGACACACGACTCCCCGACGAAAGCCGACGAGAGCCGAGTTGGTTCGAGTTGAAAAGAAGGGGAAAAAATTGGGGTAAAGAGAGGATACGGTGGATGAATCTTGGTGCGCGGCTGGGAAGGGAATTTCCGTGTTATTCAATTTCCGTGGTGATTCGCGTAAAATTCGTTGCGAAAGTACAGTCTTCTTGGTAGTTTCTTGCTACTTTCGAGATCTCCATCTCCATCTCGATACTATCCTCGCGTAACGCAACAAATCGAAGCCGAGTTGGACGAGATCGGTTTGAATCGGTTGGAAAAGAGAGAGAGCGAGGATGTTTGAAAGGGAGGGGGGTGAAGATAGGGCGAGTTAGGAGAGGGTTGGTTGAAATCTTTGCGGCTTATCGGGATGGGGCGAGCGATCGTTCGACGAAGTTAATTTAAACGAGGCATAGAGCCGCGTGAACCGCTCGAGAAGGACGCAGATGGGGCGGTGATACGGGGCCGACTTCCCTGCCTAGATTGGGGCATGTTTGCATGGTATTTAGCCGATAAGAGGCAAAGGTATCGAGCGCCTACGGATTACACGCTTTTAACCGATCCACGATGGGCGTGTTACCCCCTCCTCCCGATTTCTCTCTTTCCTATTCTCTCCTTTCTTTTCTCTTTTTCCTTTATTTTCATCCCTTCCATTCCTCGCTACACCTGTCATCGTCCACATGCCCACCTCCACCCTGCGTTTCCCGCGCAGAATGTGGCGTTACGAAAAGGCATTCGTTCGTGCCTCTAATTAAAATTTCCCTCCCTTCTCCCTATCCCCTTCTTCTCCCCTCCCTTTCGCCTTCGTTGGATAGATTTTATTCGGTTTAACGCGAATCGATCGAGTCTTGTTTCGTTTCCATCGGCGAGAAGAGAAGTTTTTCGAGAGTTTTTCACGCGAACGAGAATCACGTTCCGCCATTGGTGTAGCTTTTCTGCATCCTCGACTCTCGATTGAGAAAAAAATTTGTATTTCAATTATCGCGATTAAACGATTCTATTAAATTCCATTTATGCGATCGATAATCCGAGTCACATTATTTCCCCCCCGATATATCTCGATAAATCGTTTCCATTATCCCAAACCCTCGATCAACCCTCTCCGTCCCGAGGCTAACGCCGCCCTTGGAAATAACCTTAAACAACGTGCTCATTTCTCTCGCGAAATTTCAATGGACAAGCCTGACGCTGACGCCACCCATTTTCCCAGTCATTAGGGGCAGCCTCGACCCCTCGTCTAACCGGAAACGAAATCGACTCGAAACCTCCAACAAGTCCTTGGAGTCGATGATGAACGTTACGTGGTGAAATCGATTCTTGCGGGTCGATTCTCCAGCTGTGCTGGATCGATCTTTCTTCGCGTTACGAGAATCCGTGTAACAAGAATCGGTCGATACCTCGCGTCGAACGTACGTATAAAAATGGACGTTAGTCTCGCGTGCTTGGCGGATCGTCGAGTGTATTTTGCATAGCCATCCCCTTGAGCCAACCGCCCCTTCTGTCCGCCCGCCTATTCTCTGATAAAACGATACGTTCTTCCCTGGCTGAAAGACGCGCTCGGCTAAAGGAAAAGTTTCTCGTGCGTGCACGAGCGGAAAGAGCAGCGAGAAGAATGATAAGAACGAAGTTCCACCGCGGGAATATTTTCGAGAACAGAACAGAATAGAATTCCACGGTACAACCCTAGCCGAGTTTCTTTGAATTAATGTCAAGTGTCACTCCAATTATACGAACTCGTACCATCTCTACTAGGATTGAATCGAGATATGATTAAAAAAAAAAAAAAAAAATCCTGCCATTGAATCCCTCATCGAATCCCTTTCGAAAAAAGTTTAAAAAAAGAAGTTAAATTTTGTCCAAAGACAAATTTCTTTCTCTCAAAATTTTCACAAACTCGATTCTCTCGTGATCTCTCGTGTTTCTCGCGAAACACGCGTACCACCAATATCTGCATTATTCAACCTGACTCCGCGAATCGGCTAATTAAATGCACCCCAGTCTCAAAGAACCGTGAAACGTTCGAGCGACCATTAAAAACCACACAGGCGGAAGGAACACGTACGCCTCGTTCCACCAACCCTCGAGGTCGATTTACTCGCGAGCTGACACGCACTCTCGACGTTTCTCGCGCCCACGTGCCACGTGAGAGGAACGGCCGGCACGCAACACCTAGAAACCTCGGGAAACACTCCTGCTGCTCCTTCGACCTCGACTCGAAGGAGAAGGAGAAGGAGAAGGAGAAGGAAGGAAGGAAGAAAAGAGGGTCGTCCCCCGAGCAGGGTGTGTTTTACGAGGCTGGCTCGCGTAAAACGAGGGGCATCGTGTTCCTCGGCCTGGAAGACGTCGAAAGGGGCGAGGCATCGTCGTCCGCGACAAAGAGTCAATATTAATTAAGGTAATGGCAACTGGCCAGGTCGACGACGAGCATCGCAATGACGACTAATTATCCACCGTGTGTACGATTATACCCTTCCTCATCCCCTTCTTTCCCGCGTCACGTCTCCACCCTCTTCTTTGACGTTGTCACGGGTTACATTTTAACGCGGTCGTAACGCGTTTACGAGGCACCATCCGGTTTACGGCTACGTGTACACAACGCCGATTATTTCGGGGTGATACGAGTCGAGGCCGTGTTAATTATGGGCTTGGAATTGAGTCGTTGCCGCGATCCTTGATCTTCGATTTGTTACAGGAAGGATGATGGGAGGCCAGTTTGGGGAATAGAAATCGAATCGTACGTTTTAAAGTCGTACGATGAATTGTTTTAACACGATCGAACGATCGTTAAATCAGTCCATCATACAATATATTTGTCTCTTCCTTCAAAAAATTAGTGTAATTTTCGATCGTATATCGAGTTTGGATTTAAAATTTGGAACATGAGAGGATGGGTGATGACCAGTTTGGAGAATCGAATCTGGTCGTCTGAATTGTTCTAATACGGCATCAGTCGTCAGACCATAAAATACTTGTCTCTTCTTTCAAAAAATTATAGTATAATTTATGATCCTATAATATATAGTTGTCGATATCGAGTTTGAGATTTGGAACGTGAGAGGAGGGCCAGCTTGATGAATAAAAATTGAATCATCTAAATTGTTTTAATACAATAGAATGATCGTTGTATTAATCGTCCACCATAAAATATTTGTTTCTTCTTCCAAAAAATTAGTATAATTTTTGATCGTATATAGTTATCTACATCGAATTTGGATTTAAAGTTTGAAACGAAGAGAAAATTTGGCGAAGACGTTTGTTGTTCGCACATCCCTGGTAAATAGGCGGTGGATCTTTCTCAAGTGAAAAAGTGAAACGAATTGCGAAACGTCGAGCCTCGAGGCGGCCACGATACATTAGCTTTATGAGATCGAACCGACGCGCATGTCGGGTGTGATGTAATGCGAAGGAATTTTATCGACCCCACCCTTATCACGGGTCAGCTGCTCCCTCTCCTGCTTATGCATTTTTCAGCCGTGCTTCTAATACGCGATATCCCGCGAAATATCGGTAAACTTTCCTCTTGAAAACTTAACATAACAACTCGAACCGAATACGCAAGCGTATGCGCGCGATGCTACGAGTCTTCTTCTTCTTCTTCTTCTTCTTCTTCTTCAAACGTCCCGATAGCCAAACTCTCGTGGGTCGAGAGCTTCGACAGCGAAACCAGCAATACTCGAAGATACTCGATAAACAGAATTCTCGACCATCGAGACTCTCGATGCTGGTCCAAGTTTCCATTAGTCCAACTCGAGCACGACGGCCGAGTTCGTGTTTGAACTCGCAAAATCGGAATAAATTCCGCGCGAAAGAATACGTGTAAATCCTCGAAACGGAGGAAATCATTGCGATTATCTTTTTCTCTAACAACGAGCACGAACGAACTCCCTTCGAACCCGTCGATCGGTAAAGTAAAATCTGTACCGATTTAACGACAAATCGATCGCTTATTCCGATATCTATGGCTAAGTCGACTGGCTTCGAGTCGATTCGAAAGCATCGAATCCTCGGAAACACGAATCCACCATCGTTGGAAGGTGAGCGGATGGCTTTAGGAAAATTACATTTTGGTTCTGCTCAATCTGTCGGCGGGAAATAATTCGATCGCGCCCCTCCTTCCAAACACCTCCTTCCAGATCGTTCGAACGACGGCATTACGTTATCTCGCGGAGCGTACGAGCATACGGAATCGTGGCCGCCTTCTTCTTCGTCGCTAAATTCGACGGGGGGGATATGTTCCCTCGCGCCACGACTGCTCGATTAAACGGTTCACGGGAGAACGCCCGCGAAATCGATTGCCTCCTCTCTGCCTTCCTTCTTCGCCTTTGTGCCGATGTGGCTTGCCAACTAGTAGTAGTCGTTCGTCGACTATTGAAAGAAGACGATTCGCGGATAGCAAAGTAAGCTAAAAAATATCAGAATGAAAGGATCTCGATCGAACATGGAGCTGACATGGAGCGAGGAGAGAGATAATTGTGTCTTGCAAGATTGTGTGTACTATTTTACACTCGTTCGTGATTCGAGAGAATGAGAATTTGAATTCGGGACGAAATCTTGATACATATCTCTTGGTATCTGTTGAAGATTTCGTCTAATCTTAATTCTTTGTAATATGATAAATTCAATCAACGTACAATGTTTTGGGTTCGAGTATAGATCGTTGAAAGATACGCGAGCGCATCGAGCACGCATAATAATGAGTTTCGCGAGCCGGTCGATTTAATTATACAAAATTGTTGCTAAGGGTGCCGCGTTTCCATGGCGGTCTAATCGATTCCTGGATGGCAAATAGACACGAACATTATCAATCCAATAGTCGATTAATCACTCACGATGCTCGAATATCTAGTCTACCGACCAATCACCTAATGAAATTTCATCGACAGAAATACCACCGGCCATATGTCCGTCCCGTCGCGGGAAAACTTTTCCCGAAAAAGGAATTTCCCGAATTCCATCCGAATAGCGCACGTCCCCTTTGTCCAAGGATTTTCACGTGGCCGTCTGTTATTGCCACCTGGAAAACTGGTCCGATCGGCCGGGGAAAAAAGCGAAGAACTGACGGCCGAAATCGACGTTTAATCGTCGTGTCGGGGACGTCGCGATCGAGAAAAAGGAATTTAAAAAGAGGGAGTGGAGGAGGAGGAGTGACTACCGAATCTCTCGCGGTAATGAAACAACGGATCTCTCTGGCCAGTTGAACGAGTGTGGTAGCGCTGTAACTCACGCCACTCGAGGATGCCATGCCGCGAGGCATCAAAAGATTGGACGAAAAAGGAAATTGGGAAAATTGTTTCGATGGAGAGATCGAAATAAATAATTCGAGAGAATTAACAGAGGGAGAGAGGAATTGGAAAAGTCAAAGAATCTCGAAATCTAAGTCCTACCTAAGTAATAATAAAAGGAGAGTTCCAGTGAGGATGGAAATTCGTATAAATTGATACACGTTTGTCGGGGATATTTTTAACCCTTTGCTCTCCAACGGTGACTCTCCGGCACCACTGGGATTGTTGCAGCAACTTGAATTTATTTACGTTTGATTTTTTTAGAATATCGCTTCGTAAATAGGTTCCTAAGCTCTTTATGTATCTGATGAGGTGTAATCTCATCTTATGAGTAATTATCTTATGAAGCCACCGAACGCGTGGGTCTGAGTCTGGAGTTGGTTCGACCGAGCGAAACAGTGCAAAGGGTTAAAGGGAAATTGGACGCGCCGCCGGAATACGAATTCTTTCTCGGGAATTGTGTTCGAAGCGCGATGAGAAGGGAGTAGAAATGTGAGGAAAGGTAAGTCCAGACTGAATTATCGGCAACGATTTTCCTACGGGCGGAAGTTAATGGGTTCATCGGTGTAATGGGTCCGGCTCGACCCGACGACCAAGGCAAAAGAATTTTTTTGAAACGAGTGGCGGGACACCGAGCGCCGTGAATCATAGGGACGGACACTCGTTTGTCGCCATTATCGGGCTCGGTGCTATTCACTCGGGATATAATTGATCGTGGCGTGTCGCGGAACCGGATGGAAAAAAGGATCGATGCATTATGCATGAATCCGCGTCTATTTCTGGATCTCTATCGATCCATCTTCCCGTAAATTCCGCCGGCGGGGGAAACCTCGACCGAGGAAGGAACGTGGACCGGTGCGTTATTTTCGATATTTTCGATATTCCATCCCGTGGAGGAGGAGGAGGAGGAGGAGGAATCGCGGGGAGAGATACGAAACGTCGAGTTAAAAGAGATAAATTGGGACGATTGGCGCGCGCCAATTTTTTTTTTTTTTTTCTTCACGGTTTCGATCCGTTGAACATCGGACGTTGAACTCCGAAACTGAACAAGTTAAGGATATCTAAAGGCCGCCGATGTTGTCAATCGTCGATGAAAATCTCGCTTCGTCAAACGGGGGAGAAAATATATACGAAGAACGTTATCACAAACGTTATCGCTCTGACTTCAAATGGATCGAAGAGGACACAGATTCGCATATTTTTAGACGAGAAAACAGTTTCGCTCGACGGAAAAGATCTACGATATTTCCAAGCGGGGCGGGGAAACGTTGAAACTTCTAATTTAACCACACCTCTCCCTTACACAACACCTACCCTATTTTGGAAGATTTCAATTTCACAGCGACGCGCCAGGTATTTATTATATATATACGCGGAGGGGCGAAATGAAAAATCACCGGCACGCTTCCTGTTGCTTTTGCGCGCGCCAAACATTCATAGTCGTTCGCAAAGAAGTCATATTTATTCATATTTCTCGTTACACGTTCTGCACGCGTTCATGTATATTCATAGGGGGGAGAGAGGAGGGCGCGTGCGACGCGCGCGCGCGCGCGCGTGTACCCTCTCGCGATAAAGGATGGCGAGACGCTTTTTAAACCGGACACGCCGGCGCCCGCCGCTGGAAATCCGTTCCGACCACGAAATACCGAGCGTGGAACACAATCGTTACCTATACCACGGCCACGACACGACGCGTGGCCACGCTTCGACGGCTAATTTCTTCCGGGAGATTGGAAACGAATGGCTCAACACAATGAAAACTTATTTCGCGCTCTCCCTTTTTCTTTTGTGCCGGGGCGAAAAATCGTCGCCCTCGTTTTCTCCATAATCCCCTCTCCCTCTCCCGCTTCCTCCTCTGGGAAAAACCGTTCCGTTTCGAACATTTTTCGATGGCGGAACGAGGGACACGGGATTCCAAATCTGGCGAAGAAGTTTTTGGTAAAAAGAAGTTTTTGTGAAAGGTGATACTAGTTTGTGAAAGGTTCATCGTGGTGAATCTGTATATACGAGTATATTCAATCTACGTTTCCTCTGATTCTCTTTAAAGCGAAGCGAAAATTGCCAAGAGTTATAAATTGAAGAACACGTCCTCGTTTCGCGCGGAGAAGAAGGATCCCGGAAGGAAGAGCCGATTTCGCTAACGAATTAACCAAGAATTTAACTATACGCTCGAAGAGAGAGAGAGAGAGAGAGAGAGAAAATTCTGAGCTTCGCCAGAGTCTGACGAATCTCGTTAAAAGTTAGCCCCCCCTCGGTAGACAGAAGCTTTTCAATGCCACACGAAATCTTTGCCCGCTACTTACGGGATCTGCCGACATTATCCCACGGAACAGACATTATTACGCGATCCGGAAGAGCGTAATATTCGCGACCCCCTTTCCCCACTTCTCGACCCGCCGCGCGTGTCGCCGAGCCGCGCTTACCTTTTGGATCATCCGCCTCGGAACCGGAAGTCGGGGGAATTTCACAGAGGGAATTTCAGCCGCGAGGCGAATCGATCGACCGCGACGCCCCCAACGCGGATTCGCCCTGACAAATTAATGCAACGCGGATAATTCGAACCATTTCCACCCGATAATGTTGTTAATTTTCCAACCATCGTATTACGATCGGCCCGCCTTTGTATCCGCGCATAATTAGCTTCTATGACGATACTATACTTTGAGGCTATTCCCTCCTCCCTCTCGCGGCCAATCGAGAATCAATCGGCAATTATCGCGATCGAGTTTTGCCCAATTGTGGATTATCCGTGACAGAGATTTGGGGGAATTTTTGGGATGTTGGAAAGTAGAATGATAGGATTTTTGATTTTTGAGAACTTCTAAAATCGGATCTATCAACATTTGTGTCGTTATATAGTATCCTCTTCGAAGCTTCTCTCAACCATGTGTTTATCCTATCAAATTTCTTTCAGATTTGTACTTGATACCTCATCTCATTCGAATTCGAGAACAAATAAATTTACAAATTTTCACAAGGGAATTCAAATGTATATACGTTCCTCTACAAATGGACGCGAAGATTCGTTCATCAGACCTCGTTCGAGAAATCTAAATAAATCCTCGAGCACCGATTCCTTCCCTCGATAATTAACGATAGAGGAAAAAACAAAGAGGAAAAAACAAAAGAGGTCGAGACAATCGAGACAGTTTCGACGTAAACGAGACAACGCGGGGGATGGTTGTTTCGCGAAAAGAAACGCGAAGATAAAATGGGAGAAGAGAGAAAGAGAGGGAGAAATTGGATGGATCGGAGAGAAGAGTCGCATAGGTGTCCGTCCTTTCTCCCTTCGAACACCCGAATCGCAAAGTGGAGGCGCGGCAGGCGGAGAGGCACGGAGTAAAAGTAACAAGCCAAAATAAACAGCCGACTGCCGATTCCTGCTGTCGCAATATTTGCAGTGGCCCTCCTGGACCAAATTTTGCCGGCCCGCCCGCTCGATCCACGCCTCTCGACGCGAGGCGCCTCGTACCCTCGACAGGGAAACTATAGACCCGGTTGAGCACCCGTCGCTAATGCCGCGTTATTGCATACGATCTGACAATTTTCGAGCGATTTCATATTTCCTAGATTATCCATATATACCCCTCTACCCCTCGCACCCGTGCCACTTTTCGTCTCGACCTTCTTTCTCTCGGTCCTTTCTCTGTTACTTCTTTTGCATAGTCAGGACGGCGCGAGGCTCTTCGGGTCGGGTTATTGTCGAGGAATTGGAACGAGGGGATCTTAGCGATAGAGGTTTTAATTAAGATGAAAAAGAGTGAATGTTTAGGATAGAGTAAGGGGAGGGGAATATTTTTTCTTTTTTTTTTTTTTTTTACAATCAATCAATCTTCTTTGTGAATTATAAACAATTGAATATTGTAAATATCACGAGGTTTTTGTACGTTTATTCTACGTGTGATTACTATTTCTTTTCTTTTTCTTTTTCTTGAGAAAACGATTGGAAAGGATCAAATATACGATGCCTCCAACTATCGTCAATTTTATTGAAATATTGGAATGATATTTATTATTTTACTACAATTGTAATCCTTGAACTTCTCGCACAAAGCGTTACGATTAACCGCAGTTATTCGGATACTTGGAGCGATAAATTATTCAAGCTAGCTTTATTATTCTTAACTTCAAAATTTTGCCCATCCCTTAAGATGGATCTCTTAAGTCTTCTTTAATCGTAGACTATTATCCAGGAGATTAGTTGCTCGCTTCTTCCAACTTTGTTCAGTTATTTCGTACCGAATCTTGCCGATTATTATTTCCCTCTTCTTTCATCGTGAATACGTAAACGAGGGATACGTATTAAATTTAGAGAGAAATAGAAGGACAAGGAAACGACTCGTATTACATCCCTGCTGCTATCGAGATATCTCTATCTCGATCCCCTTCGTTTCCCTTTTCTTCACGATCGCTCACGAAGGGTGGAGTAGTAGTAGATCGTAAAAAAAAAAAAAAAAAAAAAAAAGAAAAAAAGGGGGAGATAAAGGAGATACACGAAATAGCCCGGCTACTTGGATATTTATCGTAAATTTAACGAGATCGATGAGCAGGATAAGATTGGCGAAAGGGGATGGAGAGGAGGCGTTAATTCCCCGATGCCATTGTCCTTCCAACCTTCCACCGGTCCCAGCTATCCGAATATGTCGGCTCGTAAAAGGGAGCCGGCAAGTGTCTCTAATGCACCGTTACCAGCGAATTTAACGGTGTCGCAGTAAACGCGGAAGCGAGGGAATCTCTCACGAGACCTTTCAACCCCAACTGGAAATTCCTCGTCGCCCGACACTCGTTCTCAACGATCGTGCACACTCACCATCTCCCCTCCCCTCCCCTCCTCCCTTACCGAAAACCAGAATTCCTATATCGTATACCCCTCCCTCCTCTTCCCTCCCCCCTCTCTCCCCGCCCATTACCAGCAATTCGGAAAAGCTTTGTCATTAACTGTTGAATTCCCGCGACGAGATGTCTTGGCTAAATAGAGACTCGCTCGTCGCAAGGTAAAGAAAAGCTTGAGTTATACTATATTCCAACTCAGGCAAGAATACGACTATAAAATTGATCCACTTTCCTCGGTTGGTTGGTTGATTATGGACTGGAATGGATGATTAAAGAAAGATTTTAAAAAAAGAAGGGAGATACGTTCCACTTTGCTTTGTGTGTAAAGAAACTTCCAATTTCGATATATTTTTTATGTCAACGTTGATCTTTTATGCGCCTCCCCCGGCGTGCATTCGTCCCGTGTCGAATTCGCATCGTATCGATCATATCATCTTCCCTGGGAATGGGAAAAAAAGGAGAATAATATCGCGAAACGATCGATGGAAAATTGAAAAAACTCGATTTGCGACGAAACGCGAACTTCTTCCCCGACTTCGTCCTTCTTTCTCGAAGAAGGGGAGGGAGGGGCATCGAATGGATTTAACGCGGCCGTAAATCGGGTCGGCTTTCGCATGAATATGCGTCGAGGAGGAGGAGAGGAGGGAGTTATAATCATTCCCGCGATCGTTGAATCGTTATTCTCGATCTTCCGGGCAAAGCCCCGCTAATTAAAGGGGTCGCGCGCGAGGGGCGGTAAGCGGAATTTCGGTGAATATTCAAGCGTCGACGAGCTGTTTCGTGGCTCGCTCGCTCGATACCTTTGTCACCCGGGCCACCGGTGACGTATCGGGACAACGGCTATACCAATTTTCGCTCAGCTGCACCCGCGTGTTTATTTACGTGTCGATGAATCGATGTTGGCCGCCGTAAGGAACGACGTGCAATATAAGCCGCGATTTGTAGCCAGCGAGGGGTAGAGCGCATTCTCCCCGTTTACAACCTGTGCACCCTGGAATCTCGTTTATGCGAACGTGTATAAGTGGAACAACCTATGTACATATATATATATATATATATATAGTCTCGATAACCAGTCGAGATAGCGCTGTGTATGTGTTTCTTTTTCTTTTTGGAATTAATCGTGCAAGCCATTGTTTCTTAAGAAACTTACTTATTTCAGCGTGATATTAGAGTCGTGGAAAATCGTAGAGACTTTACGTGCGGAAGATAGAGCGGTGGTAAGGAGTCGGTTGGTACGAGTCGAAGCGTTAACAAGCTCGCTATTGTGCTCGGCATGATTTATGGAACGTCGTTTTATCCTTACGTTTCCATTACGAGGTTTCGAGAGCTTTCGATGCGTATAAATCATCGTTTGATTAATTCGAAGGGGAAGGAAAGCGGACTCGTCACGGAAGAATTTTGAGAAACAATTGCTAGTCGATACGATTACGGAAACACGCTTCTAACGAGCTCGTTTCGAAGAATTCCTCCACGTTCAATGGACGAGGGCATGTAAAATTCCATTATAATCGCCGTAATAAATTGGCATAATAATGTGCCGTATATCCGAGGACGGTGCATCTTCGACGAGTGTACAAAAGTGTTCCCAACTAACGAATCTAATTGCTGCTCATCGGGAAGAAAGGATAATCTATGCGTATCTACACGCAGTATAAAATCAAGTAAAGAAAAAGTATCGTTACGAAAATAATTCAATCTTGGTGGAATATTTAAACAGCCGATAATTAAAATCCCCATGAATATATTTAAAGAATCGGGAAGGGAGATCGGTTTAACCACAAGTTTTCCACGATTTCTTCGTTATTCCCCGGGAAACGAAGAAATTCAACCTTATCTTTTCGCATAAAAATTCGAAAAGTCAACCGATAAGAAAATTCCAGAAAAAAAAAATGGAAGGGAAGGGAAATAATAAAAAGAGAAATTCATTCCAGTTAAAAAAGAGCAACCACAATCTCCCCCACAAACACTAAAACTATAAATAATCTCTAACTAAAACTAGAGATTAAGTGGATAGATAAGGTAAAAGGCGATCATCGGCCGATTCACGAACGAATAACCTCCCTTCTTCTCTCTCTATCCATCTCTGCGGCGACTTATTAGCCTCGACATCGGCGTGAATAATTTCGTAGCTCGCGCGGAACGAATCTCTTCGTTCCCTCCTCGTTGGAAAAGCTTCGAGCCACGATCGAACGAGCCACGTGAGAAAAAACGAACGGAGGGGGAAAAAGGGGGAGGAGGGTGAAAAAGAGAGAGAGAAAAACGATACGAGGGAGGGGGAGGGGAAAAAAGAAAGATGGACCGGTTAAGAAGTTAATCGGTACTCGTCCCGATAACGAATAGCCAGACGGCCAGGTGATGCCCGTCAATCGATCGATCGTTACCCCTTTTGTTCGTGTCGCGAGATACGCCACCAGTTTCGAGATGGACCCTCTCGACCTACTTCGTCCGATAATTATCAGCCGGCTTAATAAAACCCCCTCGACCCTCGAGCCAACCAGATTTAATTGGCGTACGCGGCACGCTCTCGAATTCACGGTCATCCCCCGCGCGACAAAATCCAACGAACGAGATCTCTCGTAATTTCTCCTCGATTGTTAATGACGAAACTTTATTAACGGATTCTTTCGTTTGCGTTTGATATGTACATTCGAAAGATTGGATGTTATATACGCATGACGTACACGCGAAGAACAGCTTTGAGAGGTGAAAGTAAATGGAAAGAAAAGTCGGAAAAATGTAGGTCGAGGCTCTCGTCTTGCAATTGAAATTTCGCATCTGTCTCGCTTCGATGCAATTTATTTATTTATACAATTATTGACGCGTTGCGAGCGACAGTAGTTTTAAGGCTTCATTCGGCGGCTAATGACGCGTTTCTATATACAAATGTTTTTATCCTACGACAAGAAATGAGAAATCTCGCGATCACGAAACGCGACGTGTCAATAAAGAAGCCTTCGACCAACAACACGCTTTGGATATTAACTTTTCTTACGCTCCCTTTTCGATCTTAAGAATCGTCCTCTCTAAACGTATTTTGTTCCCCGTAAAAAAAAAAAAAAAAAAAAAAAATCCCATTTAATTTTTCTAATCGAAGTAAGCAGTTATTTCGAAAAAAAGAAAAAGAAAAAGAAAAAATACGCGAACGATTAAAGAAAGAAACGGAAAAAATTTCCCATTTTTTCGGGCTGAAAAGGGATCCCTCCACGGCCAGGGAATTTCAATTTTCATTTCCTCAGACTCGGTGGACGAAATCTTATCGCGGCGTATCTACATTTTAATTTCTCGGCCGCGAATTAAAAGAAAACTAGCGGGGATTCCGCAAATCGGGTAGAAAAAGGACGAAGGCCGTTGCGAAGCGAAGTCCCTCCGCGGGCATGAGAGGAAGGGAGAGAGAGAGAGAGAGAGAAAGAGAGAAAACCAACTTAAGGAAGGGGCCCCCTTGGCATTAAAATGCTAAACAGCCCCGGTTTTTTGGAACGATCTCGACGTAGCAAGCACACGTAGCAAGCCGCACGTTTCGTACACTGGAAAATATAATTGCAGGGGGGGAAGGGAGGGGGGGGGGAGATGCGGAGACACGCGGCCGCGGCCCCGCGCATTATTAATATTATGCTAATTTAATATCACCGAGACCTGGGCGGTCGGTCGACATCTCTTTAAAGTCACATCGCCGACGTAGCCGGCTGCGTGTAACGAATTTCATATCGCGTTAACGCGCACGGTGAAACACTTGTTTAATAACCACTTGCATATATTAAACAAAGGGAAAAGATGCGGGATTAATCGGAAACGGTCGCGGCAAAAATCGGGTTCCGGTTCGACGGGTCCCCCGATCGACCCTCTTTGATGTCAGAACAGCAATTTGAATATTAATCCCACCAGCAGGGATATATAACATCGTGTTAATCGTGTCCGCTTCTCTGTTACCTGGGTAGCAGAAGGTAGTAGTAGTAGTAGTAGTGGTAGATAGTAGATAGTTTTTCGTAGATGGAAAATTTGAAAAATCGATCTTGGATTGGTCGTCGAGCGACGAATATTCGGGCTCGACGAGAAAACGTAAGGATCCCGACGTAAAACCCGAACGTAAGATCGATCGAGGCGAGAGAAACGGAAGGTTTACTATCAAGTTTTCAGCCATTTCATCGTTTTATCCCCCTCGTGTTTTCGCACGAGGTTTGCTCTGTCTATTGTTTGTTTTAAAAACAGCGAGCGCAAACACACGGGGTACACGCTCCCGGGTCTCAAATGTGTTTGGGAAAACGATGGGACTGTACGGTGGGGAGGAGATTGTAAAAGGGCGGAGGTTACCGTTGTTCGCAAACGAACCAGTTTCAATCTCTGATTTCAGTCAATCACGGGAGAGATACGCGAGATACAAGACGTAAATAAATAAACGAAAAACAATTCTCGAGAAGGGAAGGGTCCCCTTGCAAAATCGTCGACAAAACTTTTGAATCCAATGAAAATCCACGACGTACGGGATTTACAAAAATGTAACGCGATGATTTGGAAAAAAAAAAAAAAAGAACGCCTACAACTTTATCGTGTCTTATCGTGTCGCACACCTATCTACACGTGTCCGTAATCCTCGTCAACGCGTCCCCCTGATAAAAGATCGAACGTCGCTCAAAAACTGGAGATCCGAATCGGCTGAACGATTTTTCGGACGATCCTGCACGAACAACGGTCGAAAGGAGTTTTCATCGTCAATGGCCTCGTATAAGCTGCGAAGGGGTTAGCCACGGTCAGTGTGTTACAACTGTTAAAGTCGTTTCGAGCCCATCTCTCCTCCCCCTCCTCCCCCTGCTCCCGGTCGGCGAGAGAAAATTGCGGATAATTCGTAGGGCTTACGCGGGGCGAAGTTTGCCGATTCGTGACAAAGAGAGCATGGACCCGGAGTTGGTTTACAACGGCGCACTGGCTTAATCCCCGCGGTTGAACGCGAAAGGCCGCTTAATTCCTCGTATTAGCTACTTCGATGTCTGCTATTATTCGGACGTCTTGGGGCCGATTCTGGCCTGGTAAATTATAGCGTCACACCATCGCGAGGATTTTCGAGTTTGCGAACAGAACCCCATTGTTTCCTTCGCTTTCCAGAATTTTATTAATCCGCGAGGAAGTATATATTCTTTCAATGATCGATTCTATCCAATTGAATACAAACTGCGTTTGAAGAACAGTTTTTCTTCAAAAATACATATGGTTACAAGAAAAGTTTTCAACGCATCTTGGAACTGTTTCTCTGGCAATAATTCAAGAATTCTTAACACGAAACTCGTTGCTTACTAATTCCTCTTCTTTTCTCCTTTAGAGAATTCGAAAAGAAATTTTCAGAAATTTATTTATTAATCCGCGAGAAAATATATATTCTTCCAATGATCGATTCTATCCAATTGAATACAAGCTGCATTTGAAGAACAGTTTTTCTTCAAAAATACATATGGTTACAAGAAAAATATCTTCAACGTATTTTGGAACTGCTTCTCTAGCTATAATTCAAGAATTCTTAACACGAAACTCATTTTCTCTTCCTTTCTCCTTTCGTACAAAAAGGATTCGAAAAGAAAGAAATTGTGAATAATCGCAAGGCATTGGCGAAGAACACGATCAAAATCGATAAATTCCGTAAAATTAAAAAGATAATCGATGCGTTGACGAAGGAGACTGTCATTCGTTTCCAATATCTCCGCAGGATCGATCGATTAGAAAGATCCAATGTATTAATGAATCGCAACGAGAAGCCATTTTAATTCGGATCCAAAACAGCACGCGAACTTAACTTTCATAAGACGTTTCGATATTGCAATCACGTACTCTTCAGCCTGTCTTACTCGTTACCATCCATTATTCCACCATCTTTTATTTCTTCTTCGAGTTGAAAAAGTGAAGGCGCGATGAATCACTGGAGAAAAGATTTCCACTCGAAGAAAAAAAATGCCAATTTCCTCCTCGATAAAATACATTCAGTTCGACGAGAAGCAATTTTTCGAAATAATCTTTCGACGATAACAATTAAAGTAAGGTGGATATTGTGCGTTGTGGGTACACGTTTTGCGCGTAGATATCTTGTAATAAAGTCCGTAGGATTGGAGCCGTCCAGCGACGAAATTCCGCGAAATGCATTCCTGGCTCGATGATCGAAAATCGGTGAATTTGCTAATGCTATCAGGACACCGAATACTTGCCGGGATCGCTTGACAATTGCCCAAGAAGCGTTTGGTTCGATTTGTAGTATGCGAATTGCGTACCCCATATCTTTAAGATGAAATTCTCTGAACAGATCCAATTCGATGCCGATCCGAGGCAACGAATTAATAAATTCGTGTCTTCATTTTTGATGATGAAGTGTCGGTTTCACAGATTCCGAAAGTTAATTATATGAAAATCGGTTGATACCGCGATAACAAATATTCCCAGATCCAAAAATAAACACCCATAATTCCAATAATATCCATTCCTCGCGCGCGAATAAACACATTTTGAATAAATTTCGATTGGTGTTTTCCACCAATATGGATATTTCCGTCCCAATGGCGAGTTAATTTCTACGTTCTACGCGTAAAATGGATGAAATTCCAACTCTTGGCTCGTTAAAAACTTTTAACGACAATACATAAATTAATCATAAAAAAAATTTGCCGCTCTACGCGAAAAGATGAAAAAAAGGTAAAGAAAAAAAAAAAAAATAACCCAATCGAAACTTGACATCTCGTCAAAATCCTCAACCCCTCCTCCTGAATCTCTGAACGAGCATTCAAACGACGGGACGACGGGAATCGACGAACGAGCTTGCGACGATACGTCTTAAGTAAGCCGGTTAACGGGAGCGCGGGCCAATTTTCCCCCTGGCCGAGTTTTAATCTTCCAAAAACGGTCCAGTCTGGTTCAAACGCATTTTGTTGACTCTAGATCCCCTCGATCCGATACGGTATGCCGGGGCGCAAACAGCGGTGGACGCATCTCCGCCGAGTTTAGATGCCCGTCCGAGATATCCCATCCCTCGTCCACGAGGAGTTCCTCCAGCAAACAGAGTTCCTCCCTCCCTCTTCCTTCCTTGCTTCCTTCCTTCCGTTTCCCCGAAGAGGCTTACACAGCGGTCTGCCGCATTCATAATCATCGGTTTAGATCTGACGCTGGTGTTCATCCCCCCGTGAACGGATCCTCCCCTCCACCGACGGGGGATGGCCGAGGGATGGACTCGCTCGAGAGGCTCGAGGCTCGAGGCTCGAGTGAGGTGGATGGCGAGGAGGAGGAGGAGGAAGAGCAGGAGAGGGAGAGATGGGGGTGGGGAGGTGGATGGAGAGCAAGGATGGTTGTTTAAGCGGGCGACGATAAGATAACGTCCGGAAGCCGGGTAACGGGCAATTAATTCGGGAGTAGCTTGGGTAAACAGTGGCGAGAAATTAAAAGCTATTTGTCACGGCTCCTCCCCTCCTCGCCCTGTAAGAACCAGGAGAAAGGACGTGGACGCGGCCATGCTTTGAATTAAGATCGGCTCGCGATACCGCGCTCATACGTGAGCGAGTTTGAGCGAGGAAGAAAGAGAGAGAGAGAGAGAGAGAGACGGTAACGTCGTCGTGAAATTTATCTGCGGTGTTAATCTGTCCGCGGGATGAGCTTTTGACGATGCGAGAAGGAGATTGGAGGAGGTAGGTTTAGAGGGTTCAACGAGATTTGCTTTGATTTGATTTTCTTCTTCTTTTTTTTTTTTCACCTTGCATAATGATCTTTCACGAGATTAAAGCTTTCGTACTCGAACGAACGCGTATAGGTGGGAAATAATTTTGTTGTTGTGCAAATATATATGGGATTATTGTAGGAAACAATGAATGGTGTGCTTCGGAATTCGGAGTGCATCGATATAAATTTAACGGGGACGCGTAAAAATTTTGTCGGCGCCAACTTTTTTTCGAAACAGATGCATATATGCATTGTATTATTTCATTTCGCAGCAAGCAAGTCGAGACTACGAAGACTGAATTTTTCGACCAACCATTTTCCACCGGTCGATCGATCAATTCCGCTCCGGACGGATATTCGAAAGTTCTGCCTTGATAATTCCACGGCGGTGTATTTATGGATGGCCGGTGGTTGAATGGAGTGTGGGATAGAACACCGTTTTCCCGCGATTAGGGCCGCTAGGTAACGATCCCCAAACTTTTCTCTCCTTTCCCACCACGTTTCCCACCCAGCTTTTTTTGTTATTAGTCCGGCGGACGAGAAATTTATAGGAACGTTTACCTGCTAATTACGGCGCAGATGGTGGCCGGATCCCAAACGCAAACGCATTTCCCTCCGAACGTTTCGCGCGACACCCGCCACTTTAATGATCATTAAGTAGTTCGGATAAGCGGTTGCCACCGACTCTTCCTTCCCCGTCTCTCGTTTAATCCAATTCAACTGTATTGCCCTCCCCATGCTTGACCAGACTTACCTGGAACAAAAAAAAAGGGAGAATGTTAGTACGAGGCATTTTTATTCCTTTGAAACTCGCGCCAATTCCCCCCTCTTGTCTCTTGAGTTTGTTGTATCTAAAAAGATGGGTGCGAATCGTATCTCTATGTATTTATGAGTCGCGATCGCTGTTTTCTCTACGTTCCTTGTTGTTTGAACCATCGTGCGACGAGACAATGATTCGAACGAAATGTATTAAAAATGGACAAAATTTCATTTTCAAATTTATAAAAAAATAATTGTTTCGATGTAATACGCGTAATACATTAAATTTTATTATTAAATTTAAACGCGTATAAAAGGCAGAGAACTATTTTTTAGTTTAAATCTATTTTTTAATATAAATCATCGATAAGTTTTTCTATTATTTTTCCTGTTTCTTTCTTTTTTATTATTAAATTAAGCTTAATATTATGCGCTTATTACTTCACGTTGGAAATTCACAAATGTAATGATTTTTTTGTCAATATGATTTTTTTATACGTGAGTTCAAAGGAAAAAAGTGGAACAAAGGCACACATCACGTGTAATCCGATTTATTCCTATTTCTAACTTTATCGAATAATATATTCTTTCTCGCTCGTTAACTTTCGGTATCGAATCGCTTGGCGATTATTTATTTCCCTGAATTTTCAAAAATTCATTTCAAAAAATCTATCTGTTTGCTAAAGGGGGGACGAAATTGCAACTGTGAGGACGACACGAATATTTCGCGACGGAGCCGCGAAAGTCGAGTCGAGTTTAAAGCAGTCGGGGATCCGGTGATCGATGGGAAACAATAAAGCACGATGCGGTTAATAATCGGCGGGGGCGATATAATGGCCAGGAAAATTCCGCTAGCGTGCCCGTACACCGTCAAGAATAATAAAATTCAAATAACGCGGCTGTGGCGGCAAGGTCCCGCGGAGCGAACCCCCTCCCCTCCCCACAGTTCATTCCGTGCATTTTCATACGTTAATTATACGAGGTCGCGTGGCTCGAATATCCTGTAAATTTCCATGAAAATGCCCGCTTCGGGAGGGGAGAAAGAGAGAGAAAAAAGAATAAACGTGCATTACGACCAACTACTTTCGTCTCGAAAACGAAATCGTTCCCCCTTTATACATGTATGCGTTTCAAAGGGTTTGGAAATCCATATTTGTTGTAACCACGCTTTCCACCATCGTTGGAAACTTCGACGTTGGAAAACGATATTTATTTATTTATTTATTTATTTATTTATTTTTTATTCGCCCCTCTTGACGAATATTTGACGCACCCTTCATTTATTTTCCACGGAAAACTCGATAATTCCGTGAAATTTGCACGAATGAAAAAGGGAATGGGGAGGGAATTTGTGCGTGTACAAAATACAATCTGTCGGTAGTCAGAGAGAGAAAAAGAGAGAAAAAAAAAGAAAAAATTGAGAGAGGCGGGGGAGGGAAAAATTCTAGTGGGTATTTTGAAGTTCGATATTTTCGAGTACGCCATCGAATCAAACGGAATGAGAGTTCCAACACCTCTCGAGTTCAGCCGCCCATATTTGTTCCATCTCCTCCCTCCCCCTCTCCTTTCTTTCTTTCTTTTTTTTTTTTTTAATGCGCGCCCATCCACGCGATCGGAGAAAAACCAGGGAAGGGGGTGGAAAAAAAATCGCAGTGAAATCCAAGGCCGTCCAGATCGCGATCGAAAGGCGTTGCGGAATCACGGCCTTTGAAGCGTTATCTTTTAAATTGTCCAAACGTGCGCGAAACGTTCTAATTAGAGAACTCTCTGGGCGCAAACTACGAGGCCAATCTTCCCATCCTCGGCGGGAACCGGCAATTTTGCAACTCGAGAACAGGTGTCTCCTTTACAAGGAGACGTCGTGAAAAATCAGTCAGCCTTGTGATCACTGGATTCGTTCTGGCAAGGCACGCGCGCATATCGCACCTGTCTGTCATTACCCTTCTCTCTCTCTCTCTCTCTCTCTTTCTCTTTTTCTCTCTTTCTCTTTTTCTCTCTTTCTCTCTCTCGCTCTCTCGTTAACCGATCTTTGACACGTTTCCACGGTTGTCGAGCATCTGTTGTTTTTCGTCAACGCGAAAGACAGAATGGAAACACACCGTATTCACAGCGTATTTGTTTCCAGTTAAATCGAACGAAGTTTCGCGTCGAAATGTTTTCTTTTTTTCTTCTTTTTTCGCCGAGGATCGACGACATCACGCGGAGACAAGAGAACAGCATGGATTTCGCTAATCTCTAGATAGATATCGGTGTCAATCTCGTGTTTCAAGAGTAGATTACTATCATTCCTATTTATTTTACTCGCTCTATACCTTCCTCTATCGACTAGAATATGTAAATATTCTTTTTGCAACGTTTATTAATTAATCGCACCTTTGATTATCGAAATCATCCTCGAGTTCCAAAAATTCCATCCCAAAGGAAATAAAGATGGATAACTTGAACATTCGTGGAGGATCGGGATTAAAGGGCGAGCCGTGGCCCGATTGATTGACCGATGCATGATTGAACAACGCGTAAATGGCGCAGGTATCCTGGCGTCTCCGACCAACTCCCTGGTGAAAGATGACTAGCACTAGGCCCGCGACTCGGGGTTAGAGCATGAAGAATTCACGCCGCTCCAGTTTCAGCCGGCGCTGTTCCATAAATAATAGGCCGGCGCTTGCGGTTAGAGGCGAGCCTAGTTTTTAATCGAGCCCCGCGACCGAAACACGCGATAAACCGAGCTATAAGCACCGTGGCTCTTTGTCGATGCCCTCCGGTAGTCCATGGATACCAGTGAGCCTCGATTACCCAGGCGTCGACGACAACCCTTTTGTTGAATCGCGCTTGTCGCTTGTCAAGCGGATATCGCTCGAAATTAAACCGCGATTTTCTACACTATTCATGTACTTCGCCATTCAATCGCTTACGGATTTAAAAGTAAAACTCTCGAGAGTGAAAGTTGTCGATGCGATGAATGATACCATTTGTGAAAAATGGTGAGCGAATCGATCCAAAATTTTCTCTCTATCTCTCTCTCTCTCTCTCTCTAAACTTGTGAAAAAGTTGAACGAGAGAAAGTGAAAACCGTACTCATCTTCCTTTCTTTTAAATTTTCCTTACAGTTGAACGACGAAACTTGTCGGAAAATCGGGTCAATTGAATATCGAGTTGCGAACGAATTCGAATCTTTCGTCTCGTCACGAACGATCGAGAAATTCCATGTCTTCTTGTCGAAAATTTAACGTAACGATGATTGTCCAAAGAGCAATAATTCTTCATGACGCGTAAAATATTTAATACGCAAAATAACCCGGACCTATATTAACTTTCGCTTCTCCCAACACCAACAGAAAAGTTTTCCAGCTAATTACGGATTAAGACGAAGCCGATACTGTTTTACGAACGCTCGTAACAAACGTCCCCCGCATCGTCTCTATCCGAGACGATAACGACGACGTCGTCGGGATAATGATTTCGCGCAACCGGGTTAAATAGTTCGATTTCGTGTCGCGAAATTAGACGAACCGTTTGAGGGAATGTCGCTACAATGTTGCGGCTATCACGGCGAGTATAACGAACGCTCGCTAATAGCGGGCCCCGATATAGCGAGGTGTATAATTAACGCGTCGTCCATCGCTTCGTTTTCGTGGCGCGTTTCATCGACGTCGTCGCGCGGTTTTCGAACATCCCCCTCCTTCCTGTATCTGCGCACGAGAATCCTCCTTGCGCGCATAAAATTTCACTTCTCGATCCTGTCCAACGCGTAAACTCGGGGTAAAGGGTAAAGATGGCCTCGAACGAGGAACGAGTTAATTTAAATAAAACGGTTGAATCGATTTTACGTAACGGACACGCGATTAGAGTAGTAATTAGATTACTACGCTCTCTTCTCTTCTCAGCTTCGTTCGAAATTCTCCGATAATCCGTCTCCGTTCCTCTTTTTTACCAAAAAAAAAAAAAAAAGGGGGAGAGAAGACTGTCCTTCGGTACAAATAAAATAATATTCTACGATCAAATTTTCTAAACAATATACGCAATCGAATCGCAACCTCGTTTCCTGACACTCATAAAAGTTTCCCTCTTCCATTCGACCCCCTCCCTGTCCTAAATTTCATCCCCCACATTTCTTTCAAACGAAACAGAACCACGTTCCATTAAAACCACCCCCCACGCGGAAACAAAATCTCTCGACATCTTTATCGCCTCCCTTTATCGAATAAAGCTTCGAGAGAGAGAGANCACATTTCTTTCAAACGAAACGGAACCACGTTCCATTAAAACCACCCCCCACGCGGAAACAAACATCTCTCGACATCTTTATCGCCTCCCTTTATCGAATAAAGCTTCGAGAGAGAGAGAGAGAGAGAGAGGGAGGGAACAAAAAAAGGAAAAAATAAAAAAAAAAAAAAAAGAGCATACGCGACCGCGATTTAATCGGCGTGGAAGGGGCACGTTTTGTCCACGCGGACCGTTTAAATAAAACGGTCTGAACGAATAGGCTTGTACCCCCTGTACGACGAAACGTACAGGGAGGGGAGGGAGATGGCTCGCCTCGATTGTCCGTCTCCATTGAAAGCGATCCAGCGAGTCGAGATCCGGGGAAATCCAATAAAGCGAGGGTGGGCGCGGCGCCGCTTGTCGCCCCTATTGATTAAAGATTAAGTATTAAAGCCGCGACGCGCAATATCAATCAGCCTACATTGTCGTCCGGGGGCAATATATGTGTCACGGGCGTAACAACCCACGCGGCTAAATAAATTCGAGGGCGGCAAGGTGCCACTACCCCCTCTCTCTTTCCCTCTCTCTCTCTCTCTCTCTCTCTCTCTCTCTCTCTCTCTCTCNTCTCTCTCTCTCTCTCTCTCTCTCTCTCTCTCTCTCTCTCTCTCCTTCCGTCGACGGATGCGCTATGGCTCTCGTTATTAACATTAATCCGACACGTTCGATGTATCGCGTTAATCGATAGCGAACCGTTCCTATCCTCGTCCATCGGATGCATTACGCGGCCCCATTTAAACGGGGCTTTCGATCCCCCGATTGGGAGAGGTGGAATTGTTAATTTTCCATCCGGATTTTAGGAGAATAGATTCTCGTTTGCGCTTTTGGGGAGAATGAATTTTTTGAATAATGGTTAAAAATGGAGGGGGAGGTGGAGGATACGTTTCGATCCGCGTGTAATATTTTTAACAATTTACGATATATGGTTTTTCTCGTTTTTAACGTTAAGAGGAAGAAAAAAAAAACTCTTCTTACAATATTCGATTGGAACGATGGTGTAGAGCTCTCTTTAAGTCTTCCGTCCTCGATGCGATACAATATAATGATGTATGGTCGTGTGTGTGCGCATTCGATCGTATTGTTACGATCAAACGTAAAATAGAGGGGATGTCGAGGCATGGTCGTACTCGCAGAAGAGTAGAATCGAAAAGGAGGCTCGGTACCGTTTATACCGAGGTTGGAGGGGAGGGGCGGACTCGAATCCAAAGACCAGACTCGCGTACTAAAGCTAAACGAAGGTGTAGGACCGCGGTTTTTCACGGACGATTTGGGAGCGACGTAGACAGGGACGATAAAAGGGAGAGAAGAACCGTGACGGGAAGACGGGAGAAGAAACGATCCCTCCTCCCCTCACCTTCCCTCCTCGTGGAGTGTGTTTAAGGTCTTTTATTTCCAGCGCGACGTCCGCGGTTGGAAAACAAAAGGCATGGGTTGGCAGATCAAAGAGCAGAGGAAACTCCACTCGGAGAGAATTCTCTCTCTCTCTCTCTCTCTTCTCCATCCCCCTCCTCCTTTTTTTCTCTTTCCCCTCTTTTTTCTCTCCTCCTCTGTTTGCTCTCTTTGCAACGTTTTTCCTCTCGTTCCCATCGCACTTTTTCACCCGATTCCGTCTCCCCACGTCCATCCCCCTCCGCCCCGACGACTGTCCTTCCGCCGCTCTCCGCGGATCGACAATATTTTGGCTGGAGAAAAGACCGGTTTTACATAAGCCGGAGAAGTAGAAGGAAAAAAAGGAGGAGGGAAGATTGTGAAACAAGACAGGCGAAAAAAGGATACGTTGATTCTTTTTTACGTATCTTTCCCATCTTTCCATTTTTTTCGTCTCTTTTCAAACTTTTCAAACTTCCTTTCCTCTCGTTGTTATTATCTCGTTAGATAGCTAATTCGAGTTAATTTCGAAGACGAATCTTTTCGATTTAATCAATTTTCGAGGAAATAATCGATTGGAAATTACGAACGCTTGATGATAGAATAATTTCAGAATGCAACTTTCCAAAACTTTGCAATTACTCGACGCGTGATCATGTTATTTTCAATGTTCGTACTTCCCTTCCATCTTTCGCGCAAATTTATTCGCGAAAATCCCTCTTCCCTCCCCTTCCTTCTTTTCACGATTTTAAAACGCGTTCTCCCTCTCCTCTAAAAGCGAGGACGAATAAAGAAAAAAGTTGATTAAATCTTGGTCCAGGCGAGGTATGGACGGCATCGAATCGCCGATTCGAAACGATTTTACGATCGGGGACCGCCTCGTGCCGCGATATCCGTGCCACGCCCGACGACTTTCGTGCAAGAATGGTAATAATAATTTAAGGACGCATAAGCAAGCCCGTAAACGCGCGGTTTACGAGCGGTGGACGCGCCATTATTCACGGATGCGAGCGATTTTTAATACGGGATCCTCTCGGCCATTGTTTAACACGCGCCACATGTCTATAAATAATTTTATCGTTTTATCCGTCCGTATTCCCAGTCAATGTTGTAACAATCGTTGCCGATACCCGGCTATCTACGAAATTTATCACTTTCGCAACGAATCCATATCCGAGGATTGAATTTTCGCCGTGACGTTTCGCGTTTTTCTTTTTTTTTTTTTTTTTTTTTTCTTTTTATATTCCACGATACGAGACACTTGCTCGAGCAAGTTCTACCCCCTCCGCCCTTTTTTCTCTTCTTTTTTTATTTCATCTCCATTCCAATTCTCGCGATTTTCCATCCCGATCCCAGTATAGAAAATTCGGAAAATTCTTGTAAATCCATCTGAAAACCATCCGTCCTACGTATCGCGTTTGAAAATCTGAATTCCGTCAATTCTATTCGAAGAATGCAAATTCGATAATCCGACGATACGTCGAGGATAGCGACGATACTTTTTCGATGATTGAAATTTGTCTCGAATATCCATGTTACGTCGCATTTTCGTATGTACGGGAATTTCGTCAATCCGAAGAATTATCCAAATTCGATACGATCGCGCTATTGCGTACATATATCGTAGTTTACACTTTATTTAATTGATACGTTACTACGCTTGAACTCTGATACTTGATTCTCTGCGACATGAAATTCTAGCATGAACTTTAAACTACTTGTTCCGAAAGGATCGTTATACGTACAGTTTTAAACTTCGTCCTTTCCTCGTCGTCGTATTTTTTTCATTACAGAATATACGACACTTTGGAAAAACTCTCAGAAGTAAAAAAAAAAAAAAAAAGAAAAAAAAGGAGGAAAAAGACGCGCGATATACGAATCGATATTGAAATATTTTTGAAGGAAGAATCCTCGTTTAAAATCGAAAATTGCGAAAAAAACGACGAACGTGACAATTTATTAACAATTATCGCCTCGATATATGACAACGGCTCTCATTAAAAATTGATCTGCGACGTAAAAAGCGACATCAGCCCTATCAATCTCGCCCCCCCCCCCTTCCCTTTCCACGTTGTACGTATTACTTTCATCGTTGTGCAAACGCTCGAATCGATGACACTTGACAGAGAGCCCGAACGAACGACAGATTATCGCGGCTAGTTGATTTAAATCGATGCGACGCAATCCACCTCCGTGCAATTAATGCGACCTATCATTTATGAAAATCGCGCGTCGTTATTTAGAATTATTAAATCGAGATTGTTCACTCGTGCGAACTCGTGCACAGAAAACGTGGAGACGAAAGAGAAAGAGAGAGAGAGAGAGAGAGAGAGAGAGAGAGAGAGAGAGAAAGAGAAAAAGAAAGAGAAAAAACGAGAAATATCGGAAGGGAAATAGATGATCGATGAGGAACACGACCGTCGCATTACAAGTTTTACGAATTCGAAAAAGAAGAAAAAGAGGGAAAAGGAAATAACGATTATTTGCTTGGGGAAATTTACGAAATAGCGTTGTTTCCTCCGGTTGTAGAATACCTCGACAAATTTTGAAGATAGGGACACGCCAAATACACAGTTACCAAACACTGGATAGAAATTACGACGAAAAAAAACGTCGAGAACGCTTTAATCTGCGTTTATTCGCTTTTATCCTTCCCTCTCCTCTTTTTATTTTATTTTATTTTATTTTATTTTATTCTCGTCGTTTCTTTCTTTCTTCCTTCCTTTTTTCCCCGCCCTGCAATAAACGCGTTCTCGATAATTGGAATAATCCTAATAATCTCGTAACATATGGCGCAAACAGTTTTTCACGCCCTTTTCGCGCCCCCGTACACCGATCGTGATGGCCAATGAATCGCGTTTTATCTCCTGAAAATTAATTCGTTCCCACCACCGCGTTCCCATTTTCCTCTCGACGCAACAACAACACGCACGGCTACAACGAACGACTAATTTTACCCGAGGCCATTTTTACGATCGGCCTCGAAATAATTCCGAATCTCGTAATCCCTCCCTCTCATCGATCGACCATCGCGATCGCGCCTCGATACGAAAAATCTTTCTCTCTATAAATCATTTCTCGTTGTGTGCCTCGTTGAACAAATTTACCAATAATCGATAAAAAATCGATCGAATTTCGAATCGAATGCATGATATATTATCGACGTATATATCTATATGATATGATTCATTGAAAAGGAAGGCGAGAAAAGAAAAGGGGCGAGGGGAAAAATGGGAGAATGTGGAGAATGGAGGAATTGGAGTAGTCTGGATAACGAGCGTCAAATCTGGAAATGAAGCAATTTCCATCGGTCCAACCTCTTACCAACCTCTCCAACCTCACCGAGATCGAACAACATTTTCACGATTTTCACCGAGCCGAGCCGAGCCGAGCCGCGAGAATCCCCGCCGCCATCATTCTCGATCATTCGCGATAACCCAATTAGCGGGAATATTATTTTTTGCACCTGGGGGGGAAAACTCTGTCGCGGATGGGCTCGTCGGCCATTTTTCAACGAAGTTACTCGAAAACTCGGACTTTTTCAAACTTTCGATTCTAGCGATTCATCCCCCTCCTCCTCGTTTTAGCAATCGAAATTAAATCAGCCTCTATTACTCCGGTTTCCCTCGTTGAAAAACGATGAGGTTACCCTGCTTTTTTCCTTTCTTTTTTTTTTTTTTTTCTCCCCTCCCCACAACAAATCCACGAGCGGAATATTTATTGAAACGGCTTTCGAAACCGTTACCAGTTTCGAGATTGACTTCTGTAAACTTTCTACGGCGAATTTGTATACTTTGTACGCTTGTGCGCGCGTTTATGTATCATAAATAGAAGCGATGTAATCATATAAAAAGGTATTGCGGGGATATACAAGGTTTGAATTACGAATTCGCAAGTGGGATCGGCGAGAGATCCCAGGGAACGGGGGAGAGGGGAGAAAACAGAAATTGAAACGTAGGGAAAATTAATATTCGTGAAAATATTGGTTGGCTAGATAAAAATTCATCATGGGACACGGTAGGTATATAGAAAAATTTCTCTACGCTCCATTTCTAATTCCAAAAAAAAATTATTATTACTTTCTCAGCCCGGCGAAAAATCCAGTTTCCAATTCCGTTCGATTCGTGAAAACACCGATGCGGGGAAATAAAAAATTAGAATAGGGAAGAAAGAAATTTGAAATTTCTATATGCTCGATTTCTAATCACAAAAAGAAAAAAAAAGTTATTACTCTCTTTTTTCGTGAAAATCCAATTCCAACTTCATCGATATCTAAATAAAAGTTAATCATCGACAATCTGAAAAAAAAGCCCGGAAAGATTCGAAATTTCTCCCCATCTCTAATCCCGAAAATATATTACTCGTTCTCGTCACAAAAATCCAACCCCCCTCATCGGATACCATGGATAAAAATTAATATCATCGAACGCGTACAACGTATAATATACAAAAAAAAAAAAAAAAAAAAAAAAAAAAAAAAANAAAAGAAAAAGAAAAATTCCGTAATCTCGATTCTCACAACTCTTAAAAATATTATTATACACCCACGAAATAGAGTTTCAACTTCCAGGTTTCCCGACTGGAAACCGCTTAAAAATAATCCCACGATAACACGTTTCCCGCGCTCCATGCATTTCCGCACGCAGCAACGTCGACACGACAATGCTTTCAATCTGGAAATTCTTTGGCCGCGGAGGAAACGGCCGAAACGCGATTAAATCGAACAGCAAGAAAGCATCGTGCGCCCGCAGAAAAATCGATCGACGCGTGCTGCTCGTCGCCCTGTCCCGACCAATTCCCACTTCCCACCCTCTCCTCTTTCATCCCCCTTATCGAGAAATAAACTCGAGCCGGCCAACCTCCAGCCAACCTCCTCCGAGGGACAAAAATGGCACGCGTCGTTGGTGGTTAATCAAAGTCGCGAGGGTTAAAACGAGTTCGATTCAACGGGCTCGCGAACCCGTCCATTTTACGACCGCTGTCCGGAAAAAAAACCCGCTTTGAGATACGAGATGAGGTAACGGAAGGGAGGGGGGGTTGCTGATCGTATCTGCAAAGTATCGGTAAAGCGTTTGCAAAGCCGCGTGATACACGAGGTATGCTGGTTATCCTTATCTAGTGGAAAGGAAGTAAGAGAATCAAGCGGTGGTGTTTTTATTCCTGTAGGAATCGAATTGTACTCCATTATGGAAACTTGTAAAAACAGGTAACTTCCTGTTTCTGTCACCGTGGAAATTGAATCGTGTCTATTGTGGAAATTTGTAAAAACGCGAATCAACTCTCTCTCTTTTTCTGTAGAGATACTGGCTGAATTAGACTCGTCCGATCTAGGATTTAGATTTTAAATTGGATTCGTAAGGATCTCGAGTAAATTTGTTGACTCGCGATTGACCGATTTAAAACTGAGACACAGATCGAGAGACTGATGCGAGGAACAGAATTCGTATTCTGATAACGATGAGAAACGAATTGAAACGAGATGTACTCGAGATGACATTCGACACGGATGGCGAGGAAAGTTTTAAATATTATTTCCCGATCTTTTTTTTTCAATTGGATTCCTCTGGCTGGATTTCTCGCGAATAACCGATTCCTCATCTTCCACGAAACGAGTTTACGAGTAGAAATTCATGGTTCCCAATGGCTTGATAAAAATTTCAACCGGTGAACGTCTCGCGGGACGTTCCAGGCTTGAAAACACCATGAACTCTCATTACTTTACGGCACCGGAGTCAAATCACAAGGAGAAAGAGGAATAGGACTTTAAAATTCGAAGAGGAATTCTCGATGCTTTCCGCCATGAGACATCACTCCCATGACTCTGCTAAACGTTCCTTTATTTATTATTATTCAAAAGATGCTGAAGATGAATCGGTGAGCAAGAACGGTGCCGAAATAGAAGAAGGACGATGTATCTTCTACCCAAAGATTGGAGGATCTTGGAGGAACGATTCAATTACACTCCATTTATATCTTATTAACAATTTTCTTCGATTTCGATTCGGCAAAGAGCGAAAAGAACGGTTATTATTCGAAATCGACGATTATTATTCTTCTCCTTTTCTTTTTTTTTTTTTTTCGCGCGTACCTTGCCCCAAAGTCGATCAAATTTGTACACGGACGATTGCCAAAAGCAAGGCAAACACGCCACGCGCGGGTCGAGATTGAATTAAAATCGAATGGCCGGCGAATCAATGAGTCAACAAATCGATGCATACGAAACGCGATTACGGAATATAAAACGAGCGAATGCTTTTCGCGGCGCATAAATTCGTTCTTCCCTCGAATATTCATCGTGCTCGACCCGAAATAAAATAAAAATAAAAAATAAAAAAAAAGAGGAAGAAAGGGAAAGAGAGAGAGAGAGAGAGAGAGAGAAAGAGAAAGAAAAAAAGGGAGAAAGGGAAAAGAGAGGGAGGGGGGGAACTAAACGAGCAATCCGGGAACGTGTAAAACAAAAGAGGAGAACGTTCACGCTCGACGAATATAGTTTGGTCGAACAAACAGGGCGTAATCGAAAGATATCGGTTATTTATGAAAATTATGCAAATGGATGGTACCTCCGGTAATTCGATTTACACAGGGGTGGGGCGCGATCCTGGCCAATAATCGATCCGGAGAAGCTGGAGATTTCCCGATAATATTTCTTTCCGCCAATAAACGCCGCCGATACAGCGAGAAATTTATTCTTCGCTAACGAATAATCTCGATTAAAATCGAGATCTCCCTCTGCCTTGCCGGTTGCCCCGCGCAACCGTCATCGATTTCGCATCCAACGGGGTCAAAAATTATTTATTTTCCGACGACGCCGAAATAAAAAAATTTAGGAGAAAATTTCCTAAAATTTCTAAAACTACGACCAGATTCTCGAGAACTTTATCGTCGATAACGGGTAAGAGTGGGGAAGGGTGGAAGGGTATCGGTGCGGGTATCCTGACCTCCCCCAAAGGCTGCGGTTAACCGAGGGCCAGGCGAGCGAGGAGCGTGTCCGCAAGATGGGGATCGATTTAATCGAGGACGACACCGAGCAATCGTTGAATCGTGAAAACAGAATAATCTTCGAAAGACTATTCGACTACAAAAGACTATCTCTTTTCTCTCGCTTTCGAACGCGAAAAATCTCGACCCGATTTACATTCTCATTTACCATCGCCTACCTTCTTCCCTCTCGTATTTCTAAACCTCAATCTTTATCCGTAGCGATCCTCAGCTACCACCTCAGCTTCTTATCCCGTAATTGAATAAAATCCTCACTCCCCTCCCCTCCCCGCGAAACTCGGACGTGTAACAGGCCGAGAGATAAAGGTACATCCCTCATAATTCCGCTGTCCTTCAGCCGTCCAATTCTCCCGAGAATGGAGACGCGGGAAACCGACGAGAAATCCCAACGCTATATTATTCCACGAGCTAAACTTTCTAATCTCGCGAATCTTTAATATCTTCGAAACAAAGCCCTTCCCCCTTCCTTCTTCCTTCGAATATTCCTATATTCAATCCTTCCGCCTGAGGATGAGAATTGTTCAGGGGGAACAGCATTTTACGAAGAAAATCGTAAAAATCGGTAAGGGTGATCGAGAACCAGATAGAAATATTCCGAAACTGAAAGTATCGGCGCGGTGAATTCCTAAAATTCCCACGACTCGTTAACCTCCGTTGTGCGAGCGAGCCATGTTGCCACGGCGTGCATGCAAGCAACAGCGGTCGGGTATCAAAGCGTTGATCGTTGGAGCGTGCACACGTGCAAAGGAAGGAAGGAAGAGGCGGGGGAGGAAGCGAGAGCCAACGTGGAGAGGACGCTGCGTCAAGGAGGAGGACGACGACGAAGGGAAAGAGGCTCGTCGGAGAAAGATGGAAGGGGGTTAGTTAATCTGCATTGTGGGCACGCGCCACATCCAGTTTGCGCGTAGTTTAAAGATAGTCGTCTCGTGTGGCGATCGGATCGAGAGGTTCGACGCAAGAGCGGCAAGAGAAACAAGGGATATCGGTGTCGCCAAGTCTCGTTTCGATCGTGGATAACAACCCTTTCGATCGGCTACCGGCTCGATGCCGTTCGTATCCCCTCGAACGATGCATCCCTTCTTTGACTGTCGCCAACAAATTCGGTCGTTCCAAGAATCGCATCTTCGTCTCGATAAATTCGATTTCACCAATATTTCCATTTTACGCGAACAAAAATCTGTTTATTTTCGTCGAAAAGGGAGATGGATTTTGGAACATCTTCGATACCCGGATGGATCGGGAATGGATGGATGGATCTTCACTCGTCTTCTTTCGAAGGATCTAATATGATTGAAGGGTTGGACGATCGAGGGACCGAGGACGATTAAACCAATTACTCGAATGCCGACTCTTTTAATCTCTCTCTCGAAACTTTTGATCCGATCCCCGTCAAATTTTCATCAGATCAGAGGCGAGCCACGTCGCTCCTCTGGAGGATCGCAAATCCCCGGATTACGCCGATAAAACGCAACTTTGACGGGGCTTCGTCGCTCTCGAAGCGACATTAATCGTCTCCGCCGAACGAAGGGAAAGGAGGAGGATGGATTGATCACGCGTATCCACCACTTGTATTTTTCACTTGGCTTTCCTCCTCTTGACGGATGTCGCGATTCCTCCACGCGACGAAACGAAACGACGCGGTTCAACCCTTATCTTCCGCGTTATCCTTCGCCACTTAAGAATCCCCCTCCCCTTCCATCCGCGATTTATTACGATCGTCCATCGACCGTGGAGTAAATAGCGCCAGTTTATTCCGTATCTCGTGAAATTTATAACTTCCAGGAACGGATATTAATTCGAACCCTGTTAACCCTCGAAAAATAACATTCGAATCTTCGAACTTTCATCTGGACTCTCGTATCTCGAAAAAAATACAATTTTCTGCTGTATCCTGGATTGGAGGAGGAATCGATGGCTGGAGAATCCGCGGGATCTTAACGGGAGTTTAAAGGCGTGCCGTGACCGACGGTTCGTTAACCATGATTGACCATTTAATCGACGTTTTAATTAAGTTGCAAGAGCGGCGGCTGCGCCGGCCCCGTCTTAAGAGCGGGGCCGAGTTTAATCGAGAAGTTCGTTCCGGCCACGTCGGCACGTAGAGTAGATAGCGCTACTAACCCTCGTTCCGACACGTTCCGCCATCCCTCTAAGCAAAGGGTAAAAAGTAATTTTTGAACCGGTCTTGTTACGTTACAGCCTCGACGAAGACGGCAAAGAACTTTCCTATTTCGCACTGATTCAAACGTGGATTCAATTTTCCATTCGCGTTCTGTAATCGATTTTCATTGATATTCGCGTCCACGTTCCGGTATATATATTCCCATAAATAAATATCCAAAGGGTTTATAAATCGAGAGATAGAGCAGCTGCTTCGCAATATGTTTTTTAGATCGATTATTACATGGTCGTCGTAACTGCTCCTCTAGAATCGATAGAGAATATAAAAAGCTCGGTGGTTCTTGTTCGTGTAAATCATCCTCGTAATTCAAGATTCAAGATGATTCATCGTAGTAGGAAAATTAAGCCATTGATTAATTATCGATGATGAATCGATGTAAAACGCGTCTCGATAGGCAGTCTTCGTTCGTTCGTCCATTTACAGTAGATTTACCTATTAAGCAAAGTATTCGTTAAGATTAAGTCAAAGCCAATTGTACTTTTGATAAAATTCATTCGTGAGTTGCAGAAACAATAAGTATTCAAGTCATTCAGTAATTCGCGCGACTGGAAACGCGTTGTAGATGAAACTTCCCTCACCTTGGTTTTAAAACCAACCCTTTTCAACGATATCTCAACCGATTCACCGGTACAAAGTTCCTACAACGCCTCGAATCGTTACAGAATTTCGCCTTGGAATTCCAACTTTTCCGCGCCAGGCCAAGAAAACCGTTCTCTCCGAATTTTAGAAAAACTTTTAGAAGCATCGCCCCCGATTGTTCCTCCTCGGAACTCGATGGAACTATTCGAGAAACGGTTTCCACGAAATTCATAGCCTCGTCATTGTCGGCTCCTTTCGAGGAATTCGTTAATCCTTAACTTTTCGTGAAATCCATAATTTCCGTGGCAACTAAGTAACACGTTGTTTGATCGCACGACATTCACTATTCTCTTGGATAATCGAGAAAAGCTTCGTTTCCCGAATATTTCAAAATTTCGCGCTTGAAAATTTCGAACGATCGACAATTCCAACTTTGGAAAAATCCATGAATGAAAAAAAGAAAAAACAATCGACGAGAAGATAGATTCACGCGTAAATTTTTCTCGACTTTCATCGAGAATTTTTTTTTTTTTTCCATATTTCATTTTCTCATTGCCTCTCTCATTGGAGAATTGTTGGGAGCGAAAGCGAAAAACAAATGAACTATTGGAAGATCGTAGCTCTATGCAGAAGTAGCTAGATGCTACTTCATTTCGTTCCATCGTTCGAAAAGCAGACCGGAAGTTTAATCAAGCTAAGATCTAAGATATTGACTCGACTTCTTTCAATTGCACGGACAGTTACGCCGACAGTTTGCGGCTTCTGGCTCACATTTGACAGTGCCCTGCTCCTCTGCTCAACGAAGATTGGCCGTGATTAACTCACACGCGGCCCGAATACGATCGATTCCTCCGACCAATGTCTTCCTTCCGTTACCATATTGTTAATTAAAGTGCTTATTTCTTCGAAAATTTCATTTACAAATTTATTATTATCAATTGCTGCTTGCAATTTTTTCGAATCAAAAAAGAAATTACAATTCTTTCTGAAAAAGAAACTTTCAAAAAAAGTCATCGATACTGCTCCAGACGATACGTAAGTTGAGATCCATTAGACTTTACAATGTAGGATACACACACGAAGTACTAAATTCTCGACGATCGAGGGAGAGAGTAAAAAACAAGGGGGAGGGGAAAGAACTTGCCTCGAAAGATATACGTCGTCAAGTGGCTGTGTTATATCGTGGGAAGTGAATTATTACAGTTATAAAAAAAAAAGAACAGGAGGGGGAGAGGTCGAAGCGACGAGATACACGAAAGGAAAGGTTGGAAAGGATGCGTGGATTTTTGCCTCGATATTAGCCCCTTTTATTTTCCCGAAAGTAATCGGCGATCAACACTCTCCGTAACTCGCGATCGAAAATTTTTTCTTCCATATTTCATTTTCTCATTGCCTATTGGAGAATTGTTGGGAGAGAAAAATAAATTGGGCGAACGAATCGAATATCGAACGGATCCTCCTTTCCCGATTGTTTCCCGATTTTCGATCGCGCGTTGGGACGAAAGCTTGGTCACACGACGAATTCCTTCTCACGATCCAGGGAGGATCTCACGACGAAGGATCTCTCTCTCGCAAGGACCTCTGCAGAGCGAGAGTGGAAATCGGTGAGAGAGATTGAATCGGCGAGATGAACGCCGCCTTGAAATAGGATCAACGTTTCGAGAGCTCTGTTCTCCGCTGGATTGGATTCGGGCAAGATAGTGGTATTGAAAGGGGGGGGGCGTGTGGAAATTAATTCGGTGGCTTTTTCCAATTGAAATTGTCATTATTGTACGATAACGTTAACCGAACGTAATGTAATCTCGCCAATTAAAATATCAACGAAAACGTTAAAACCGAGTGATTTTAATGCGGGATGGGAGGAAGGTATGGAATTAATTTTCACGATACAACGTTAACATTTTTCTTCCAACGAATTTCCTCGAATTTGCAACGAGGGAAATAATAGAGAAAAAACCGTTGTAATTGAAGAGGAAAAAAAAATAAATAATAAAACGAGATATTCGAGATTCGATAAATATTTATTCGCTCATCCGTTCATGATTTATTTCGTTTCAAGAAAAATGTCTGGTTACGGTTCGAGGAATGAGCAATGAGCAAACAGGAAAAAGCTTAAATATAGAAGTGATGAAATAAGAAAAGGCAAGACCGCGAGCAGGTTATTTTCAAGCGGCCTTGCATAAGCCGATTTTCCGGCTGTTTAATTGTCAGGAAATATAGGATGACTGAAGTAAAGAGAGAGATTGAATCATTCCGGAATAAAGGGGAAGGAGAAAAATAGGGAAGGGCGGTATTTAGCGAACGAACGAGTTTTATGAAACGATAAGAATAATATTCGAGACGGTTTACAAATTTACTAATTACCAACGAACCAACTACTAAATTCTCGCTAACGTTTTACTCTTCTATTCTTCGTTCCATAACAATCCTCATTGATTCTTTTCGAGACTGTGATTCTTTTTTCACCGAAAGTTACGCATCTAACAAAACACAGAGTATAGTAAATTAAAGAAAAGATCGTTCGATTAATCTTCTGGAAGAGGTCTACTTCTACCAAAAATAGCGTAACTTTAAACAATCGAAAAATTGAAAATTTAACAATTCAATTCCACGTATAAATATCACAACGTGAAACGTGGCTCGAGAGAATAATCAAAGCCTTATCGTCGGATTTAAAGGGATCCGTGTTTAAACGACGCGAGTGACGTAAGCAGATCTATATTCTCTCGGCCGGTGATCGCCGGTGATCGCCATAACACAGCGGGGGAGCAAAACTACCGTAAGGGAGGGAGGGGAGGTTGAAAAGCCAATCTCACGTGGCAAATCTCAGGGCCGGCATTCTAATTAAAGGAATCCGACTGTGAAAATTAGTTGGAATTTGTCGGTCGAACGGCCCTGGCCACACTGAATTCGCGCCTTCGCTAATTAAACGCCGCCAATGAGCTCGACCTCGCCATCTTACAACTTCCTCTCCTTCCTTTGATGCGTCGTTCGACGTTACGTAAGAAGCGACGGAATTCTCGAGAAACCCGAGACAGGAAGAGAAAGAGGAAGAGAGAGAGAGAGAGAGAGAGATCGTGCAACCATCGTCGAACCTTTGATATTTTGCTGGTTGAGGTAGAGAGACCAACGGTTACGTTGTCCCGATTCCTCGAAACACCCTTTGAGAAACGCTGCGAGCGTTCTCAAATCCCGTTCCCCCGTTTGTAAGGAAAAGTGTACGACTGTGCAACGCGGGTCGCGAAGTAGTTTGCGCTACGAGTAATTGACGGAAATTTAATTGGGTTCCTCGAAATTCTTTGATTCCGATCCGGGTCGAAGAAGGCAGTTTTCGGAAATTCTTTTTTCGAGAATCCACCTTTCTTTCCAAATGTTGCACATTGTCCTCTCCTGGATATCTTCCTTTCCCAACTTTTTCTCTTCTTATTCAACGTTTCGCGGCTGTCTGCCCGCGCGATCATCTCGAATAAGGCGAAAGATAAGAAGGAGGGAGAACGTTTTGGAGAGAGCTTGGGATCGATATTTAACCGGAATAACGAAAACCTCGAGGGAAGAGGATCCGTCGAACTATATGAGAAAAATCCAAGCTTCCCTTTGACCATCGTGCGGCCACTAAGTAGCTCGAAACGTATACACGGTTGTCGTGTAATCGAATAACCGGGGCGGGGATCGGTCGGCAAGTTGAGAAACTGTTCCCGGCTGTAAGCTTATTACAATACGGGAACTGTATTCAACAAACCGATCGAACTTATCCGATTAGGAGGTCGATAATGGACGGTGCCGCGTACGCCGTTGCTCGTCCCAACAGAGAGGATTCAAAGGATACGCAAAGTATCCGTTGACGAGCAAGTTTATCACTTTTAAAGAAGAAATCTCGAGGAAGAAATCTCGATCCCCAGAAACTTTCCAAGATTCTGGATCGTGGATTGCCAAGTAATTATCCTTGTCGGCCGATAAGTGGACGATCTGCGTTTATTAAGATCTTGCAAATTAATTAACTCCACCTTTGTGGAGAGAGAGAGAGAGAGAGGATCTTCTCGAATGGAGATCCCCCATTTAGAGATCGAGGGATAATTCCTCGAGTTAAAATCGGGTTATTATTTCTCGGTTCAATATGAAAAAGTTTGGATAAGAAATCTCCAATCCGCCTCGTCATCTATCAAAATTTGAGAGAACGCTTCAAGCGCTATTAGATAAGCGATCCAACGATATAATATCCAGGATCGATCTTCCAAGGATTAAATTGCAACGGCGGCTCGCAAGATCGATAATCTCGGCTGGCTGTGTTTAGGGAGGGAGGGTGGAAGAAGCTTCGAAGGACGGTCGTCGTGGAGGTTAAGTTTCGACGTTGGATAGTCTACCCGATAGTCCGGGCGTTAATGGATGATCGGTCACGAAAGCTTCGGGAAAGGGATGGAAATTCGGCGGTCAGCTCCTTCGAATGGATGCATACATTTGCGCGAATCAATCTCAGCTTCCCCACCAGGATGCATTTGGCCTTTGGATTTGGACCAGTTTCGATCCACTCAACGCTCGCTTCCACGTATCTTTATATATAATAGAGAATACGAAAAAAAGGAAGTCTCGTGATTAACCTTTTCGTAGAAGTAACTAATAAATATTCTTGAAAATTGTCTTCCATAAACATTGATCGAAGTCTATAGATATCCTTCAAAAAGCTATCGCACAGAAGCTTTTCCTTTCGTTATATCCCGTTCGAAAAGGATTTCTCAAACGCTCGAAACAACGAATCATCCAGCCTAACCTTGAGAGGCCCTCCCTCGAGCATAGCCGTCCAGGACCCAGCGTTTTGAGAAACGCTGACGCGTTCGATCCTCCACCGGTTTGTCTGCATAAAATTGCGAAAACGTCGTCGAGAAGTTTCGTAAATCAAACAGAGGGTAGGAACCAGAGGGTAAATCCGAAGAGAAAGAAGGAAGGAGAGAGAGAGAGAGAGAAAGATCTCGGTATCGAGTCGACGAAATCCTTTTAAAAGTTTGACCGAGAGAGTTGAGCTCGAGCTTTCGAGGCTTCCGCCTTCTCACTTTCTCGTGTCCCCCGTCTTAAGGTTATCTCTGCTTATCCTTCGCCCTACAGACGGCCCGCCTTGCGGAAGATTTAAATGGCTTGGTTGTTGCTTTCGACCACCCCCCTTTCCGCCACCTCCTCCCCTGGTAATTGGAACGGACGCCTCTTTGTCGGTTACTCGAACAACTCTGCTCTCTCTACTCTCATCTGGCATCCGATTCTTCGCGGATCCTCGCGAGTTCTAATTGGTAACGGAGATCGCGAGTCTCTCCAGATTGAGAGAAGATAATATAAAAAATTTGGATGGAAAATATTCCGCGTTGGATGAGGCAGCTTCATCTCTTACAGACGCTGATTACTCCAGTTTCCACCAATTGCCACGAAGTAATTAATCGAATACGAGTACTTGAATTGAATCAATTATTCTGAAATTCGTGTAATTAAAATATAAATATCTGAATGCTCAAAGATCCGGCAAGCAAGAGAGAAGAGAGTCTCAAATCATTATCGCAGAATCTGTTACGTTTATCGGTCGAATTCAAAGAATTGTTTGCCTCATCCTGATCGGGGAGAATCGGGGAATTTGCATCAATTTTTCGAAAATGGTTAAACGGGGGAAATTCTTTCTTCCACTGGTTTAATCGCGATGCAACGCTTATGCGAGCAGATATTGCTTGCGGAAGACGGCCGATCGAATATTTCAGCATCGTTGCGGCGTATTTTCGCGGCGGGCGTGCGGAGAGGGCGTATTTTAATAACGATATTCGCGTGTTGTGTGGCGTGCGCAACTGAAATTATTGTTCCAGAGACGAGATTTGATCCCTTTGTGCCGCGAATCTTCGCGGTTTCTGCGAATCGATCCATGGATTCCATCAGCCGCCATTATATTATGAGCTTTCACAACCTCTGATTCCTTATTTTTCACAAAAACTTGATCCAATCCAGAATCCTTCGTTACCTTCGTTGTTGAATTTCAAATTTTCCATCTTTCGCGAATCTTATTAAAATAATATCCAAATTCGAAGCGTAAAGTGTAAAAGTGGGAGAAAAACCAAACGAGTTATTAAGAATATTCCAGTGGAATACTCTGAAATAACAGATCCGACCAAGTCACTCCTCGACCTAACCAAATCCTGTAACCGGCTTTCGGGCAAAACGAGCTAAATCCAGACGTAAAAATAACGAGAGAGAATCGTTCGAGAGAAAAAAAGAAGTAGAAGAAGAAGAAAGTATCTGGCAACAATTCACGAATCCTACCCTCTATCTCGCCTTTCCGCCGATCTCGAAAGATGAAGGAAGCCACGAGAAAGAGAGATAAAGATAGAAAGAGATAGAGAGAATCAACGGGAAGGAAAGAAAGATACAAGAAATAATTACTTCCCCGATGGTAAGTAAGGGAGGAAAGGAAAAAAAAAAGGAAAGACAAGACGGGAGAAAGGTTAAACTGGCCGCGAGGCCACCAGCTTCTCCTATCTCTTAACTTTTGTACCCTCGAAAGTTAATTACTCGAGGCTACCGATAGGGATCCTTCCCTTTGCCGGCAAGGGGGAGGGGGGAAATGGAAGGTGTCGAAGCCGAAGAGTGCGTGGAGTTAGGATACCTCCTTCTGAAACCTCTGAAACTTCGCCTTTAAGGGAGAGGAACGAAAAAAAAAAAAAAAAGAGNAAAAAAAAAAAGAGGAGACGAGGCGAGGCCTCGCGTTCGTCTCTTCTCCTCCTTTTCTCGGTCAAGAAAAAGAAACGGAAGAGGAAGAGGGAAAAGGGAAGAGGAAAGAGAATTCCTTGGAAGAAAGAAAGGAGGAGGAGGAGGAAAGAAGAGACGAGCGAGGGAAGATTGCCGGATTTCTCGATACCCGAGAGGAGGGATGCACGAGAGACAAAAAGCCGAGCTAACCTTCTTACACCCATTACCGGGGGTTAGAAGGTATAATGTCGTTAATTCGACGTTTTCGCGAGCCGGCTTCCGGAGCAGCAGGCCCGCCCCATCCTGTCCCCTTAACTCGTCTCTATGCCGGGAAACAAAGTTGCGGCAATCCAATTGACCCAACGGGCCATATCCGACCCGTCACCTTCCCTCTTACGCGATCGATTCCCTTTTTCCTCCGTTTAAATCTTCCAAGTCGCATCTCCTTCGAGGTGAATTTCTTTGAAAAATTCGCTCGAAGGACGGGGGACGAGCTGATTTATCTAAAAATTCTACTCTTCTAACTTCTCGAAATCTCTTGGATTCTAATTGGAAATCGTCAATTACGAATTCTTTCTTTCGATTCCCTTCGAAGAAGGGATGTAAAGAGGGAGAGAGAGAGAGATGAATATTCGAGTTTTTATTCGTCGTCGAGATGGATATGGATATGGAAATCCACCGGAATTTCTTGCCGTAGGCGCGGATCCTAATTGACGGCGACGAATCACCCCGCTAATTGACCAAAGGATCCTTTCCCTCCAAGGATGACGAGTTTTTCGATAGTTTGGACGAGTAGTAGTTTCAAAGAGACTTCTCGTCGGGAATCCTCGAGTCACGGATTGTCTCGGGACTTGTTCCGGGCTAATAAGAAGTAACCGAGATGTGGCCTAACTCCACCCGTCTCGGGATCAACGCGAGGAGAGGGGTTGTCCTCCGCTCCGGTAAGGAGAGGAAAAGTTTCTTCTTAGAGTTTTCTATGATTTATTACTAAAGATAACACAAAGAATTTCGCTTCGACAACTTAATTACGCTGCCGTCTACAAGACTCGTCTAAAGCCGTCGAAAGGTAAAATTCTTCCAATCCCTCTCTTTCTCTTTCTCTCTCTCTTTCTACGAGACGAAATTTACTCGAAATAGTAGAACTATTTTTTTACGAAGAATTCTAAAATTTACTTTCTCCTCCTCCTCCTCCTCGTCGTAAACGACAAACTTCCTCCTTAAGAAAGCTCGAGATCATTTCTCTCGGTCCTCCGTTTAGCGCACGAGTGTTAAAAATGGACGAGAAGTCGTACTACGTCGTCGTAAACCGAATGAATAAACCATAACGATTCGAGGTTTTAAATCCATGTGACAGTTTCATCCTCGTCATCCACGCTTTTTTTTTTTTTTATAGCGCGATAACCGAGATTCCGCGTGAATCTATCCGCGCGTTCAATTTGTCAATCTCCATACAGCGGTTTGCGCGCCAATTTCAACCCCTTCCCTCAACCTTCTTCCTCCTCTCCATCTGGCTGGTTTTTTTTTTTTCTCCCTTTTTCGAGAAAGAGGAAAGCTTTTATGAGCGGAAGTGACCAGCAACCAAAGCCACGTTCGAACGTTCGGATATAACCGGGAATCTTTCGAAGAGGTCGCCATTGAAATCCGGCGAAACGCTTTGAACCGACCGCTCTATTCTTCGCCTCGCGTGCTCCTTTCCTTTCCTTTCCTTTTCTCTCTTTCTCGTCTCGCTTTCGAAAGAGAGGGTTTCGCGCCTTCGAGACAACGATGGCTACTCGAATTCTCTTTTTTTTTTTTTTTTTTTTTTTTTTACGTTCCCCCGTGATGCGTGCGGAGAAATCTTGGGATGATTTTCGAGAGCGTGGAAGCGAAGGGACAATGGAGGACAAATTGAATGGTGGAAGAGGCTGATGGAATTGTTTTACGGTCGGATTATGGGGACGCGGAAGGGCTTTAGGGCTTTCATTGTGCCGATCGATAAGGGGGGTAATAAATCTGTCGATAAATCGGTTTAAAATGCTATCGCGTTATCGGCGTTATTTACTCTGCCCGTCGCTGATTCGCCGTATTGTTGTTGTGCAATTAGCAGTATACCCGATTAAAATCGCGACGCGTCGCGCAACAACAGCTTCGTCGCTCTTTACCCTGTTAAACAATCGCGGAAAACCTAGTGAATACGTTTTTAATTTTAACAAACCACTTCGTTAATCCTTATTCAAAATATATTTACGTATTCAGTCACCTCGAATTCGTATCATTTTTTTTTTTTTTTGCACGCATATATACATACGTACATATAATTTCACTCGAGGAAACAAAACACGAATATTTCATCAGTTTGAAGAATTAAAAATAATACATAAAAGACGAATACATTATTATTATTATTATTATTAATCAAAGTCACGCAAAGTAAATATAAAAAGACTCCCGTAATTCCATCGAAACTCATCATCGTTTCCATAAATCTGATTGTCAAAACTTACCCTTACCTCCCCTTTAACGGCAATGCTTTATTCCAACACCAATACGTCAAAACGTACCTGAAACAGAAGAGAGAATAATCAACGTTAAGAAGACGCGTGAGAAATACAGCGGGGGGGAAAAGTAAAATGCATAAACGGATCCTCCTCCCCCTCCTCCTCTTCCTCCTCCTCCTCCTTTTCCCTCGTCGGCTCGGTCGATCGAGTTGGAAGGGTACGAAGGGTAAAAATACGACGCGGACGATATCTGGCCGCCTATCCCCGGAGGGGGGAGGAGGGAGGAGGGCATAAATCGTGGAAAGCGTGTAATAGGCGCTAGGAGAAGCGCGTGATACCGTGACTTACGTTTCGACCGCGAAACAACCCGGCAGATAATTAATTATCCCGCGGTTGGATAGATACGCCCGTTGAAAAATCGTGCCGCGGACGACCCCGCGCCACGATTTACGTTTGCCAGCTCGTTATTTTATCTCCACCACGAGTCCACGGCCATCACCCTCCTTTATTGCAACTTGCACGGGGAGGATCACAGCTTTTTCGAGGAGCACCGGTTAGAAAACGGAACGCGGAAATGGAAAATGTTCGTATTTAAATGGGGGAGGAAGAAAATTTATGCGGTTATGACAGTTTGAATGTTTAATCGTTGACGCGGACAGAATTTTTCTTCGAGAACGAAGACCGAGTTTTTAAGTTAAGTTGCGAGGTTTGCGATTTTAATAGAAGTGAAGCTATTTAATTCGTGTTAAGCTTCAAATTAAATTCACGTTAAATTTAATAAATAAGCTTCCATTAAATTTCTGTATTTATCTTCAATATAATTACATTCGCGACTGTGTATGTGCTGATTCTCATAGATCGATCGAATTCTAAGAATTGAACGATTACGCATGCATGCGATATTTCCAACGATTTTTTCCCACAATTTTCAATTCATTTCGATTACGTATCGATTTCAAAAAGTATAAATATGTAATTAACCTCTGGTAATAATCATTCTCGTTCGTGCGGTGGTAAAATTTGACGAAAAATTTATAACCGATGTTTGGGACGAAGGACACGAAGCGTAGTACGCGGCATACGTGGCTAAAAGAGTTAAGAATTAACAGGCTCAAATAGAATTTCAATTTATCACGTATCCCTGACATTTCCCGGTTAAATCTATCGTCTACGTTACACGGTAACGGAAATCGATTTCACGCAACAGTTTCCGCGATTTTCAATTAATCCCAGGAGGGATTGTCGATGCGACGAGGAAAAATAGCGCGGCCGTTTCGCGACCCATTAAAGCGTTAATTTATTCACATTCGAGGAACAAGTTAATCGATCGTTTCGACCTTCCCCCCTTCCATCATCATCATCATCCCACCATTTATTCGTAACAATTCGCCTAATTTTAATTTTCCATTGCCCAAAGTCGAAGCCCAATTCGACACGGTTTCGAGAAAACGCAACCCGTTTCAAGAGAAGAAACGATTCGACGGAAATGTGGAGAGATTCTAAACGCTCGACAAAATCAACAATCAACTTTGGCAACGCGATCCAAACGCGTGATAATCTTTTTTTTTCGATGATAAAACTCGTCGTCGATATCGATCGACAGAATCATTCGTCCCTTCTCTTTTGGTTGGCGGAATCCAGCTAATGGAGATCGACTCGTCAGATTGCGATACACGATTTTCCTTGGGATAGAACGGCGATTAATGAAATCGGAAGGAGGGGGCTCGCTTTGAACCCGAAATCCCTCTATCTTGCCCTATAGAGATTTCCAGGAGGAAACGAGGAGAAACGAGGAGAACGGAGGGAGAGGAGAAAAATAGAAGAAGGAAGGAAATGGGTTGGGGTCTGATAAATAGATAAATAGGATTTTCGGGGAGACACTCGGATTGGACCGGTTGGCTCTCGCCCAATCGTCGTGTATTAACGTTCCTGAAATCGAAGGGATCGTTTCTCACCGCTCGTCCCTTTTCCCTCCTCCCTCCCTCCCTTCCTTCCTTCCTTCCTTCCTTTCTTCCCTCCTTCCTTCCTTCCTTCCTTCCTCGGTGAAGTTCGAAAGGGTAGAAAGACCGTCGAATTCGTCGAGATAATTCGACGGTTAATCGAGCGAAACGACCGTGCCCGCGGAATCATGGCCATCGTTCGCTTCTCTCCTCTTTCCAACCCCCCTCTCCCTTATATCCAGTATAACGTACAAAGGTTAATATCTACCAAGCAGAGGATAGATATCCTAGATCTTAATGGCGCGCGGGTTTTAATTCGTTTCTTCGTTATCAAGCCGAAGAATCCACCGGCCGGGTATTGAAAATTAAATATTGAAACTTCCATTCGCTCCGCTCGATACCCAACCAACCAACCCTGTCTACCTACCCCGCAATTATTTCGAGAGCGGCTTTTGTTCGCGCAAAAGGTTGGGATCCAGAATCTCTCCCTGCCCCCTCATCCCTATTTTACCAAGTTTAGACCGCTCCTGCCCGGAATTCGGGCGGGATGATGATCCTCGATCGCAATCGATCAAACGCCAGTCACCGGCAGAGAGAATGGGGGGAAGGGGTTGGGAGTCACCGCGATAACGTGGAATTAGGGAGCAAAGGGTGACGGCGAAGTAAACGCGGCGAGGACCAAGTTGGAGAGGCGAAACTTGACTTGAGGGGGAGGGGAGGGGAGGGGAGGGGAGGGTGTTCCGGATGGTGGAAGTTGCACCGTCGGGAGCCGGATGGGGGCGCGAGAGCCGTGCTGCGGGGAAACAATAAGACAATAGGCCGGCGGGGACAAGTGTACAATGAAGGAGTGTCGCGATACAAGCCGCTTTTGACCACCACGGCTGCGGCTCCACCCCCCATCCAAAGATGAATGCGAGAACGCGCGCGCCATCGCGACTATATTCTATACCGTGGAGGATTTAAATTTTCGTGAAAGGATGTGTGCGGTTAACCAGGAGGGGGCTGGTCGGTAACCAGGATTCTGAGAGAGGGGAAATTTATGAAAAGTAGGCTTTTCAGTTAGGAGGGAATTTCTTTCGAGGAACTTTGAGAAAGTTTCGACGAAACATAAGGAAAAAATTAGTTCGAGAGTAACGAGATTCACGACCTTGGAAGCTCGATTGTTCGAGATTTAGATTTAGTTTTTAACAGTGGTAACAGTGTTTTAAATATGCTCATTTATATTTTCGTGGAGCAATTTTAAATTTAATCAATTCCGAAGATCGAAAGAAACGAAAGAAACGAAGTTTCTTAACTCATTCCTTTATTTATTTATTTATTTTTTTTATATAGAAATGGGTTATCTGAAGTACATGCATATATATATATCCATCGTCGACGTAAGAGGAGAGAATTGAAGAGAAACGGAATCTCACTCCATGTATATTTCGCTCCGTTCAACTTAAACTCCTTACTACAACTTAATAAGTAATCCTTAAACAACGTTTACGTACACCTACAACTTGTTTCGCCCTCGAGAAGTGACCCCCTCCCCCTCTAAAAGTGTTCCACGAATATTAACACCTTCGCACATTCCAAGTTTACCTGTACGTACAACAATAAACCTGCATCTAGCAAAATCTCACACTTACGTAAAGTTTCGAGTTCTTTAACCCTTATTGCTGCCAACTCGCCCTCCAACTACTTCATTCATGCACTTGAGAACACGACGAACGCTGCTACACGTATATATAAAGTCATCCAGTTGCCCGACAAAACCAACTCGACACGGGATTCCACCCTCGCGCAGACGATAATCCATCACGCGACGGAGGGAACCGATTCCAGAGATCAATGGATACACGATGCTAGCGCGAGTATCGGTATGCCGACCGCGCCAATTACGATTCCTCCAGACAACTTAACCCTCTCCCTTCGAGGGATCGAAACGGAACAACGCTTTTTTCCCGTAGCTCGCGTGACGCTCGCAATTATCGCGGGCGAGACTTGGAAGGGAGCGGTTCTCGTCAGAATTTTCGCCCCTCGAAACGGATGCGATAATTAAACGGCCATCCGGAGTGGGTTAAATCTCCCATTATCCCGCGCGATGCATCTGGATCTTTGGATGGAAATTTCAATCAAAGGTGAAGAAGGAAGATTCGAAGGGGGAAAAAATGAGACGAGAGTTTGTAACAAATTGTGCGACAATAACGGAATCTTCAGCGGGGATACGGAAAGAGCGATGGAAGAATCAAGTTGCTTCGAAGGGGCTTCTAATTTGAGAATTTGGAGGAGGGAAGGGTAGTTTCTCTTTAAGCGATGATCTCGGATATACCGACGCTCGCTTTTCCGTCCGAGTTGGCCCGATTCATCTAGTCGAGTCGTGAAACTCTTCGCTCGATAGAACAGAAGAGCCTGATAATCCGGCCCCCGACCGAAATTTTCGTCTCATTAACCCCATTGATTCTTCGCCGGCCTGTGCTGTCTTCGCTCTTCGCCACGGAGACGACGGATTGACGAACGAAAGGGGGCAACAAAAGGGGAGGGAGCGAGTAAAAATTAACGAAACCAGATTTCAAAATTTCTCGAGGATGAAGAGAGAGAGAGAGAATTGACTCTTCTGATATATGTATATAATTTCATCTCCATTTGTAATGCACCACCGCCGCGTGCTTTTCATTCGGTCGCGCTCTAATGCGAGCGTGGACCAAAGCGTCGGGTTCACGCTTTTCGCCCTTCCAACTTGGTTAACTTATCCATCGCCTACTTTGATCGTAAATTCAAGAGGAAGCTGTGAGACGTGTGAGAGAAGCGTGTTTTGGATCTGTAATCGATGTGAGAATGGAGGAGAATGGAGAATTTTATAAATAAATAATAAAGGGCAGTTACGAAAGAATTTCTTTGTCGTTATTGTTTTTCTTTGGTTTATATATATGTAGAAGGTTTATAGAATACCGACTTGATTTTCTATTCTTCTTCAACATTGAATATTGGTGTTATTTTAGTTTAGTAGAAATTGTATATGGTTTACTGCGACTTTTCTGTCGCTATACGTTCGAGAAGGATGGATCGGGATCTATGACTGGTATGAAAATTTAAATACTTAAAATTTACGAGTACGTAAGTAAAATTACGGAATTTCTAGCGGTAACTCCAAGTAATTTAATCTTTTTAGCGTTTTAGAAATAAAAAAAAAATCCCCAAAAAAGAAGAAAATCCAACGAAAAAGTGGGATTTGCGGCCGAAACGCGAAATCTCTCGAGCAGTAATGCACCGGTATATTTATCCAAGCTGGAGGCCAGCTTCGTTTCCCAATGTCCTCATTAATTTCTAACGTGGAAAGGAACATTTCCAGTCGGTCTTAACGAAATTGCATCAGGAATTAAAGTTTCTCCGCGTCCTCGGGGGGAGGAAAAATCGATTGACCTCGACGAAATACCTCGCGACTCGATCGAAAGAAATCTCTTTTCAATCTCTATTTTTTTTTTTTTTTCGAATATCGGAAATTCTCCGTTTCATTTTCGGATCGATTTTCATCTTCGTTCGCGATTCGAACATCGATGTCCGTGTCGAATGTCCGTCGTAATTAGGATGAAAAAAAAAAAAGAAGAAAAGAAAAGAAAAGAAAAAGGAATAATTGTGAAAAATTTTAGAATCGAATTTCACGCTGTAACAGCGTGAGATTTAAGAGATTTCGCGCTACAGACTATTCCATCCGTGAACTTTGAATCCACCCTCGGGATATAATTTTATACGAAGCTTTTACTTCGATGGAAGCCTAGATTGAAAAGTTTTTCTTTTTTTTTTTTTTTAATCTTAGATCGATACGTAAAAAAATTCTGTTTCAAGATCAAAGTAACTTTTACGGGGGGAAAAAAAAAATTCTATCAACAATGGATGTCCGATAAAATCCTTAATTTAATAATCGTCGTGTCTTACACCAATGCAAATAAACGAGACAAAAACGGAAACAATATAACGCAAAACCACGACGAAATATAACGCGCCCGTTTCATTTCCATCGTTAACGATCCGACGCTGGACGCGATAAAACACGCATTGGCAACGCATCGCCGATAATTCAAATTTCACGTCGCAAAATTTCCCCTTCCACAGTTAACGAGAGTCTTTTTCAAACGACTAGGGAAAATTACAATTTAAGCGCGACGTGGAAATTTTCTTACGCTCGCCAACAACAAAAACGAACGAACAGGAACGAGCGAGCGAACAGGAAAAACATTCATCGACGTCGTTTCTCGTTCAAAAAAAAAAAAGCCGATTAACCTTAAACTTAATCACGAAAAGGGAAGCACTTTGATCACTTTGATCGAATCTCGAATTTAAAAGGAGCGCGCACGCGTCGAAAAGAGAATTTGCAACACACATTGCGACGCGTTAGATTAATCAACGAGCGGCCTCTATTTCACAACCGTTTTCTTCGAAATTTCCATTGCTTCCCGATCCCCCCCGCGGCTCCCTTCAGAGATTGGATTTCAACCAAGCAGGGATCCTCCATAATTGAACAACATTTTCGGGTTTGTCGGGCAACGGACAACGGACCCGAGCCAATCGAGTTAATTCGTCGCGGAATTAGACGATAACGTTTCGCGTGGCGTCCCTCCAATTATTATCCACGCTTCGCTTAAATAAAGCGAGCCCGCTCCAAGTTTAAGCGAATTATACCCACCGTTGTCCTGTTTGTTCCACTTGATCTGTGGAATCGCGTCCGATCCTCTCCCCTCTCCTCTCCCCCTTTTTCTTTCCATCGTTTCCCCTCCCGAGAAACGATATTTCCCGCGTAAGCTCGCGAGAAATTCTCGTAAACCCACTTCCTTCCCTCCCCGGAGTTTACGCTTAATCCGGTTTATTTTAATTGCGCGAATCCGAGAAATTGAATTTTCAGGGAGAATTTCGCTTGACCTGTTTCTCAGACCGATTAAGTAAAGAGTATTGGCATAAATCGGGTATATAATAAAGCGTATTGAATTTCGTGTTATTACTCGGGTATAGGGTATAATAATAATATGGAAAAGGGGGAAAAACGATATTAAATTGAACAGAGATAGTCAGTCCGTCTCTTTATCGCGGGGAGGAAACGCTTGGCCAATTTTCACGCGAGTGAAACGGATGAAAAAAAATGAAGCGAAACGACGAATCGACGACGAATCGTTCGAATCCCCCGTCGTTCGTTGAATCATTTTCCCGAAACGAGAGAGGTACAAATTTCTGGGGGATCCGCGAATCGCTCGGAAATCACCGTCGGCCAAATGTCGTCCGATTTCAACGGGGACACAAAAGGAGTGGTACGAGGGAAAAATTCCGGGACAATGATAAAAAAGATAAAGAGAGAAAGAGAGAGAGAGAGAGAGAGAGAGAGAGGAAAAGAAAAGGAAAAAAAGAGAGAGGCGAGGAAAGAAAGGCAAGGGAAAAGGGTAGGTCGTGGCGTAATCGAGGCCGTGCGAACGAAGGAGGAAAAAGGAGGAGGCCGCCGTTGTCCGAGATTCGTAAACCCGTGCCACGTGAAATAATTCCGGAAGCGAGGAGCGGGCGTGTTAAACTGTCCTTAACAAAGGAGGAGATCTCCCTCTCTCCCCTTCTTTCCTCCACCACAGACAGCATTTTTCCTTTCTCTTTTCTCCTCGAGAAGCGAAAAATTTCCCTCCCTCTCTCGCCTCGCCTCGCCTCGCCTCGCCGTTCCACTTCCGTTTCTCGATCGAAATTCCCCCCCCCCCCCCGCGGAAAGGGATCTCTACACCAAGTATCTCGCGAGAGCAGAGATGGTGGGTGGAAATATCGAAATATCGCACCTTCCACAATTTTCAACTTTGCGCGGGGCCCGCTCGTAAATACAAATGGAAAGGAAATGGAACTGGCTGCGAGTCTCCTCCTAAGTGCCACTCGTCTCCTTCCCTCGTCGCAGGGTTCTTCCTTTATTCGCGGCAAAATGATTCCTCTCGATTTTTCGCCCGCCTCGCGACAATCAAATATTCGTGGAAACATTCTATTCCAACGATCGAGAATACGCAAACCTTCGCAGAGAGAGAGAGAGAGAGAGAGAGAGAGAGAAGGAGAGATTTCTCCGATTGGAAAATGGCGAAAGGTAGGCGAATTGGTTATTGGCGGGCGTCTCGCGGCAAAAGCGCAGCTCGGTCCGGCCGCAGACAGATCGATCGATCCCCGAATGATCGTTCCTCCTGGAGGCTTGGGGGCATCCATTGTGATGCGGCACGAGTTTACTTTCCCTTTGCCACGAGCGTGGAACGAGCATTACGAAATGAATGGGCCACGGGTGTGCAATCAGAGGCACGCACGCCTCTACGTGACCGTGTAATGAAAAACAAACATTCGGCCCCTCCCCCCTCCCCTCCCCGGCAAATAGAGGCGCATTATAGGGGCGAAAGTACGGGGTGGCCGGTAATCCTTGGCGGAATTAGCCGAGAGGCTGGCGGCCATTGTGCTCCACGAAAGAAGGCATCATCGCGCTGATTGCTCGCAAAACTCGAGCGAGAAATCGAGATCTCGAAGGGATCTCGAAGTCGTTCGTTTAAACGCAGATCGCAGACGCGGATTTTTTTGAAAAGAATCGCGTGGAAATGGAAATCGGAAGAGGTCCTTGAAAGAGGATAAAATTTTACGTAGAGGATGAAACCTTGGATATCAATGGATAATTGTATCACGAAAAAACTGCGACTAAGTCTTGCGTTTCTATCCAGATAATAGAAAACTAATATTAATTTTTTAATTGAAAAGATCGATTTGACTCGGTTTGATAATTCTGGCGTTGAAAGTATCGTTCGCGTTATCGTTTGCTTCGATGATCGAATGAAAAGAAATAAAAAAAAAAAAAATAAATGATATCGATAAATAATACTTTCGAAATATCCTATCTTGAATTTCCATCTTCACGCGATCGAAAAATCGCGTTTCATCGACGAATATCGATCCATACAGGGAATCGATGAAAATTCCATTGGAATTATCTAATGGTCGATCCATTGTTTCGAGATAGTACAATTTCCGCCAATATTATCCGGTTTCCGAAATTCGAGGCGCGAACATCGAAGCGAGACGAAGCCGCCCATCGTTTCAAGCGGGACGATTTCCAAAAAATCGATATTCAATTACGGGCGGTGTTCGCGGTTCCACTTCGTGACGAGGCAAGGGGAGAGATAGAGATAGAAATAGAGATAGATAGAGATAGATAGAGAGAGAGAGAGGGGTTGTTTCGAGGTCGTTTCCACTTCTCGCGACCAACTTCCGCCGCCCCCTCCTCGTTTACAAATTTCTAACCGCCCCTTTATCCCCCTGAAATCCCGCGGTATACGAAAATAAACTCTTTTTGCCCCACTCGCGGGACCACGCCTGGGTAAATTAAAAAACTCTGGGGACTACGCTACGTGTGTGTACTCGCTGCAAAATGGCGTAAAAATAACCCGAAGGGACTCCCCCAAGAAATTCCCTTTTTTACCGATTTTATTACTTTTCCTGAGATTATCGTAGAATAATCGATTTTTACAATATCGTTATATTAATGCGTTTATATCCAATAATTTCGATCTCATGGATGAAATGAAATTCTTTCGTTGAATAAAAATTAAGTAAAATAAAACTTGAACTGTCTGATTCAACCTTCCCGCCTTTGTATCACTTGTTTGATCCCATCGTGTCTTATTTCACTTGTCTCTCTCTCTCTCTCATCTCCCATCTGCCACTCCCGCTGTTCCACACTCGTTTAATCAAGACCGTCTCACTTGTACGATCCAAGATTGTACAAGTACAATTCTACTTGTCCAACCACGATCGTCCATATTGTTCCACGTATCGTTCCGCCGGGATAATCCACCCATCCGGATCGAATGAATCATTCATCTCGCGTGGAAAGAGATAGGCAACGTTCGTTCAGAAACATTCGTGATCGCTCGACGATTTATACGATCGATTCGGCGCGGGTGCGAGGAGCTCGACGTGGCGGCTCAAGTCCACCGCTTTATATTCCACCTCTGAAAGAAAACCTCGCCGTTTCGCGGTGCGTCGCGTTTATATCCGGCCGTCCATATCCGGTTCGCGGCACACCTCCGCCTCGAGTACAAATAGGGATCGTTTGACGCGGCGAGCAACGATCGCGGAATAATGCACGGCAGGGGAGGGGGTGTCTGTGTTTACCGGGAAACACCGGTTCGAAACGTGCACCGCCGTTTGAGAGAATCCGCGCGAGTCGATCGGGGAACAAACGGCGAGAGGGAGCTGGCAAATGAGTTGGTGAGCCGCTCAGGGGCGGTTGAAAACGAGTTGGAGTTAGTGATCGAGTGCAAGTGACCAACGAGCAAGAGAATTGCGAATGGGTGGGTAAATAAAGAAGCAGGGGGGAGAATGAACGGAGGGAGGATGAGTAGAAATATATAAAAAAGAGAGAAAGGTGAAGAGTGGAGAAGAAGACGAGTGAAAAATGGAAGGGAGAAGAAGGTAAAGGAATTGGTTGGAAGCTATGGCAAACATTTGAAGAGAAATTAACAGAGAAATGATGGATGTATTTCGCAGTGAAGGTTTCGAAACGGTCAATCAAACCATTGGGAATGGTGTTAAAAATTAGCAAAATGCTAAAACGAAATGATTAACGTTCGAGGATAAGAACGAAAGAAGAACGACAAGTTTCTTTGTCCCTGAAGAGATTTATCGACTTTTTTTCTCTCTCTCTCCAATTTTTGCGGGAAAAAGCAAAATGAAATGAATAACTTTTGTTATCGGGGGAGTTGAAAAACAAAACAACGGATCGAGCCAAAGAGAACGTTTTTCAAAGTTCAACTACTAGAATTCTCTCCTCGAAACCTTCTTGAAACCTTGGAAAAAAAAAAAAGATTTTCGAAACCCGTTTCAATAATCCATTATTCCGCACTTTTGAAGAATCGTAGTACCCCCTTCTCCTCTTTCTCCTCCTCCTCCCCCCAAAGCTTTTCGCGCCGCACAACACTTACGTTTGACACAAACGTTTCCCAAAGCGGGGAACATTAAATGAAATCGTCGAGGTGAATCGTGGAGCGTTTCACAGATTCCGGAATAATCGCCGCTTCGGGCAACGATAAACAAAGCAGGAAAAAGCTCTCTTTGTCCGATCATCCCGTCGGTCGAACGTACACGTTTCGTGTTCGGCCATCGTTCGCAGTTGATTAAACTCGACGCGTGGCCAAAATTACGGCCGATAATTGACGGATCAGTCGTTAAAACCAATCGGTCTCATTATCGTAATCGTGGACGGGCGGCTTCGATGATAATACGACGCACGATCTCGCGATCTTCACGCAAGCCTTGCCTTTATCGAGACCCTTTGCCCGAGAAAAAATTAATTTAGGAAAGGAGAGCGATTCAAGATAATTCTTCCATTAATAAAGATTCTCGATCGAACGGGATGAAGATGATCGAAGATGTTTCAAAATTGCGTCTACCAATTTCGGTAGAAAATCGTCGGTTTCGATAAAATTCCAATATTCCTCCATTACGATTGCCATTAAATTGCCACAACGCCATTTAAGGAATGTTGCATAAAATCCTATATTTACTTTCTTAAAAAAGAAAAAAAATATATAATCTCCAAATATATAATCGCCGAATACGAAACGAAGGATTTGGAAGCAAGCTTCGTCACCGCTCGAAGCGCAATCATCGAAATGGGAATCGCGCGCGCTCGATCTTTTTCGTCCCCGGCTCATTCACACGCGACGTAAATCTTCATAAATCACCGCCAATACGTCCGGCTGTTCGGCGGCAGAATCGCGTCGAATCGCGAATCCAACGGATCGATTCGCGGGGGGGCGATTAACGGGATGAATCCATTCGGGGGGAGGGGTGGTAGACGAAGAGACTGAACGAGACGTCTGAATCGAAATCGGGCCGGATCGATCCGGCGTTAATTGAGCCTCGATACGATGAAACTACAAACAGAGGCTCGGTGTGGAGTAGGTGCGATGCTCTTCTCGCGATCCATTTCCTCGCGATACCAGCCACTGTTTGCTAAATAAGAATTCACTCGGCGTTGCCGCTCTGTACACCGATCGAAGAACCGGTCGAGTCGAAACGAATCGAAATTTCCCGATAAAATTCTCATTTTTCCTATATATATATATATCTAGATATATATCTAGAAATAATTTAATTTTTTCTCGCATCATTCGTTATCGAATCGATGACAATAAAGTTTATTTAAGCGAAGTTGTCGTATCTGTTGGCGTAGAGAAATCGACTCGATGCGGATATTAGCAAACGATGAAATATTCATCGTGTTTTCGTTATTGAATTGATAATAGCGAAAAGTTATTTGGACGAAGTTCTAAATCTTCTATATCTCTAATATATATCTTCGCGAAGGAACTAGATGCGGACTTGGTTAACGAATTAATGTAATATTCATTATTCAATCGATAATAGAGAAACTTATTTAGACGAGGTTGAATAATTCTCTCTCGATCTTGGACCAAACCGGTTACCACCGCTAAATAATCCCTGATTAATACAATTCGAGACCGTGGACGATAATCGGAGTCGAAAAATTTAAGCAGAAACTGTGCAAAATAATCAGATGGCCCGATTAAAAATTACCTAGCATCTAGCATCCATTACCGTCTATTAATAAACACGCGCAATCGAGAAATCCGCCCCTCGATATCCGCGTCTCGATATCAGCGTCGCAATATCCTCGATTAAAAATATCCCTCGATATCTGCAGCGCAATACGCTCGTCGTGAATCGCGAATCACAATACACATCCCGACGCAACGGTGTCAAAAGATATCATCACGGCGCATTATCAATTTCCAGGTTCCTGTCGACAGCGTCGAGCTCTCCCCTCCCCCAAACCCATCCCTCCACCCATCCCTCCGCTCCTCCCTCTGTTTTCACTCCGTGTTCGGCCTAAAAGCGTGGCTGTGTCGTCGTGGCCGGACGTTGAAGAGGACACGCCGGCTCCCCATTCCCCCCCCAAACTACGTCGGGGCCGTTTCATTAGATATCATTATAATTGCGCGGGGGAGTAATTATTGTTGTCCTGTGCACGGAGTGGTAGAACTCGAATGAAAGGAGAGAGAGAGAGAGAGAAAGAAAAAAAGCTCGTAATAAAAATTAATGTCCCCGCGAGGGGTACTACCTCTCTGCCCGACGCCGCGTGAGATAGCTGGGAGGGAGGAAGGGAAGGGGAATGGAAGCGAAGGTAGAAGGTTGGACGTGGGTAGATGAGGGTTGAACCTCTGGATGGTTGAAGGGGACACGGTCGAGTGGCTGGAATGCCATTTTCGCGGAACACTCTCCCGGATCTATCTAGCGGGCCGGATAACGAGAAAAAAAGGACGCCGAGGGCTTTTTGGCAAGCATCCGCGTGTAGCGTGCGCGTGATGCACGCGGTATGTGCCGAATCGCTGTGGGGGAAAAAGCTGGGGGGGAATAGAGAGAGAGAGAGAAAGAGAGAGGGAATATCTGTCGGTGGTGAAACAGGGTGGAAGTATTGTTCCAGAATTAATACGGGCCTGGCACGAAAAAAGAGAGAGAGAGAGAGAGAAAAGAATAAACGGGCACGCCGACGGGAATAATTGTTTCGGAGTGACTTTCGACTGGAAACGTTTTCCGTTTTCTATAGTTCGAGCCTCGTTTAACGGATAATTTGGTTGGTGCAGGGATAGGGGATGGTTCCTTCGAAGCATGTGTCGTAATTGTGGTAAAATTGGACCGGGATCGAGTGATAATCTGGACCACGCGAGATCAATTGGGGGCGAAGGTAATGTAATATCGCGTGATGCGGTGAAGGGGCGCCGTTACAATGTTGTCCAACTGTTCGAATAATGGTTGGATATACGCGATGGAAACAGACGTTTTAACGATGTCGTTACGTGGCTCGTAAATGGCGCCCGCTGCATAATGGTTTCCGTCGAAAACGGCTCGATTCCCCGCCGCTCGTAAAAACCGAATTCTTCCTTCGGCGGCTAGGAAGAAACGACGACCGAAATTTAAGGAATTTCGATCCGCTACTACTATATATCGGCTCCTAGAGATCGGATGCTTTATGCATAAACCGTTAACGCGAATTACGCTTGGTTATTCATATCTCCCCTCCAAAATTCTCCTGTCCTCGTAAATATCGATAAAGTCCCCCTTCGATCGAGAATAGATTATTAGTCTTATGATCCGACATTTAGGGGACCGTGTATGCTCTATGGACGTTCTCCGCTTCGTTAAGTAATCTTAAAAAGTGTTTATATTTTTCTGCATATTTTTCTATTTTTTCTTCGAGTATCGAGTATCGAGAAACCGCAGGATCGAAAAAAATTCTCGTAATATTCCTAAATATTTGACATTATTGCTATCAACTTGTGAGATTTCAAACTCGAGAGAATCCTACTCGCGAAAAGATCTCCAAAAAAAAAAAAAAAAAAAAGAAAGGAAAAAGAAAAGGCAGGTTCGTTTAATTGCATCGTTTCGGGATGGTTCTCGATTCGGCTCCAACTTTCACGAGGAAACAAATTTCCTCGCTGCGTGGAATAAAGAGGGAAAAGTGAGACGGTCGGGCCGATATAAATACCTTGAAAAAACTTCCACTTATTCTCCATCATCCTCCGTCTATCAGTGGGCGCAACTTCAAACGAGCAGCCTCGAGTTCTCTCTCGAGTGGCTGCCTGAAAACTTTTCCGCCAACGTCTCTCTATATAATTCATGCCGCCGCAACGGCTGAGCCCGCCCGCGCCCCCGGGATAAGACGACCCCCTCTTCGGCCCGGGAAACGATCAAAGATCATCGACTTCTCTCGTTTTTGCGTTGAGACAGGAAGTGGAAGGAGGAACGTTGGAATCCGGGATCCGAGCGCCGCCTCTGACGAAATCTTTCGAGATCCACCAATTCGCCACCCTCGGGGAGGGGGCGTTTTGAGACATCGTTTCTGGGGAGACGCGAGTTCGCGCGTCGCGACGCCACAAGGCGCGTGACAAACGACGACGCCCTCCTCCAAACACACTCCTCCACTCTCGAGTCCTGTCACCTGTCGAGCTCTGTCTTGGATCGCGCTTCGAAACGTCGGGGGAGCTTACGGGGGGAAGTGCAGGGGAAGTGGAAGCAATCGATCAAATTCTCCAGCAACAGGGACATTTTATTTTTTTTCGAAGGGGGGGAGGGGCGAGGTCGGATGGTGATCGGTTTCGGGGAAAGTGATAGCTTTGGAAAGGTGATAGCTTTCGAAGTTTACCGGGGGGAAATCATCCTCTTTTTGTGCCATTTTTTTATCGTTTAGCTACGATGTATTAAATTTTCTTTCTTTCGCATTGCGTTATATCTTAATTCCATCCTTTCGATTCGAAAAGATTTTCAATTTTCGTTTTCTTCTCGCGCACAGGGTGAGATTTCGAAATTTCGAAATTCATAAAATAACCCTCTTACACTTTCCTGGAGAATTCTTCGCGATCGGCCGCTGAATCACAGAAGATTTCCTCGAGATAAGCTCGTCTTCTGGGAGTCCTAAAGCACGGTTTCAAGAAGGTCTGCATTGACCACCGATAAACGGAACTCGAGGAAATATCAGCCCCGCAACATTCCCCGACATTCAAAGATAAAAGATTCCACGCACGCAGACAGCTGGGGGGATTGCGTTCCAAGGACAATTAAGATCGCAGATACAGCGAGGAGGAGATCGTGGATCGGGGATCCTTACCCCTCCTCTCCTCTCTCTCTCCCTGTCTTCTCCCCCTGGTGAAGTCGTTTATCCGTTAACACATGGTCAACCGTGGAATGGAAAGGAAAGAAGAATCTGCTCGTCCATTACGCTCGTCCACGCTCCGAATTCACTGTTTGGAAACCGATAAGGAACGTTTGCGCTGCTCTTGATCCACTTCTATTCCGGATAATCGAGACTCCTCGCCATCGGCTATAAAACTTCGTGACTTTCTCTCTCGAGGACAACCAATCCCCCCTCCCCCGTCGACTGTCATCTCGAAATTCCCAGACGTTCCTCCTCCCCCTCCACGAGCCTTTACTTATTTACCGAAAATATTTGCGAAATTTCATCGATATCGGGAAAATTCGAAGAGTAAACAAAGAACCATACTTTTAATCCCTTCTAGCTACGCTCCACCACAATCTTTATATCCCTTTGCAAACTTTTCTTCTTTCATTTTTTACGGAATATATATATATATAGAGAGAGAGAGAGAGAGGAAGAATTCTCACTCAGAGAATTGCCACTTAATGGAAAGTAAGACACACGAGGAAGGAAAANATTGCCACTTAATGGAAAGTAAGAAGACACACGAGGAAGGAAAAAGGGATTGGAAAATCTTCACGAAATCGTGCTCTCTTCGATCGTACCACCCCTCATCTACCTAGCCTTCTACCGTTTGTTCAATCGCCACCTCCTCGAGACACCGCCTCATCCCCTATCTCCCCCCTTCGACCCCAATCCTCCCCGTTATTTCAATTCTTTTCATTTTTCTCTTATTTCCTCGCCACCGGTGAATCAACGCCACCTCGATATCCGTCCAAGATGCCGGTCGATTACCTTCTCACCCTCCCTCGCTTAACCCCGATATTTCTCTTCCCTCCCTCCTCTCCCCCATCTCCATGTTTCGATTAATGAATCTTATCAGCGGTTTCTGATTCGTTTCCCCTTCGCGATTTTTAACCGGGCCGGTGAAAGGATATCGTCTTCTTTTTCTTGTTTCATCGCAAAGATAAAGATGGAACTTACTTACTCTCTCTCTCTCTCTTTCGACGAGGAAGAGACGAAATAAGAGATGACGTGATTCGACTCACCTGAAACAGAAGAGGAAAATACATGTATACAATGTAGAGGAGAGATTTGGGATAAATGTGAGGAAAGTTGTCGCAAAGTTGTCGTAGTTCTCGTTTCGGGAAAGGTAGTAGACACGTGTAATTTCAGTTTGCTCGCACCGATGGAAGACATTATTAAGACAACATTCTCACGAATATTGCGTTCGAGGACGGAACAGACTTGCCGGCATAGCTTCGTGTTGCCTGGATGGCGAAATTCGTCTCTCGCGTTTACGTCTAAATGCGAATCCACGCGAAACGGGGACGCAAGAACTCGAGTTTGTCCTCCTCCCTCTCCGAGGTAACTCGAGTCCGATCTATTCCCATTCCCTTCTCCTTCTCTTTCGTTACCGTTTAAAATTATAAAAATTAAAAAGGACGTGTTTCGAGCAACAGATTTGTCCCGTGACGTCGAAATTTCTGGACGAGACGTTCCATCCTGGCCGACAAGATACAATTTTTCTCATCAAACTAACGAGCTTTGAAATTTTCCTCCGAAAACACGACCCATCTTTACTTTAATCGAATCTTACTGAAAAAATTTATCCAATCGTGTTCTCCGAACGAAGATTCATCAACTTTATCGCTTTAATCTCTCTCTCTCTCTCAAAAAAAACACTATCTTCCTTATTTCGTACATTAGTTCTAGGTAGAGACACCGACCAATTTTCTTTTTTGTCTCCGTTGCTCGAACGAACGAATTCCCCTTCTCGAGGGGGAAAGAAAAAAAATCTCATCGATGCTCATTATCGAGCTACTCACAACAACAATACTCGAGGTACACTGGAAACGAGCACAGCCATCAGACCTTCCCCTCTCCCAAAAAAACAAGGAGGCCGAACCCAAGTCACGTTGTCCGAAAGTGAGTACTCGTAGCGAGCGGCTCTCGAGCCATTACCCTTGGATGTATCTTCCTTCACGGGTGGAATCCGAATTCTCTCCCTCGTAACGTTTAACTTTAACCATGTGCGTTAGGATCGAAAGCTATTACCCTCGAGCGGAGGCAAAAAAGGAGGAAGAAGAGAAGGAAGAGGAGGAGGAGGAGAGATGGGAAGGGTCCCTGGTGGCGCGAAAAAAAAGAGCGAAGCGAGCGGAAAAAGCTCCATCAGCCTCCCCAGCCTCGTCTCGTCTCGTCTCGTCTCGTCTCCCGTTTCGAGGCCAGCGTCGTTCGAATCCCGCTCGTGCTCGAAACGCGCGCAAAACATCGCCGACAGCCACGTTTATTAAAGATACCAACGAGATTCCACCTGGCTGGCGATTCATAAGCGAAAGAGTATGCGGCAAGGAATTCGGGTCGAGACGCGGGTTGACGCGCGAGTGGGAAACGTCGTCGGATGCTTTATGGCTGTTAATTCTCGGCCGCTGAAAGGCAACAAGGCGGTGGAGAAAATAGCAAGTTTGGTGGGTATGGACGTTGATCTTCGTTTCGGCGGAAGGGAGGGAGGGAGGGAGGAAGGAAGGAGAGGGCAGAGTCTGACAGGATTTCGCCCGGGAGGGAAAATGGCGCGAGTTGGCCGCGGCTACTCCCAGCCAACCCCGGAAAAACTGACACTCCGCGAGGGTAGTAAATTCTCATTTGTCCCCGGGAACCGTCTCGTTGCCTCTGATGGAATTTACCTTATTCTCTACCTAAGTTGGATTCTCGGGGATGACTTCCACCGCGATTTATACGCTCCCTTCTTTTTCTTTTTCTTTTCTTTTCTTTTTTTTTTTAAATGTATTAAAGGAAAGGAAAAATCTTCGTCCGCGTTAAATAGGGGAAGAAACTATTTTCGGATCATTGACGAATAGGGGTAGGATGACGGAGAGAGTGAGACGTGATCGTCAAGTTGAACGTCCCTCGATGCAAATCGAGCCTCGAGCGGTGCCACGATGGCTTCTCCGGTTCTGATCTCCATCTTTCATCCATTATCCGTCATCCGTCATCCTGGATGCTCGGTGAACAGCTCGCTCGCGACGATGGAGCTGTTTTTCGAACGTTCCAGGGAGAAAAATGGAGCTAGGCAGGGCCTCTTATAGCTGGCTCACCGAGCCACGTTCAGCTTCCGCACGAGCGGAAGTTCAATGAAACGGCGGAAAGGATGGATCTATCTACGATCTTCTCGTTCAATCCCTTCGATAAACGTTCGTTACAATCCTCAAAATTATATAGAATTAATAATATATACGTGTATATATATATATATTTCTTAACCAGAAGAAGAGTAATAACTGTATTTATTGCAATTTCCCTGGAATGTCTCTGTTCCTTCGGATACACCTAACTTGAATATCAGATTAAAAATATATCTATCCCTATACTTTCTGATCAGAGTTTCATCCAAGTCGAGGGAAAGTTTCGCGATCTATGATCCAGCGGAGTGTAACGCGAGGCTGAATAATAATTGGTTAATCGCCCGTAACCATCGCCAAACTTCCCTAATAGCCTAAAAGTACGAAATTGCCCGCTTCAGAAGTGGCCGCTTCTGGAAAAATCCTCCTCCACCACCACGCGCTCTCCGATATTCCCGAGCCTCGATGAAATACGATAATTTCTCTAACGAATTTTACTCGAATCGAGGCATCTAACGCTTCCCGATTCCGGGTTAAACCGAAATTATAGTCGGAGAGAATGCTCTCTTTGCTTTTCGACTCTCTTCGCCCGAGTTCCTTGGCGAGGAAATAAGAGGAACAGAGGAGACGGGGTGAAAAAAGGGGGTGAAAGTTGGTAATTCCTGGTTGGGCAAGAGTTAGCGGAGAGCTTCCAATTAACCCCACGGAACTGTTGCCGGTCGCCAAAGAATCGGCTGGATCTTGGCCTAGACATTTCGATTAGATCGCGAATACTCTTCGAACTTTGGTAAATTTTAAACGCTACATCCTCTAGAACTCGATGCTTGGTGCAAGAAGCAGTTTGAATTTAAAAAACTGTTCTTCGATGATCCATTTTTTTTTTTTTTTTGTTAATCAAACTTCCTACGTTCACGAAGGAAGAAAAAGAAAGAAACGAAGAAAAATTAAACGACTCGCCTCAAAATTTTAGATAAACACTCCGTTGAGAGAAAATCCAGGAAAGGAAAATTTACAAATTATCATCCAATTTCGAAATTCTCAAATTCCTTACTACCACCTCTGCATAAAAGAATCACGCGAAAGAGAGGACGAGAATCCGAGTTCAAGCCCAGGAAAGGGCTCATTTTGCCGGATGACGGCGTCTAGGCCAGGAGGACGCCGTAAATAATTAAGAAAGGACATTATCACGAGCTACTGGAAAGCGAGATTCTCGGCCGGCGTGCGAATTTATCATTCGTCCTCCTCCCTCCCCCCTCTCCCTCTTTCTGGAACCCGCCATATTTCACTCCGCTGCCCGGAATCTTTTGTCTTCATAATATTTATCCCACCGCGGACACCAAGAGTAATGGACCGTGGATCCCTCCCCCTTCCCTCCGTGAGGGAGGTGAACGAAGCGGCCAAGGGATGGAGCAGGGTTAAAGCGGACGGTTCAAGGCCGGTCGAGCTTAAGGCGAACACGCACCACGAAGGAGGATATGAATTGGAGAGAATTGGGAATACGAATCGAGTCGAACGGACGAGTCGAGAGAAATCGAGGGGGAAGTTAAAGGGTTTAATGCCGACAAACCATGTCGCTTCTGTTCTTCTTCTTCGACAACTTCTTCGTCGCTCTTCTCCGATGCAATTCACATCCCTCCCCTCCCCTGGCAAATTCCCTTTCGCCGCGGATCGGTCCGATTTACGAGCAACAACACGGGGGCAAGTTCGCGATGATCGAGAAACAAGTTTTAGGAGAGGAGGACGTTTGTCGAATCGGGGATGATATATGGAAGAGGAAAGTTTGACGGGCATAATTGGAAGGGATGCGTTCTTGTTTTTTTAACGTAACGAGGATTTGATAGCAACCCTCCGGAGGCTGTTGAAATTAACGTGATGGATTCGTGGATGGGTGACTATGGATGTATCTCTATTTCTTGGAGAATTCGTAGAGAATCTATAGATAGATTTACACGATTACGAAGTGGATTATTCCACTTGCTTTTTCCATTTTTTCGGGAAGGAAATTTCTTGTTCTTCCTTTCTTTAAACAATCGTTCGTGCAAAGCTCCCTTAATCAAACGTGGAACGAGACTTTTGATGTCACGTATCGTGGATGGGGAAATCGAGGGATACGGATGCTCCAGTTTCCTCCTCCTCTTCTTCCCTTGCCCCAGTTGAATAAAGATAAACTTTGAGTAGAAGAAGAAGTTTGGGTGAAATAAGGATCCAAAAATTTCTTTGGATCCGTGACGAACGGGGTAAATGAGAACGGGAAGGAAGAAAAGCGGCCATGTGCCTTCCATCCCCCCTGCGGCGATTCAGAGCGGGCCAGAGATTCTCGTCTCGTCGTGTATGGAAAAATGTAAAAAGTGCCACGTCGTTTCCGCCCATTTGGACTTTCATCGATTGCGGCCGCGATAGGGAAGAGGGGGAGGGAAGGGAAGGGAAGAGGGGGACTCACGGCCGTGCCAGGGCAGAGATACCATCCATTTCAAAAATGATTTTAGAGCCCTCTCGCGCGCCCTCCCCTTTTTTATTCTTTGGATCGAGCGTACGTGATTGTTGTGCGGGAAGAGGCAGGTCCTCGTGCAATCGAGAAGATAAAAATTCAACCGAAATATCGTATTCCTGGACACCGGTCAACCGGTATTGTGTTCGAACAATGTAAGGGCGTGAATACGTTTCGTCGAGTGGAAACTCTCCAAGGATAGTTGCTCTCCAAGGTTATTCTGAAAAGGAAAAATCCATATGACCCACATTTCTCGTAAAAATACTTCGAAGAAATCGAAGAGTTCTCGCCACGGCGCTTACGACGCGTGCATTAATGAATATTCCTCGAATATCCGAGAATTTTTCATTCCGAATACGCACGCGTAAGAGAGATCGATATCCGATTTATATTGGATTTGTGGGAAATCTACTTCGATTCCTGTTCCCGTCGAATGAAGAATTAACCAAACTTAACTCGAATCGAATCGAAAAAGACCGATGAACTTGTTCGTGAAACGGAAAATCAATATCCCTCGATCGAAATTCTACCCTACAGCAACCTATTCGAGAAAGCAGGCCAGCAATTTCTTTCGCAAAGAGAAACAGAAAGAGAGAGAGAGAGAGCAAGTGGCGCCGCGTGTCTGCAACTGTCGGCTCACCGTCGCGGAATTGGGACGAGCGGAAATGCGATTTTTCTCTTCTCTTCCGATTCGAGATGTATATATATATATATATATATATCCAGATTCGTTCGATCGTTTGCGTCGAAAAAAGAATCGATAAGTCGATTAAAAATAGCCGGCCCTTCGGCTTACCTCGGTCGTCCGAACAAATTGGCGTAGGTCGGTAAGTAAAACAAGGTTGGAAACTCGGTAACCGAACTGGAGGCCACACCATAAATTCCCTCGGGCGCCACGAGTATCGGGGTGTGTGTATATACACCGTCGAGGTATAAAAGAAAAGACAGGCCACGATCGAAGGGGAGGTTGGTACACGCGGCAAGGAACGGGTTGGTAACCGCTGATTCCTGGGGAAAGAAAAAGCGGAACTTAATCAAGGATTGGGAACTTAATCAAGGTAGACTGGTGGCGCGAATTCCGTGGAACGGAAACGTTAAAGCCGAATTTTCGCTCGAGAAGGGGCTGGCGAGAATACGTTGAGAATTCAGAGGGATTCCGCGTTGAAAACGGAATTAGAAGAGAAATATATAAATAAGCGTCTCGAGGTGGCTTCTCGAGGAACAAGGGGGAAGAAGAAAAGGATTGTTCCAGATGGGTTATCGATTCGTACGGCCTCGATAGGGTTGAAATCCCGCTCATCGTTTCTGTTTCACCGGGACTAACGTAGCTACGACAGTGGCTCGAAATAGAAAACTGAAATTTTTATAACCGTTACCGGCGCATCGACGGGAGACGTATAAAGCAGAGGGTTTAAGGTGATGTAAGGATAAGGATAAAAGCAATTTAACCGGCGAGCGTCGAATTATTAACGACAGCTAGTCCTGCTCGTTTCGTACCCTCCCATGGGGGGTGTACACGCGGTGTTGTACACTCGCTGCTTTCTTCCAACAAATATTTGCGGCCCTTGTGTATCACGGTGGAGGACAACTCGTGTCCCTCGCCACTTCACCGGCTTCCATTTCCCCATCTCCTCACGAACACCCCCTCGAGTGTCCCCTTGTTTTGTCTATCGCGCCTCTCCGTGTATCTCGTGACACGAGCCAATCCCCCGATAAGTCCCTCCACCGACAAACAACCGTAATAAACAAACCGTGAACATTTTTCGATGGGTCAACCGAGCCAATCAACCGAAAATAGGATTGGAAATAAAATGAAACTTTTGTCTGAATCGCAAAAAATATCCAACACCTCCCTCCTTCTCCTCCTCCTCTCGTAACGATTTCTGACACGGAAACAGCCGTGCCAAAGTTTCTGCATCTACAGCGAACGCATTTCGCATTTCGCATTTCGGTCGAAATACAAATTCTTCGATATCGGTGTACCCGAGCAGACCTTTTGTTCGACGAAAGAGGACGGTTCCCCGCGACAAACGTCACGTGCGGATGACAAATCCCTCTCACGATTCCAGTTTGAATTTCCTCCGAGCCAGATCCGAGCAAGATCGACTTCTTCTCTCCTTTCCCTCTTCTTCCTTTTTTCCGCCAAACCTCCTCCTCCTTACTTACTTTCCCACTTTTTCCACCCGTCGTTGTCCTCCCCGGGGTGGAAAACGACCCGCCCCAATTGGAATGCGATTATGATTAATGGATCCTCTCTATGTAGCGGGCAACGGTGTCGAGAATGGGTCCCGGCCATTACTTAGCCGGCGGAGAAGCCGAGTAAACAATATTAGAAGGGATCGCGACGATCGTTTCCCGCCCGAGCCTTCTTTTCTCCGCCTCCTCTTTCTCCCCCCACCCCCAACCCCGCGCTCAATTACCGACCGCCTTCCCCGTCTTTTTGTTGCGTCCTCCGGTTTCACTGCTCTCGTTCAACTCAACCCCTCTTCTCCCCTTTAAGCTCTACCCGATGAACAACTCGGTGATGAATTAGTTCGCGCATCCACCGGATGGAACGTCATTATCTTCGTCCGTTTCCTGGCTACCACTGCTGCATTGCCCTCGGGAGAGGAATGAAATTGTTTTCTACTTTAGCGAATGGGATTTACACACGGGATTATCTTTGTTTGTCCCCCAAACGGTTATTTTAAACGATTATTTTTTTCTTTTTGAAACGATATAAATAATATAAAATGATATATAAAAATATTTTGGGGAAAAAAGAAAAGAAAAATGAAGAAGAAAGATTCTTAGTTCGAATTAGAAAAATTGATTTGAACGATATCGATTGTATTCAGGGCAATTTTCGACGATAATCTAAAGAGAGAGAGAGAGAGAAAGAGAGAGTTTTATGGAGAGAATGAAATATTTTGGAGAGAGAGAGAGAGAGAGAAAAAAGATTCTGACAGGCAAGGAAGTTTAAGATGGAAGATCGAAGGTTGGGAGCAAACAGGGGAGAAAATAAGAGCAAAAAAGGAGGAGGTCGCAAGTCGGTGTCAAGGGGATAATTCCGTCCTTGAGATATTTCCGAACTACGTAACTACGTTACAGGCAAAATGAAAAGTTCGGGCTCCTTTGTCGCTCGAACTTTTCCGATAGACCGGGAGAACCGAACGAGTAGGTAATTTAATAATAACGATAATAATAATAATAATAATTTCTTTTTAGACGGTAATTAGAAATTATACCGTACACAGCGACCTGTTTCACCCTTCGACTAACGCGAACTAACGATCGCCTCTAAAGGAAAACGTGCTTTCCACGCGAACACGCAGTTATCATTCGCATTAACGCGCGAATTCCTCCGGCGAAAGATAAAGTAATTTATGAATTTCCTTAATTACTTAGAGAAAGGAAAAATGTTTCCCTCCCTCGAATTAAAACGAGTTGTTTATCGTACTTTATCTTAAAATTACACTCGACACTCATCCTCATCCATAATTCTTTCCAAGAAATCTTTTCTGTCCGTCTCGACATCTTTCTTGCACGAATTTCTAATAACCTCTGCTAACCTCTCTCCACCTTATATATATATATATATATCCCAATATCTATCCCAGTTTCAAACTCTCACCCTCCCTCCCTCCTTCCCGAAAAGAGGGAAAAAAAAAAAAAAAGAAAAAAGAAAGAGGAAACTCATCCAACGGAGAACAGTAACGCGAACAAAAGGCAGCAGCAGCTCATCTCCTTTATACAAGGGCCCTGATAGGAGAAGGTGCGAGAAAAAGAGGAGACGCTGTCGAAAGAGCCGGAGGGGAGAGAGAGGGAAGGGGGGATATGGATCGTATGGTGACGACGGCAAGCAGTTTCGAAAAGTTTCTCCACAAATTTTTCATGGGCCGCATCCGGATCCCCATAAAAGCCTGCGAACGTTTAGTTCCCGTGGTGAAAAGTGGTGCGAGGTGGTGGTGGATCAAGTACACGAGAGAACAAGTACACGCCTCTCCCCCACCCCTCTTTTTTTCTTTCGCTATTTTTTTCTTCTTCTTCTTCTTCTTCTTCTTTTTTTTTTCCGACGATCGCACACCATCCGTGCGTGCACAGGCGGCCGGTCGTCGGTGTGCACGTACGGCCGGCGCATGAACCGTTTTCGCGGCTGGCCTAAGGGGGTGGTAGTTGAAAGCATTACCGACGCACGCTCGTTCAACAGAGTCAAGCGTACAAGAAGGGAGGAGGTAATTTTGCAAAGAGTAGAAAGACCGAAGAATATTGCAAAAGTTAGCGAGACACAGGGGATGGTGGCGATGGTGGCGAGGGTGAGGGTCGATGGAGTCGGGTCGGGGGCGCGCTTCTTTTTTCCCTTCCAACAATAGGACGCATACGGAAATACAGCTTGTACGTGCAAGCTCCATACCCTACACCCTTTTACCTTCTTCGCCCTTCTTCCACTCCCTCCCTCCCCCCAATTTGTCCGCGTAGTTAGAATGCGCGCGCGTGTGAGAGGCAGGTGTATTTTTCTCGACGGAACAACCCTCTCTTGGCCCCCCGATCCTTCCGCGCCGAGGTATCAACGCTGCTAACCTATGCATGGAAAACCTATTCGCGCTTTGTCACTCGCGAGGAAGGAAGGGGGCCTCGTAACGACGAAACGTCCACAGGATAGGGAACGTGTCGCACACCCGTTATCGAAGCGGTTACCGAAGGAGAACCGTATTCAAGCCCGTATTCGAATATCGAGAATATTCTCGTTGGAAAACGGTTCCCTTCGAACGAAATTCGACCATTCGTCGACCGTAGGAGAGAACAATTCCCTCCCTTCGCCCGCATTGTCGCAACTTTTCGACAATGGGAGCCGCGAATTTCGCGATTAAAACGTTTCGTTCGTATTGAGTCGTGTAACGTCGTACAACCACGACGTTCCAACAAACGGCCAACACAATTCTCTTGGCTGTTTTTAGCCCTCTCCCTCCCTCCCACTCTTCCAACTTAAAACGTGCACTTCTGATCGGTTCGAAACTCGTCCATCGTCGTTCCAACGGAGCAAGTAATTTCCTGCATCCCTTTTGCACCGTTCAACCCGTTTGTTCTCCGTTTCTGGGGGGGGAGTAGGAAGGGAAGAGGAGGGCGCGTGTTTCGACGGTCGCGGACCTCGACGACGCGACGTCGCGACGCCTCGCTCTAATTTAAAGCGATGCATTGTCGCCAACCCTTCTTCTCCATCGTTGCGCCAAGAATGAGGAGGGACGCTCCGCGACCGAGGCCCCTCTCTCTCTCTCTCTCTTTCTCTCTCGCGTAAAAGAAGCAAAGAAGCGTCGAGAAGGATGCGAGGGAGGGTTGAGAAAGAGAGAGAGAGAGAAAGAGAGAGAAGAAGAAGGAACGCGAAAGAAAAGAGAGGGGGCGAAGGTGGCCGAGGCTTTTCAACTAAGTTGCGCGCTGAAAGTTTTTAAAGACCGTCACTCTGGGAGGACGCGCCATCCTCCTCCTCCTCCTCTCGCCTCCCCTTATTCACCTCGCGCCTCCGGAAAACCAGAGTACAACCTCGTGGAGGCGATGCGAGAGGGTGAAATGGCGAGATAAAGAGAGAGAAAGAGAGAGAAAGGGAAGAGGAGGAGGAGGAGAAGGGCGATCTGTAGAAAAGTGCCAAGCGTGCCGGCGCACCTGCCACCTCTTTTGCTCGCCATGCTCGAAAACGACGACGTTTAAAAAAAAAAGAAAGGAGAGATGACGAAAGACGCTTTCGAAAAAATGTAACGCGATAGCAGGAAGATGGAGGGTGAGCCGATCAAGAAGGAATAGCGGGACCAACGGAAGCCGATTTCATCGGGAGAGGGAGGAAGAGACGAGATACCGGCGGGTATTTTCTCTCGCGACTGATACCATCGGAAATAGATTCGCCTGTAAAAAAATCTTCTCGAAAGAGAAGAACGATCAAAGGGAACGTGGCTGAGAGCTGCGAACGACGCGAATCTTCCGCAGTCTTCTTCTCCTCCTCCCTTCCCTTTATTTTTCCTTTCCTTCTTCTCTCTTTCTCTCCTTCTTTCCTTCTTTTTTATTTTTTCAATTCGCGAGATTCCGCGCGACACACGAGCCACGAGGCGGAAACGATCCGGACGCGAGTCTCGATCGATGCTCCGCCACCAAGTTTTTCGGATTCCTTCGCTTCCGTTTGGATACTCCCCTCTCGGGAGTTTGAACGAGATTGATCCTAAGTTATTCGATATCTTTGCATTATGGCGGATACGCGGAGGAGGGGACAACTACACACGGAATCATATTCCGTTCCATTTCTATCTACTTTGTTCCGTGGCCACCAACGTTCTACGTTTCTCGTACGCGTTTATACGCTTTGTGTTAATTACCACGATTCGAGGGAAAACGTGAAATAATTCCTTTACTGGCCCCCAGAGATCAGAGAACGTAACCTCTTTGTCCACCAAGTGCGGCCACGACTGCGAAAAACGATATTAAAATATTACAATTGTGCAAAAATTTCAATTCAAACTCAACATTCTCCTCCTTTCTTTCTTTTTTTTTTTTTTTCGTTCTTCAAATTTTTCTAAAAATCATTTTCACGAAACGTTTCCTTTGAAGCGAAACGAAATCGAAATTAAAATTAAACTCGATCGATTCGCAAAGTCAACGGTGTCAAAGTCACTCGAGTGGAGATCCGGATTAAGAATCTTTCTCGAATCGATGACAAGATAAGGTGGAAATGAACGATCCAAATTTTCGACTCGAGTCGAGTAAAAATATTCGAGGCGGTGAATCGAAATCGGACGGAAGCGACGGGGCAGAGTTGTATCCGGAAACGGGATGAATTACGCCATTTTTCGCGCCTACGTAGCGCTAATTATCCGCGAAACGTCACCGTTTCGACCTGTTATATATCGCGCATTGCATTTGCATAATAACAACTCTCGCGCGCGTAAGTGCAATCGAAACGAGTGTCGTCGAAATATAACGCGGCTCTTTCCCTCCCTCCGCGATAATTAATCGCCGCGATTAATCCACGATTCGTTGCGGGTTAATCTCGAAACCCTTGTTTCGTGGTTCCTTCTTTCGTTGACAAGTATCGATCGACATATAATGAACATCCGCATAGTTAACGACTATTTGTACGTAGAGAATACGAAAGTATATAATTATTCCTTAATAAGATTGTTTAAACTCTATTTCTTTAAATTCACAACCAATCCATACCAAGCTATTTCTTTCCTATTTCCTTGTTAAAAAAAAAAAAAAAAGTGCTTCCGAAGCTAATCAAAACGATATGAATTCGGATAGAAATTTATGAAATTACGATTCATAGAAGGAATATCGCCAATTTTTTCCTAAATCTTAAACGTCTAATCTGGTATTTAAAAGAAGCCAACGACGGAGATATAAATCCCCATCCGAATTTCATTTCGAGAAATCACCTCTGCCCTTCCCTCCCTCTCCTCGAGAAGATTTATACAACGCGTCAACTCGCTATTAAAGACTCGCTATTACGAAAGGAAAGCTCCGGTTTCGAGATCGTACCGATTAAGGGTAGTCTCGAAGGCAGATTTGTTGCAACGATCTCGTCCATCTTCTCCCAATTTCACGAGACCGCGGGTCGTCGTGAAAAATGCGAGAGGAAAGAATTCCGGGGCCCGATGAAATATCGCCGATCGAATCAACGTGTCGCGGCTCAATAAAAATATCGCTTGTGCCGCAATAATGCGATTGTCGGCGCGTAACGCGCGCGTAATTTCCGTCGGAAGCGAGTCCTCCTGGGGGTGTGGGGATCGATACGAATTCGTCAGGGCTCGGGATTTCGCTGACGCTCGAAACCATCGATTCGACCATCGTTTTCGAAACGATGCGGTATCGCGTAGGAGCCGATCCGAAAAATTCTTTCCCTCGTCCTCCCCACGACAAAATTAATCCTGAAACGGAATCTTAGGAAGGAAGGATCGAGTTCAAAATCTACCTTCGAACGAGTCCGATTTTAAATTTGTATTTCAAAATTTAATTCCATTCACGGATTAATAATATTTTCAATTTAAATTATCGATTAAAATTATCTCTCCATTACGGGCTTCTATCTCTATTCACTCTCTCTTTCGTAGAACAGAGTTGTTGTTGACTTTGATAACGCAATTTATTAATCGAACTTCTATGTATATTATATATATATATACGTAGAAAAACTTGTGTAACTGCGTTCGTATCGTACGTAGCGCTGGAAACGTATTGCGGATCGAGAAATTCTAACAATTCGGTGCGGCGGTCTATTGTGCAACTTTTTTATCCGTTTCAAAGGCCGTTCTTCGAATTCATTGTTCGATCCCGAGGAAATTTCCATTTCTCCCCGTCAAACGCTCTTAAAACCGAATAAAACCGAAGCCACGCATACATCGTATACATCGAGCGGATTTCGAGCGAAAAATAAAATCGTACGCACGACGAACAAGGTATTACCCGTGGAATTGTTACACACACGTTAAAAATCGTCCCGTGAAAATTCTCGAGTCTGGGAAATTAAGGCCTCGACGAGGCTTCTCTCTTTTTTTTTCAAGAGCCGCTGACAGGTCGGAAATAAATCGCGGCCCGACACGGAACGCGTCTCCAATTACACGCGCGGACAAATTCTCGGCCGCGTGAAACTTTCAGCCGCGCGGCAAACAAACTTCCCGTGTAATGACTTGGCTAAACAAGTCGAAAGTATATACATGCCCTCCCCTGCGTTGTTCGAGTGGCGGGGAGAAGAGAAGGAATTTAATAACGGTGCGCCGAGGAAGCGGCACTTTCGATTCGATCAAAATTCGATCGGAAATCGAAAAGTTTATCTTTCTATTCGTTCGTTCGTCGTCTTCTTCTTCTTTTCGTAAAAATTTGAAAGAGAACGTTAAACGAAGATTGTATCGATAATCAAATAGACGACTCGTTCGCGTGTCGCGTAAAGGGGTGCGATCGCGAAGGACGATTATTTTTCGACGAATCATTTCAGATATGATATGATTCGGAATTTTCTCCGATAGCTCGACAGTTGAAGACGTATCTTAATCTCTCTCGTTTCCAAAAAAAAAAAGGGGTAATTTGTAATGACATCGGATGCCAAGTTTTCGAAACTGGAGAAAATCCCGTGATCTTTTCTAAAAAAAAAAAAGAAAAGAATCCTCTAAGATCTCAATCCGGACATCGTCCATAGATCCTCAAGAGATCGAGCTACGAAGAAAACTACTTCACGGATCGTCTGAAATATCCCATTTCTCAAAAAAAAATTCTTGGAAAACACTTTGGAAATTTTATAACAAATTGCTTTCGCGTTTGCATAAAAATCAACGGCACGATCAAGAGTCGTTAAAATATCGTAAAATGCGATCACGTTAAAAAGACGGAGGTACACAGGTCTATCCTAAAGAGATACGAGGAGCGATCGAAAGGCAAACAATAAGAGGGATGATTCGACGAAGCGGCACCATCGTGGAGCAATTAGAGCGGCGGCACAGTTTCGACGTGCCGCGAGCCTCGACTAATTACGCGGGGGCCCAAAATTGAATTATCGATTCCCGATATCAAGCCACCGAATCAATCGCACGTGTACTACCCTCGTGATCGACCTTCTCGAGCCATCCACACCCTCCCTCCCTCCCTCCCAAAAACTTCTCCATCCGGCTGGATCAATTCATCCCCCCATCCGCGAATCTACTTTCGCTCCTACTTCCACCGCCTCCTCTGGCTACGTTCTCGGAATTTCAAGCGACTCATGACCGATATGGCCCCTCAAAGCTCGCCTCGATCCTCCTCGAGAGGCAACGTCGTCAAGCTTTTAAAAGATGTGCCAACTCATCGTTTCTCGAAATTGCTCCGCCTTTCTTCCCTAATTTCATCCTAATCCCTTCTTAATCGTTAAAAATACTTCAAACGTCTCTTCTAATTCTTGTATATATATGGCTATTCGACGAAACTCGTAACACATCTTGCCTCGAAATAATCCTGGACAAACTTATTATTTCTTCCTCGCGTAGGACAGAGAGAGTTGAAATATCTATCGAAGCTGCCGATCGAGGATATCGATTTGTAACGAGAGTTCGATCTGTAAGGAAGAAGAGGAGGGAGGGAAAGACGAGTTTCCACCCCGTGAACTCGAAGGATGAGGAGGCAAGTTTCTTCTTCTCGAGGAGAGGAGATGACCGGTCGTATCAACGGGGATAAGCCCGTTATTAATAACGACAATAAACGGTAATCGTGGCGGGGTAAACGATAATTACACCGAGGAGGAGCTTAAGGAGAACTGGCGAGACCGAATTATCATTCGCGCGAATCGTCTTAAACGGCTTTCAGAGGGGTTGGAAACGAAAGTTGCGCAGCGAGTCGTTCACGCGAGTGAAATTCTCGCTTTTCAAACGGTTAACGATCGTTTCAAAAACCCCCTCCCCCGTTTCTCGAATTAAAATAAATACGGAATTAGCGAATGAAGGGAGGGAAAAAGTGGATCTCCCACTCTCGTTCAACGTTAGAATATCCCCAACGGAATTTCGGGAAGGAAGAGTTTCTTCTTCTCGCGAGTTTCAAGACAACCACGAGATTCTAATTTTCCAGAGAGATCCTTAATCGGTTTGTTGCGGTTCGCCTCGGCTGGATTACGCGCGTTTTAATCCACGAAAATTTAAGGGAAAGGTGAAGGAGGAGGAGGTTGGAAGGAGATCAGTCGCGTGACAGTTGAGAGGGAGAGGAAATATACGCGAAACGCTATCAGTTTCAACGGTGCCCTGCGGGCTAATTCCGCGATAATACAGGCCGCGTGGGAAACGCGCGGGTGGTTAAGCACGACCTTCGAATCTATTATTTAAAACCGCAGGAACGCGCCGCGGAAAATGCATCGCTCGCCTCCATCTTCTTCTTCTTCTTCCTGTATCAACACGTGCATCTTTCCCACCTGCCTTCCTTCGCTTCTCTCTCTCTCTCTCTCTTTCTTTCTCCTTTTTTCCTTCCTCTCGGGGGAGGGAGAACGAGAGAGGAAGGGATATATACACGCGGCTCGATTAAATCTCAATTCCGTCCACGACGATTTCCAAGATTTAATTCCACCTTCTGGGAGGAAAATCGGTTGGTTGATCGACGATAATTAGAGGGAACGGATAAGCACTAAGCCTGAATTCAAACCTGGGAGGAAAAAGCGAGCGTGACGGGAGACAATGGAGGAATCGGTGAACAGCCCCCAAAGAAATTCTGCTGACTTCGGTGTTCTCGGATTTCCATCGTTTCCTCCGCGCGTACGTGAACGCTTCCGAGTCCTTCTACCTTTTCCTCCGCGGTGGAAAAAAATGAATTGGAGGAGAAATTCCCCCCTCTCGACTCTTTCCCGCGCGAGATAATCGAGTGTCCTCTTTCGAGAAGAGGGAGAACGGAGGATTCCTTTTGAATTTCCATTTGCCCGTATCAGCTTCCGCCTGTAATCCGCACGAATCGTTTTACAACTCGAATCGTTCGTTGTTTCGGAATAGAAATGATTAACGATTCCGTTTACGATTTTAAATTGAACGTATCTCGTAACGTTCTCCGTTAAGAAAACGACGTTCTCTCCAAAGTCATTCGTCACGCGATACACAAGTCCGAGGACAGTCGCAATTTCCTGTGCAACGTGTCACCCCTCCCCGAATCTTCCAACCGTCCACGCCTACCCTCCCACACCTTTCCTCGTTTCGAACAACAATCATAAATTACATCGACAATTTTCTAAGGTGAACGTGAAACAATCTTTCTTCGAACAACAATCGTAAATTACATTGACAATCTTTCTTCTAAATTCTAGCTTTCACGACGTGAAAAGCTAAGGAAATTTAGAATAAAATAGAATACGAGCAGGATGATCTTTAAACGCGTATGAATTATGCTTCGTGCTTTATCCGCATGAGAGACGTCCAATTCTATCTTCAGAATTTCGTCGCACGAATAATTTGCAATTCCAAATTGTTGGCCTCTCGAACTCTTATCAAAATGTGAGGGCACGGATAAATGGTGGGGTGAAAGTTTCGTTGCTCGACCAGCGGTGAGATACGTGCCTTTATAACGGGGCAAACAACCACCGTAAATCCGTGTACCAGCATCGTGTCGAGAGATTGGCACCACCTCGATATTTGATGTTTTACACGCAAAATTCTCGCAACGGGCCCTTCGCTCCAACTTTCCACAACACACGGACACGCTTTTGTCCGCCGTGCGACCCTATGCGCGTCATATCCGCCTCGAGATAAGGCTTTCATCCCCCTATCCTATCCTCTAACGTTTCCAGTGCTCGCCATCCGTGAGATCCACATTTTCCGTGGCCACGAATTACTCTCTCTCTCTCTCTCTCTCTCTCTTTTTCTTCGCATAAAGTCGGCGTCGATTTATTCCTCCCCTTCTGTGATATTATCCGAAGAGGGGTTCAACAAATTTTTTGATAATCCGCTTGGATGTCAGAAAGATCGATTGAAACTATTTCGAGATGGATTTAGAAGAGATTCTGCCCTTTGTGTTGTTGTTCGCTTCTTTCTCTCTCTCTCTCTCTCTCTCTCTCTCTCTCTCTCTCTCTCTCTTCTTCACTCGTTCTTTATTTCTGTACAATACATCGATGGATTTGGCCGTGATCGTATCGAATTTCAGAGGGTGGCTAATATAAAAAGCGGAGTTTATAACGGGAGTGGTTATTGCGGGGAAGTAGAATAATGAATAATAAGATTAACGAGGGGAGGAGGGGAGGGGGGAGTTGTAATTCATATTCCGGATAAAAAAAAAAAAGAAAAAAAATCAGGCTACACGGCCACGAACGGTCTCGACACGACGTTAATAGACCTTGAACACGAGGCACGTTTCTTACAGGTGGTTCGTTAACGTTTCTCCACCCTCGTCACGGTTCCACCCTCGAGTAAGATACCTCATCATCAGAAACATCTCACCCTCCAAAGGGACCAAGACTCGTATCGTCCGGGCGATACGAAAAATAACAGCATCCCTCTCGCTTCTCCCCTCCCCGAGCTCTGATAAATGGCCGGCTCCATCGTCGTCCATCGCCGGTCAAGCGAGCCTCTTAATTAAGAACCATCCCCTAATAATCTTGACGACCTACTCGCGATATCACCACCGTGATAAAAAAAACCGTGCTTAATGCACGGAGGGTCGAAACTCCGATCGCTCGAATTAATCGTCGTACCCGAGGATAAAAATTACGTCGTCGTTCATCCATCTCTCGATTCTCGTCTCAACGAATCTCTTCTGGACAGTTTTCAAGATTGAAATCTCCACGCAGAGAGAGGAAAAGAGAAAGAGACAGAGAGAGAGAGTTCTCTCGAAAATTATATCCGCGAAATTCACGAAAAGTTTCCACGATACGAGGAGCAAGAGAAAAATTCTTGCTCCTCGAAACGACTACGGCTAATATGTAATCCGGATCCAATATCCTATCCGATATCCCGGTCACCGCGCGTCTCCGTATCTCTCGCGAGTTCGATCCACTTTTCAACCTTCTCCCCTCCCGCTTCCCCCGTTTGCGAAATCGGTGGGTGCACGAGCAAGTTTCGCCGATAGAGGAGGGGGGGAGGGAGGGGAGGGAGGGGATATCTCGATAGTTTTTGCGCGATATACACACACGGACCTTGTACGCGCGCGATTCGACGCGATTTTAGCAGCCACCTCGGAAATTGGATCTGCGGACTGCATTTGGAAATTGCGTCGTGCGCTCCGCGCGGAATATTGCCAATTTTATCGCGGTGGGTGTGTATCGATCTGTCGAAGATTAGTCGATTCGACTAGGTTGAACTAGGAACTGGTTTTAGAAATTCGGGGCTTAGTTTTTAGATCGAGCATTCTCCTTCTCGAAGAGGAAACGAGCGAGAGAGAATTCTTCTATATATATATATATATTTTTCATAGAGCGCGAAATATTATTGACTTTATCGCGGTCGAAGATCGATCCGTATCGATTCGACGAATTGCACGGCCTGATTTTAGAAATTATTTGATTATTCTCCTTCTCGAAGAGGAAACGAGCGAGAAAGAATCGTTCTATATTTATATATTTTTCATATTATTGACTTTATTATCGCGGTCGAAGATCGTTCTATATCGATCTGTTGAACATTAATCGATTCGAATTGCACGGCTTGAGTTTAGAAATTATTCGAGCATTCTTCTTCTCGAAGAGGAAACGAGCGAGAGAGAATTCTTCTATATATATTTTTCATAAAGCGCGAAATATTATTAACTTTATCGCGGTCGAAGACCGATCTGTATCGATCTGTCGAAGATTAATCGATTCGACGAATTGCACGGCTTAATTTTTAAAATTATTCGAGCATTCTCCTTCTCGAAGGGGAAACGAGCGAGAGAGAATTCTTCTATATATATATATTTTTCATAGAGCGCGAAATATTATTGACTTTATCGCGGTCGAAGATCGATCCGTATCGATTCGACGAATTGCACGGCTTAATTTTTAAAATTATTCGAGCATAAAATTATTCTCCTTCTCGAAGAGGAAACGAGCGAGAGAGAATCGTTCTATATATATATTTTTCATAGAGCGCGAAATATTATTGACTTTATCGCGGTCGAAGATCGATCTGTATCGATCTGTCGAAGATTAATCGATTCGACGAATTGCACGGCCTGATTTTAAAAATTATTCGACTGTTCTCCTTCTCGAAGAGGAAACGAGCGAGAGAGAATCGTTCTATAGGATTTTTCGTGAAGGAATACGTAAAGGAATTACGTGTTGCGAGAAAAGGAATGGCACGCGACGTTTAGGGATTGAAGCGTGGCCGAGAATGAGATTTGGAACGGTGTCTCGTTAAAGAGGCGTGAAAGAAGGGGAGGGGGATACTCGAAGTTTATCGTGAGAACGGATGGTCAGCCAAGAATCTAAAAAGAAGTTGTGAACGCGTTCTTGTTGAACGATTCCAAACTCCGTCGAGTCTTGTAATTCAACCGGATATCAACCGGGGCCATAATGCGACGTACACGCGCGAAAATAGAAGGGTCGAAGTGGCCGCATTTTTCCCCGACCCAAGGCACGGCGCAGGGTCGGTCTTCCTGTAATTTACACCCGCCTGAGTTCGGGATAAGCCCCGTTTATTTTATTTTTTGTTGCGGCGCTTCGTATTCCCGGCCCCGACTTTCGAGCCAACCGTCAGGGTACTTTAGTTGATCTTGCAAACTTAGTAGTTGGCCGCCCTTCTTCTTTCCCTCCCCTCTTTCTTTCTCTTCCTTTTCCGTGCACACATCTCCCTCCCTCGCACAGCTTGTCGTGCTCACGTGCTGGAGCGCCAAGCCTGCAGTCAACTTTTTGCAACACGTTGAATTTCCACTCGAAAACGCAGTAACTTTAAACGCGTGCTCGCTCGCGGGAATACGATTTTCCCTTGTTTGCGCTACTTTCCCACCTCTCCTCCCCGTTAAACCTACCCTGAACGATCAATCACACGGGATGGAATGGAACTCTCGACCGAAAGGAACAAAAATTCTTCCTATCCACGCGCAAAAAACAACGATATCATCTTCAAAAAAAAAAAAAAGAATCCTCGAAACCAATGAAAAGAAAGAAAGAAAGAAAGAAAGAAAAAAAAAGAAAACACCATTGATTCGTTCGATTGATTCGTCGTCGTAAGAATTCATCGTCACGAATCGATGCATATATGTCATAATTAATATCCGAGTGCGAGTGAAATTAATCAATCGAGGTAACGGAAAATGGAACGCGATGCGAAACGAGGACAGCCTCCTCCCTTCATCTCGAGGGAGCACATATCGAACGGGAGAATGGCGGCGAAGACAAAGTTGGAAGATGTTTCGCGATGCTGAGCGTTGGATAAATAAGGGGGGAGGAAGGTGGCGGAATTTGCTGATCGAAAGCGAGTGGTAGAAATGGATCGGCAGATTCTCTCTCTCTCTCTCTCTCTCTCTCTCTCCGGTGGTACATTGGATCGCACGTTGGCTTCGTAATACCAGGCGGATAAAGTGGATAAGCTGTCGGTCGGTTCGCCAATTTCGAGACCCGTCTGTCTCCTCCTTCCCACCCTCTTTCTATCCACCGCACCCGTCGATCCAACTTGATCTAACCTAATCATTCGGTGGCACGCGATTTACCGTGTACGTGCTGCTATCGGCCGATTGATTCCTCCGGCCGGGATTATACGTGGCTGCGTCGGCTCGCCCGTCGCCTTATCTTTTTAACGTCCAACGATGCCTTCTCGCTTCGATCATGATGGATGGGCTTCGAGACGGCTCGCTTTACGATCGGTTAACACGAAAATAATGCAAATCTACGTGGGTTCGTAGTTTTGATTCCAAAGTGGAATGTTCTTTCTTTTCTTTTTTTTTTTTTTTTTTTTTAATTCGAAGAATATTCGGTGTATTTGTACTCGTGTGTTGGGAGTAAGACGTTTTCAATCGACTGTGAAGAGATTTTGATCCTGATCTATTTTCTGTAATTTTTTTCTTTTTTTTTTTTATCACCTAATTCTTGATCAACGTTACAACATATGGTAAAAAAGAAATCAGCAAATGTATTATAGTTTCGTTTCAATTCGCTTTACGATACAATTGTTCGGGTTTATTCGTTCGTTCCTGCATTTCTCGTTCACATTTTTTTCTTCGCGCAGACTCGCCATTCTCCTAATCAAATTCAGCAGAAAAACACGCCACCCTGCACAGAGAGTGTTCTTGCTTTCGCGTAAAATAGACCGTGTTGCGAAAAAATAAGAGTACATTTCAAGCATTCTCCGTTTAAAAAACACCACCAGCACCAGTCGTGAAGCATATTACAATTTTGTAAAATTGTAATATCCGCGATAATGCTTCGTATACGAATTCGGATTGCTTCGCGTTAGGACAAGGGCGAAATCATTCACGCGAAATAAAGCGATCGATCTATCGGTGAAATATTTTAAGGACGTACAAATTTATCGAGAGAAATTACAGGCGAGAGTTTCTTATCGTTCGTTATCTATGTATGTAAGGGAGGGAGAACTTTTTCACCGAAATTTTCACCGAGCTCTCGCACAAGTTCCGCCAAGATTCGCATCAGCCTGACAAATAGCTAAGTGGGACCTCTCCCGAATATATAACTCGGCCCCGCGATTCACCGAAACTATGTTCTTCTTTCCTTTCCATTCTCCGTTCACTTTTTGCGTCCTCCGGCCGCGTTTCATAGAGATTCTCGAAAACTTTCACCCGGTAACTCGCCTTTCTGCCTTACTCCATCCTCCCGTTCATCCTCGTCATCTCAATAACAAAGAGACGTAATTCGGAAATTTTAACATTAATCAAACTCCTCTATAATTCTAAAATTCATTTCGAATTCGACACGATATCTCGATATCTGTTTTTTTAACTAGATTTTCGAAACTCTGGTGCAATTTGTTTTTTAGTCTTCCTTCATTATTCGAATGATTTTCGCGATTATCACGATTCAATAATTCGAAACTCTTACGATTTTAAATTTTAATTCCGACTATTTCACCGTTTTTTTAAGCAAATTTTCTAAAAAAAGTTTCACACGATTTTTTACTTTCATCCTTCACGATTATCCTTGTCATTCGAATAATAGAGAAACGTAATCGAGAAATTTTAACTAACTAATTTAACTAATCAAACTTATCTATAATTCAAAAATTTATTTCGACTAGATATTTCATTGTTTTTTAACTAGATTTTCAAAATTCTATTGCAATTTGTTTTTTCGTTCTCATTATTCGAATAATTTTCGCGCTTATTAAGATTCAATAATTAGAAATTCTTACGATTTTAAAATTTAATTTCGACTAATTCACCGTTTTTTTAAGCAAATTTTCTAAAAAAAGTTTCACACGATTTTTTACTTTCGTTCATCCCTTACGATTATCCTCGCCTATTCGAATAACAAAGAAACGTAATCGAGAAATTTTAACTAATTTAACTAATCAAACTTATATATAATTCGAAAATTTATTTCGATTAGATATCTCATTGTTTTTTAACTAGATTTTCGAAACTCTATTGCAATTTGTTTTTTACTTTGCAATTTGTTCTCCTTTCATTATTCGAAAGATTCTCGCGCTTATCAGGATTCAATAATTTGAAACTCCTCTCTTACGATTTTAAAAATTTATCTCAATTTCGGTAATTTGCCTTTTTTACCTTCGTTAACCCCTTAAGATTATCCTCGACATTCGAATAACAAAGAAACATAATTGAGAAATTTTAACATTAATCAAACAATTCAAATCAAAATTCATTTCGAATTCGATTCGATATCTCATTATTTTTTAACCAGATTTTCGAAACTCTGTTGCAATTTGTTTTTTAATCTTCCTTCATTATTCGAATAACTTTCGCGTTTATCACTATTCAATAATTCGAAACTCTTACGATTTTAAAATTTAATTCCGACTATTTCATCATTTTTTTAAGCAAATTTTCTAAAAAAGTTTCACACGATTTTTTATCTTCGTTCATCCTTTACGATTATCCTCGCCATTCGATTAAAAAACATAGTCGAGAAATTTTAATTAACAAATTTAACTAATCAAACGATTCACCTTCTCTATAATCCGAAAATTTGTTTCGACTATTTCACTATTTTTTAACTAAATTTTCAAAACTCTGTTACAATTCCTTTTTTCGTCTTCATTAATCGAGTTTCACAAGATAATTTTTTTACCTTCGTTCGCCCCTTAGAAGTAATCAAACAATTCAAATCAAAATTCATTTCGAATTCGACTCGATATCTCATTATTTTTTAACCAGATTTTCGAAATTCTGTTGCAATTTATTTTTTCATCTTTATTATTCGAGTGACTTTTGCGCTTATCATAATTCAATAATTCGAAACTCCTCTCTTACGATTTAAAATTTATTTCAAATTCGATAATTTTGCTTTTTTACCTTCGTTCGGCTCTTAGAATTATTCTCGCCACTCGAATAACAAAGAAACGTAATCGAGAAATTTTAATACTAATCAAACAATTGAAATCAAAATTCATTTCAAATTCGACTCGATATCTCACTATTTTTTAAACTCAACAGATTTTCGAAACTCTGTTGCAATTTGTTTTTTATTCTTCCTTCATTATTTAAATGATTTTCGCGCTTATCACGATTCAATAATTCGAAACTCCTCTCTTACGATTTAAAATTTATTTCAATTCCGATAATTTGGCTTCGTTCGCCCTTTAGAATTATCCTCGCCATTCGAATAACAAAGAAACATAATCGAGAAATTTTAACACTAATCGAAATGCAAATCAAAATTCATTTCGAATTCGACTCGATATCTCACTGTTTTTTAACTAGATTTTCGAAATTCTGTTGCAATTTGTTTTTTAATCTTCTTTTATTATTCGAATGACTTTCGTTTATCGTTTATCACGATAAAGTTTAAATAATTTGAAATTCCTTTCTTACGATTTCAAAATTTAATTTGGACTATTTCACCGTTTTTTTAAAGCAAATTCTCCAAAAAAATGTCACACGATAATTTGTCTTTTTTATCTTCGTTCCCCTTAGAATTATTCTCGCCTTTCGAATAACGAAGAAACGTAATCGAGAAATTTTAACACTAATCAAACAATTCAAATCAAATTCATTTCGAATTCGATTCGACATCTCATTATTTTTTAACTAGATTTTCGAAACACTATTGCAATTTATTTTTTCGTCTTCATTATTCGAATAACTTTCACGCTTATCACGATTCAATAATTCGAAACTCCTCTCTTACGATTTAAAATTTATTTCAATTCCGATAATTTGGCTTCGTTCGCCCTTTAGACTTATCCTCGCCTTTCGAATAACGAAGAAACGAAATCGAGAAATTGTAACACTAATCAAACAATTCAAATCAAATTCATTTCGAATTCGATTCGACATCTCATTATTTTTTAACTAGATTTTCGAAACTCTATTGCAATTTATTTTTTCGTCTTCATTATTCGAATAACTTTCGCGCTTATCACGATTCACAATAATTCTCCTCCCTTACGATTTCAAAAATTTAAAAAAAATTTAGAAAAATTACAAAGAAACGATAATCGAGAAATTTGTGAAAACGCGATTTTCAACAATTCGAAACACCTCCCGTACGACAACAATAATAATCTGAAAATTAATTTCAACTCCGATTCGCTTTGTATTTCGCTTTTTCGCCGAATCTCGCCATTAGCAAAGTAATCAAGAAACACCTGTGGTATTGCCATACCTCGAGAGCGCGCCGGTAAGTGCCGCTAATCAAATAATTAATACTACATAAATATCGCGTCTGCTCCACAGCTCTCCCGGGACATCTCCCCAAGGAATCGCAATTAGATCCATCGGATTATTTACGAGGCACGAGACGGACGGGGAGGGAGAAAGAGGGAGCGCAGCCTCTCTCTTTCTCTCTCCATCTTATTAACGGTAATACGTTGAGCCAGATATCTGGGCCTTTACTAACTCGACCGTGCGGTTCCAGACACTCCCAGAACGTAATTGTGTAACACGCTTAAAGCTGGATCCGCGCCGAATGGCTCGGCCAGCGTCGGTAATCTCCCCTCAATGGTCAAATCCTATCGTTACGAGAGGGTTGGCTAATCTTCTCTTAAGCTGTGAAATGCGTTCACGGCACGAAGCGTCGATGCCCGCGCGGCCACCACTTTCCCTTCGAAAGGGGGAACGGAAATCCACCGCATACGGATATCCAAGATGTGCACTCTCATCCCCGTCCACCTTTTCCTTCCAAGCCTGCTTTTGCCTATCCTCTTCGTTTCCAAAACGAAACGCGTACTCGTTTATCAATTAATCGATTGAACGATGAGTTGCGTCGTGGATCGTTTCGCGAGCTCGTAATACGCTTCGAGATTTTTCTTTTCTTCCAATTTTCAAATAACCGTGGAATACGCTTAATAGATCGGTCGAAGAGTGAAATCCACTCGCGTTGAATATTCGAATATTATTTTTCGCGTCCGACTATTTCAATAACTTCGTTTCAATAAGACAAAAAAGGATAACAGGGCGTGGCGAACGACGCAATTGCAACGGGTCACAACACAAGTCGTCCGGTTAACATCCTTCTTTTCGCCGGAGGAGGGCGGGGGGGGGGGGGGAAATATCGCCGTTTTTCGTTTCCACTTTTTTCTCGTCGTCGTTCTCGCACGCGAGAATGATAATAGCGCGAGGATGCAACGGATGCGATAAAATCCGATTAATTGCGACGTATTTTACCGACGTATTTGTACGCATCGACGCGCGAGCACGATCCGTTCAACGGGAGAGCAAGTATAGGACTGAGGCAAAACAAAAATAAACGGGCGAAAGTCGAGCGAGCGAGCGAGCGAGCGACCGACCTCGCAACGAGAAACGAAAACAAAACGAGTCGTCGAGCGTGGTGGGGGAAAACAGTTTCGAAAACAAAACGGGACGAATTTCTAAACTACGGCTTACTACGCCTCTTTCGAACGAACAGAAACGCGGAGAGGCGAGGATGCGAAATGAGTGGAGCGGGCGGGGGAGGAGGAGGGGGGTGTAGAATGGCCGGCGCGAACGGCGTACGATTAAATTGAAATTAGTTGCGGAACTTTTTAATTGCAGATTCGATAACGGCGAAGGAAGGAGGGTGGGGGGTGAGGGGGAGGTAGCTACAATTTATACGAGCCTCCTCTCTCCTCCCCCTCCTCTTCTCGCCTCTTTTTCCGCTCCTCTCTTTGTCCCCTCCTTCCTCCCTCTGCTCCTCCCTCCGCCGTTTCTCGAGAAACTCTCGAGCTCTGCTCGATGCCCGAATGCTTTGCGAATTCACTGCCCCGGAAGCGCGCTTATTATTAAACGAAGATGGTGGATTAACTTCTTACAGAATTTGCCCTCCCCTCCCGCGGTGGCTTTCCCTTCCACGCCGACGCGATAATCCCTCCGCTAAAAGATAAATCTCCAACCGATCGCTCCAATACCGAAAAAAAAAAAAAATAGAAAAAAAAAAAAAAAAAAAGAAAAAGATGAATTGAGAAAAGAGGAAGAATCGAAGAACCTTCCCTCGCTTCGTTTAATAATTTGAATTTTAATTTTTGTTCGCGAGTTGTTCGAATGATCGGCGACGAAGTTTGTCCGACAAATTTGTCGATTTATCGACGAAAGCTTCCTCCTCGATAAACTCCTCCTCCTTCTTCTCCTCCTCAAGAAAAATGCAGGTCGTCGGGAAACACGGACCAAGTTCGGCCATCGAGGAGTATAGATGAGAAGAAGGAGGGACGCCCGATGTTTGCCGTCGATCTCGTTCCTCTCGTTCGGCTCGGATGAAGCTGTTCGATCGTTTCTTTTTTTTTTTTTTTAAATTATCGACGACAGTGGACGCTGCTCCTCGTCGAAAATTTATCGACTAATATCCTCGAAGAAAGGAAGGAAGGAAAAGAGAGATGGGTCTCGAATGTAGATCGGCGAGTGTGTCTTCCAAAACGTTGTCCCGTCCTCCTCCAATCCAATCCTATCCTATCCGTCGATTCTCTCGATCCTTCGACCCTGTGACACGTATGGAAGGGAGGGACGAGGAGGAAGAAGAGGAAGAGAAGGGGAGAGAGAGTGACTGGTCGCATTAAGGAATCGAGCGAATCCAGAGGGCGACGCCCATGGAGGAAGACGACGATGCCTTTTTGAGTGGCAATATGGCAGGAAGCTCCGAAGCAAACGAAAAAGTAAGAGCCACCCTTGTGTCGTTAGGTTGCCAACCGAACCCGACAGACGATCTCCCGGGACCTCTTCCGACTACTTTTATGCCTGCGTTTCGGGAAACCGAAAGCGATCCAGGAGCGACCGACCGCGCGATAAAATCAAGGGAAGACGGGATAAGATAAGTCGTAACGCTCTTTCTTATCGACCGTCCAACTTCGATCGCTCCCATTAACCAAGCAAACTTTCCTCTCCCTTCCTCTCTTCTCGAAAAAACGAGGTTCAATCAAATTTCGAAAGCTTCGAAGAATAATTAACGTACGCTTCGATCAAAAATATTAACCGGGTTCTTTTTCCCTCCGTTTCGATCGAAAATATCAGAGGGAGGAATCTCTTCTTTTCTCTCGATCGTAAAAAAAATTTGGAAATATCGATGATGACATAAGTCAATAAAAAGAATGACGTGGACAGTTTAATCCTCGAACGGTCTCGTTAACTCGATTCGCTTATTCCTTTGAAAAAATATTTTTCGAGAATCACTTTTTACACGATCGTAGCGCAAGAATCAAAAGATTAATCGTCGAGTTAAGATAAGTTCGAAATTGAACATTTTTATCCTACGAACGAGGATAAAACGCCTAAGAAGAATTTTTCTAAAAATTAGACCTCGAGTTGTTTGTATAACGTCGATGTAAAAGAAGAAGCAATGACAGGTTCGGCAGAACGAAGCGTTCCGCGCGAAACGAAAACGTTTTCATTCGCGAATTTTATTAAGCATACACCTCCCCCCGCGAGTAGACGCGCGAGTAAACATCGCGTGGAAGAGGAAGGGGTTGTGGGACGAGGGGATGAAAAAAAGGAGAGGAGGAGGAGGAGGAGGTAAAACAGTCAAGGATGAAAAGTAAAACACTGAGAGATCCTCTGAGGCGACCGGTAAAAACGCTCGCGTTCAAAGCCCTTTCTGTCATCTGCGTCGACTAGAGTACCGCTACAAAATTTCGTCCCCGGGAACGAGAAACTTTGATCTCTCCTCTGCCGTGCGCGGGGATAAAAAACGCGTGGCGATAAAAATGGGAGGCGGAGAGGAAGGTGGCATAAAGCAAACATCGTAAAAGTTTTAAACGGAACGGATACGACACCGGCGCGTGTCGTATTATTCCGCGTGTAAACGCGGCCAGATTTCTCAGAGCGCGGAAAGCACCGCGTCGAAATCTTTCAACCGTGCGTGCGCTCATGTTTCGACGATGAACCATATTCACCAGATATTATTCCAACACCGAGATTCTAATTTATATTCCCGATAAACAACCTGCGTGGAAATAGAAGGGGGTGTTTCTGAGCCGCGTGGGTGGTGTCCATAAATAAGAGAGAAAGAGAGAGAGAGAAAGAGAGAAAAGAAAATACGAAAATAGAATAAACTCATCGTTCGATAAAAATTTGTTTAAAGTCTGTTTTGTCGTAACGGACAATGAAGCATCCGGCAGAAAGAGGATTAGAACGATGGAAAGGGACGAGTGGCGCCTAAGTAGATTGATTCCATCCAAGATCTGCACGGGGAATAGACTCCTAAGTTGCGAAACCTTACGCGGTATCTTGCGAAAATAACGAGGCGGTAAATCTGCCTGGAGCCGGAAGCCCCTCGAACGGCTACAAACGATAAATCATGAGAACCGGCCACTTAATTAAACTTCGACCCTAGGAAAAAGGTAAACACGCAATCGCAATTCAACTTCGCCTTTCGAATGAGAAAAGTTTCCGTGGCCCCGCTATCCTTTGAAAAGAAATGGGGGAGGGGAGGGAAAAGGGAGGAAAGAGAGAGAGAGAGAGTTGTCTTGCAACGGCTATATCGCGCCGTGTTGAAATATTTACCGCGCGCTAAACCGCACTTTCGAATGATGAAAAAGTCACCATAGCCGAGACACTCTTTCGCTTGGGCGAATAATCGGGGAAACTCGGACGTAAGACGTAACTCGCGTCTCCTTTTCTCCTCCGATTTTTCATCCGGGTTTCGAGGTTTCGGGCTGGAGAAGAGAGGTAAAATAGGAGCGAGGGTAAAATTCAAATCGGTAGAAAGAAAAAGATCTCTTCGCGAGATCTGTCTTGTAAAATCGTAAAGGAATATCTCGAAGAGATAACGGGGGAGGAAACGAAAGATGGCTCGATCGAGATTAATAAAAGTCTATAATCATAGAAAGTAAAAATCAATTGATCAGCTTCCCTCTCTCCTCCCTCAATAATGAAATCTTCCGATCGGGCGGAGAGGGGGTTAATTTTCGCCGCCAAAGGGTTAATCCACAAACTCGTTGGGAAAAGTGGCGAGCGAGCAACAACCACCCTTAACCACCCTTAACCACCTGAGCTAACAGTTGGAGTGAAGCAATATGTCAACCCGCAATAAAGGGCGGCACCTGTTTTCTATAAGTGTCGTATATTCCACGGGAATCGACGCCGTGTTCATTAAAACGAGAGGGCTGGCCAAGCGATCGCGATCCCTGTACAAAGGGGTGGGAGGGGGGTAATAGAGGCACACGTGGCTCGTAGGGAAAGAGCGAGCAAAACACGAAGGTTGTTGAACGTAGTCGTAAATTTCGAGGCCTTAATATAGTGGCCACGGTTGCCAGCCACGGTTCGCCGTGAATTTTGTATTTTCTCCCCGATTCGCATTTCTTCTTGGATCGTGAAGGGAATGGCGAGCACGAGGATTACGACGGGATGGAAAAAGGTCAGCTGCCGCGATTACAGCGGGGTGCTGACCGAGTGCTATTTCGAGGGCCTAATTAAGTTTCCACCCCGAGCGGGGAAGGGGGAAACTGCGGTTACCAAACGGGGGTGGGTTGGGGGCGAGAAAGGCGGAGCGGTTGGCCCTTTCACGATGAAAAATCTTACAAGACTTGTATTTCGGAGGGCGAAAATTATGGGAAAATTTGTGAAAGAAAATCGCGAATGTTCGAGGATACGGCCGAAATCGAGGGTGTTGCTTGGAAATTAAAATATTTTCGTTTCGAAGAGAAATTACGTTTACTTTCGGTGCTTCTGTTGGACGAGTGTGCTTAAACCAGTGGAAATAAAATCGGATTTATGAAAGATCAGAATTGAAGCGCTTGGGGGGATGAAAATCTCTCTTTCTCTCTCTTTCTGGAAAGAAAACTCGGATCGAAGTCTCTTCTCGAGAAATCTGACCCATTGAAATGTACAAATCGGCGAACAACGCCGCACTTTGCTAGGAATATTCGACGAGACGCGGCGAGGTGTCGAGTACCACTCCGTCCCGAACCGCTCCGCTTCTACAAATATGTACACATCGAAATTAGCCTACCCCCTGCAAACAGCTTCTCGAATCACCTTTCCACCTCAAATTCTACTTCTACACGTACGCGATTATATTATAATTCTCCATCAACCCCGCCTCTTCCGTTCCATTCTATCTCGTCCGACCTCGATAAAATTTCCTCGCGTTTATGAAAATTATAACTTACACGACGACCGAAACGCGAAAGAAATCTTTAAAAAAAGAATCATCAGTCCATGGAAATTCTTCCGAGCGAAAATTCATAGAGACGAACGAAGAAAATTAAGAAGAAAATTAAAGCAAAAAGATTGCAGCATCTTTATATTATAACGAAATAATAATAATAATATCCCCCAGAAGGGGATCTTCGCAAGAGCATATGTACACGAAGGACTCGATGACTTGAGAAACAACGCTTTCGATCCTTTACATTTGTATCTCGATCGTATCACACGATTCTCAGCGTCCCGCTTCCTCCTCGAGGAATCCACCCCTGGACGAAGGAGGGAAGACGGTTACGCAGCCGAGAGAACCACGCCCGAGCAGTTAATTCAGATTTAAACGTGGCAACGTCGCGGGTAACCAGGGGGCGTCGGCAAGCCCACAGGAGGATAGCAATTTAATAAACGCATGCTCATAGGTCGGCACGAGGTTCTGGCGCGACCTCGAATCCCATCGGCGTGCACCCCGAGAAACGCATCGTCGACAGCTACTACTTCTAATCTCGGATTCAAATTCGAGCCCAACTCTCTCATCCCCTAATTATCTGTTTTGCACGGGTCCAACCCAGCGTCCCTAACGAAGCTCGAGCTTTTTGCGGCGCGGTTCCAATTTTCCTTCCGCCAGAATTTTGGCAAATCCGCGCAATTAGGGTTTCGGATAATCAACGTTCCACCACGTTCGTATATTTTTCAATTTGTCAAGTTGAAGAGAAGATGGTACTCTTCCTTGGAAAACGATGGATTCCTCGTGCTCTCACACTTCTCTCTGTCTTAAGTCGAGGAATTTTTCTTAGCGTTTTTATTAGTCGCTCGTGTGTCTCATTCAAATCCACCACGATCACGTGAAATGAGCATGAACAGAATTTCGCGAATTCTTTTTCGAATCTGTAATATCATTGATGCTTCTAATAAACCAATTCGTTTAAAACAATTCCTCGTGCGATACTTTTGTCTTAATCGAGGAATTTTTCTTAGAGTTTTTATGATCGCTCGTGTGTCTCATTCAATCCACCACGATCACGTGAAATGAGCATGAACAGAATTTCGCGAATTCTTTTTCGAATCTGTAATATCATTGATGCTTCTAACAAACCAATTCGTTTAAAACGATGGATTCCTCGTGCGATACTTTTGTCTTGAATCGAGGAATTTTTCTTAGAGTTTTTATGATCGCTCGTGTGTCTCATTTAATCCACCACAATCATGTGAAATGAAACAGAATTTGTTGAAATGTAACAGAATTTCGAGGACGCGAATCCTTTTTCGAATCTGTAATCATCATTGACGCTTCTAATAAACCAATTCGTTAATAATCAACGAAAGAAAATGAACGAAATATCCCAAATATCGGTCAGTTTTATCCTCTTTCGTTTTCGTTCCGAGGAACAAAGCATCGCGCGATCGATCAGTTTATCGAGAAGGAAAGTGACGAGGGTGGAATGCGGGACGGAAGAGGAAGAAGACGAGAGCAATCTCTTTTTCTTGAGTATGAGAGAGAGAGAGAGAGAAAAAGGGCGAGGATTAGGAGATCGAGGAGCGGCGAACGATGTCGTGGCTTTTATAAACGAGATACGAGGGGGTGGATCGTCCCTCTTGCGAGTCCATTAAGCCGATCGACGCTCGTGCGCCTCCTAACGGACCAATAATCGGCCGGATCGCCTTCCAACACCCCGAGGTGCACTTAGTACGTGTCGCCGCGATCACGACTTGGACCGCGCGATAATCGACCTGTCGATCGGCCCCGAAATGCTCTCAATTAGTCCACCGGCCCGCCATTCCCGTGAATTAACCGAGCTTTTTGTCTCCGCTGACTAAGACGAAACCGATCCAACCGTCTCTCCATCGATGCAAAGTTGACGAGGATAAAGATCCTCCTTGCGGAATTCCAACTTTCTTTTTCTTCCCTTTCCCTCTATTTGCCCGATTAACGTCCGATGTTTCCCACCTCGGAAGCTCTCCTCGGTTTCTCCTCGCCGCATCTTTTTTTTTTTGTAGAGACTTTTTATTCACGTACACAACGTGGCTTCCTCGTTTGGAAATTACGTTCCGTGAAATATTTGCGATCTCTTTTATTTCTTCTACGATTATATTTCTAATTATAATAATTAATAATTTCGTGTTGCTCTTTTTCTTTGTAATATTTTTTTTTTTTTTTCCTTTACTCGTTCGATTTACTCGTAACACTTTGCAGCGCGAAACGTTCCCCTTTAGAAACGTTAAATTATCCGATGATCTCGTTTAAGCAGTTTGCGCTTGGCTTGAAATTTATTTTTCACGGGGGGGGAGGGTTATTTTCCACGATCTTGTGAAAGTCGCGCAACTGGCCGGGAGAGCGGTTCAAAGACACGGGGGGGAACGAGACGTCTAACGAGACGAAAAACGTCTCGGACAAGCAAACAGCGAGCCCTGGGAAGGGAGAGGGAGGGTAGGGCGAGGTTGGGTAGAGATCAAATGAAAGGATCCCTGAAGGGGACGAGCATGACGCACCACATCGCGCTACGAGAACGAATGCTTAAGAGCCGCATCTCTCTGATGACGAAACGCGGTGAATAAAGAGGACGCCTCTTACGCGCAGAGAAGTTTTCGAAAGGGGTTGCGTTACGAGGCGCGGAACAAAAACATGGTGGGGAGGGGGAGGGAGGGAGAAGGGGAACGCGATAACGCGTACGGATTCGGAAAACAATCGCATCACCCCTCCATATTGCAATAACGAAAATGAAACACGCGCTCTAACGCATCCTTCGCAGCGTTTATTAATCCCCGCTTATTCACGCACCCACGAATTATCACCCTTTCTAATTTTTCCCGCTCCACCTCTTCTCTTTCCTTCTTCCTTTCTTTCTCCCGTCTTCGAACAGCCACACTGCGCACCCTCGACGAGGGCCCAAACGAGAGTCGTATCGTTGAAAAATATCGCCTAAAAGGAGGTGGTTATTTCCCCCGAGAGAACTGTCCCCCTAACGCTTCGTTTCGAAACGAATTTAAACAGCGAAGAATCGAGCTTCCCTCGCGACGAAATCTTGGCCTCTCTATCGGTCAACATCAACGGTCTTCACGCTCGCAGTGACGATGATGCCGCGCTTCCTGTCCTTCCGTTTCCACCCTCCACGTGTCCGAGCGAAAAAGAAGGAAGGAAAAAAGAGAGACGAAGAAACGGAGGGAGGCGTCGTTGATTAAAAAAATATTACAGGCTATTATTATCGTACAAGAAACGATCCATGTTTTCGCGTGCAATTTTGCATGCGACGCGTCCCTCGCAGCGATCGATATTTCGTTCGCGGGGGTGGGTTTTTCTCAAGGTCTCAGGGCGCGAGTATTCCGAAAGGTTCTGAAAGGAGCACGCGATACCTCGAATACTGACGCTTTGCCCGGGGAGAGAGAGGAGGGGAAGGTGTTCCACTCGCACCTCCTAATACCTGGGAAGTGGGATGCGCGTTTACATTGCGGGAACCTCCGAGAATCGGAGGCGTTATAATACTAACAGCCCCGATAGGGTGGTCAAGTGTGGTCTACTAATCCGCGCGGCAAACGGACACAATACACACGGAGAAATGTGCGATTCCATATTGCACTTTGGGGGAGGGGGAGGAGGAATTCGTTCCAACGTCGACGTAACGAAACGAGCGAGCGATAATAAAATATTAATCGGCGAAAAGTGGAATAATTAAGAAGGGGTTGATTAAAGAAAATTACGTTATCAGAGCTATCTCTTTGTCATTTGTTGACCATCTCGCAACAAAGTTACGAGAGCTACGAATAAACGGTTTGAAATTCGATTCGTTTTTTCCCCCTCCCTTGATTTATCGATCTACTCAAAGTGAAAATTTGAACAGGATAATATTACATGTTATCTGGAGATGAGAATATTTCTAAAAATTCTTCTTCGTCGAAAATTGTCTTTCGATCGAGTCTTTCAGATTATTTAAAAAAATGACTTAAAGAAAATTACGTTATCAGAGTTATCTCTTTGTCATTTGTTGACCATCTCGCAACAAAGTTACGAGAACTACGAATAAACGGTTTGAAATTCGATTCGTTTTTTGTCCTAATTTATCGATCTACTCAAAGTGAAAATTTAACAGGACAATATTACAATATTATTATCTGGAGAATATTTCTATAAAAATTCTTCTTCGTCGAAAATTGTTTTTCGACCAAGTCTTTCAGACTATTTAAAAAAATGGCTTGAATTTTTTTTTGAAATTTTGTAATACAGGTGTACGATGTGTCGGTATAATTTTTGAATTATGGTGTCGGAGTGGTTCATTTAAGGAAGAATCTCTGGCCTAGATTGTGTCCGCAAACAGGACACATAACTGGAACGAACTGGGGTTTCGTCGAGATAATTGCAGCAACGAGACGTAACATGAATTAACAGCGAATTTCTTCGACGAACGAGAGTGGAACAATGTTACAACGATAACGTATTAAAAGATATTTGCTCAACCGTGCAAACAATTGACCCGGAAAACGATGATTTAGAGAACGGGCCGTTCCTCTTCAAATAGGTCGGCACCAGGCCGGTTCCATTCCTTCGTAGCCGAGGAAATAATCGCGCGGAGATTGTTTTCAGTCTCTGAATGCGAAATTAAATTTTGAAGAGCAATTAGGGTGAATTAATGCCCCGGATGGAGTAGCGGCGTTCAACTCCTCGCGACTCCTCCGCGGCCGGCCGAGTTTTGTTTGGAAAACAAATAGCCGACGACGGAGGGGGACTCCTCCTCTTGGCTGCTAAGTTGCAGCAATCTCGTGAAAATATTACGCGCGATTCCCGTTCGACGTATCGATCCATCGAGATCCAGCCATCCAGGCGAGAATGACAAAGAACCGCCCTCTCTCTTCGACGTACGATCGTTTATAATCTTTCGACTCGTTAATTTTACAACTTGAAAGACCCTAGTCCTCTTGGTATACTTGGTCGATGGAAAATTCCGAGGAAAGTAGATTTTTTGAATAATAATATAATATAATTTTGAAATACACTTACGATCTTGCATCCCAATTTTCGAACCTCGCGATGGAAAGAGATTTCTCTTCCCGTACGTCGATCGTTGGTTACCTCAGAAACGAATTATAATACGCGTATCATAAAAATTTAGGATCCAAATCCCGCGAAAAGTGAGGATCAATCAGAATGATACCAAGAATGATACCACTCAACTCGTCAAAATTCACTTCGTACACGTATAATCGTTCGACAAAATGCGGAAATTGCTGGCCGCGGCTACGAATATCATCTTGCTCGTCTGAATCGTCGAATAATCGAAGTTGAAAGTTGGCGACTCTGGCTGCCTTCCCATTCAACCCCCGCCGACACTTCGTTATCGATTACACGCGGACGCTGTAATTTCCTCATTAGTGGGGTTCAGCAGGCAGGGTACGGGCAGAAAGGATCTAGTGGAGAGGTGTGTGTCTAGTTTCCAGAGACAAGATTCCGCAATTATGCGTATTACGGAACCCGAATGAAAATGTTGCCTCCGTGAAAAGGGAGAGGAATTTCGCGTTTCCGGAAGGGGAAGAAGATCCACTTACCGCCTCGATTCAACGCTCGTCATTATCCTCGAGTATCGTTTCCTTGCGAGGTTGATAAAAAGATCGAAAATCCGGCCGAATCATCCCCTCGATCGACGTTACAGGTTGACCAATAATAGCGAATTCGTAGCCTTCACCCTTCTATCGTAATTTCGTCAACGGGTCGCATAATCCGTTCCGTTCGACTAAATAAAGCGATCGCTGGATCGACAACTGCGAAAAGTTGTCATCGATGCCGATCTTCTATCTATTACTGCTACCACCACGTTCCATAACTCGGGCAGAAACGATTTTCGACCGCGGCCGGCAACCCGCCCGTATTTTATCGCACGCGATAGAAATCGGTCGCGTATTTCACGATGTATGTACGAGGTACAATAGCGTGTCGTCGATCGAGCAAATCAAATCCGCATTATCAGCGACTTAATACCACACGCGATTTCGCCCCACTGATTTATTAACTCGCCGTTCGGTTATCGTCGAACCGGTTTTCTTCTTTTCCTCCCCCTCCTTTTTCATTAATATTCCCGAAAACGACACCCTCGAGAGAATCCTCCCCCTTGGAAATCGAGCGGGTTCGCTCCATCGACATCCGGGATAACGTTTCGAGTGGCCATTTAAATTTTATTCACTCGTATATAAGCTAGATAGAATGCTGTGTAAAAAAACAAACGAAGATTATTCCTCGTAATGTGTTTCGAAAATGGCAAAGATGCGACGTGAGATCGCGTGTAATTCACTTGTGCAATTCTCGTAAAAGTTTCGATTGACTCGACAAATATTGGTCCGTTTCGACGAAACGAAAAATCTTCGTTTCAATCCTCTCGCCTTGATATCGTAATTCCGACTTAATTCAAACGTTACCTTCGCGCTCAAAAGTCAAAGCTCGAGTTATCAACAACTCGACGCTCGATCCATCAACGCGCGTACGTGTGTGCGCGGTGAAAAGTTAACCGCTTTCCACAGCTTAATCGATAACCGGATCCGGATGACAACCAATCCCTTAAAAAATGATCCCACGAACGAGCCTCGACTTCCAGAAGAATCCTATCGACGAGAGAAGACGGCTGCTCAACTTTTTTACAAGCCACGTGAATAATTATCAATGTACTCCGGCTTCATCGTGCGGATCATCAATTAGAGATTGGAGGAGACGGCTGACCGGAGGACCTGAGAAGAGGGATTGCTAGCCAAGATAGAGGAGATAGTAGGGGAGAAGGGGTTGACGAACAGCTCGTCAGCGAGGATTGTACGAGACGTTTCATTTGCAGCGAGAGCAAGCGCAAGGAGGAGGCGAGGCCTGGAATCTGGAAACGGATAATTCAGGACGTGACGTCACGGTAGCTCGTCTTAACAAGAGTTCCTCCAACGCTTTTCTCGGCTAATCAGATTTAACTGCTCCTCCGTGGAGCCGTGCAAACGCGGCCAAATCCATTCCGACTATCGCCCGACTACGCTGTTATCGTATACACCGACCATATACCGCGTTGTACGCACTGGTGGTGAGATAGGAAGAAGAATCGAGGCGAGCCACGAAACTTTTGTGTTTCGACGAACGATTTCTTTTCTTTCTTTCCTTCTTTCTTTCTTTCTTTCTTCCCTTGGAAAAAAAATCGATTCTTCGAACGATACATGCACGAAATTGTTTAACGAGCTTGTGTATCGTATCGCGAAGTATGCCGAGTAGTACAATCGTAATAGAGCGCATTTCTCGCGCGATATATCGAGTCGGCACGACATTTAAATACCTTTATTAACTTGCAAATGACGGTAGTCTGTCGACCCCGTTTATCGACCGTGGAAACGCCGCTCGTTGAGATAAGTCGCCACGATAAACTAACCTCGGTTCGTAATAAGTGAAAAACAGTCCGTGCGTGTGATTTTTTGAATCGAAATAACTCTATCGTTCGAGCATAATATATCCAATCTTATTACTTTTAAAGGACGCAAGATCATCGATTATCGAGATCTTTCTCAAAGAAAGAAATATCGAATATCGAATTCGAAAAAAAAAGGGAGGATAAGATTTGACAAGACGCGAAAATCGATCAGTCGAGGGAAAAGAGAGCAACAAAGAGGGGTCGAATGAAAAAAGGAACGATGAACCGAGCCGTGAAACCGTACGCGATGAGCCTATAATTAACAGGGACGCAACGGTGTAATTATCCCGCCGCTATTTTCCAGGAAATTCCCGTTTCAGGGATAGCTGGCGCGCATAACGCACTCTGCTTCGCTATATCGGTTAATAAGGATTAATGCCAGGAGCGTGGCAGATACATTGGCAAAGTCACTCGTACGAGAGAAGTCGGCGCGATATCGTTTGTCATCTCGCGTTGCTTTTCGAGACCGGCCATGTGCTTTTCGAGGCCGCCGCCGTTAACTTTCAACCCTAAGTTTCCGCGCAGATAAATAATAATCGCGTGTAAATGGTGGAAATTTTCGCGCCGCGACCCGCCAAACGGCGAAACTCCGGGGGAGGAGAGGGACGTTTGATTGATGTAATTTCATTTCGCGTCCGTTACATTGAGAGACACGTATCGAGCTCTCGCGAGTTTAAATTTAAAATCACCATTAATTATTTCCCTTCGTCGGATTCATTCCGTCCCGAACGTTTTCGATTCCTCTTCGATTACGTTAAAAAAAAAACTGCAATCAAGAGGGATAAGACAGAGGGAAAATAATCGGAATGGAAAAATGAAAAGCGAGAAGACGGATAGATCGAGACGAAACGAAGAAAGATAAAAGGAAAAAAGAAAAAAATCGGACTTTACGCATAATAATCGCTCGCCATTCAAAAACGAGCCAGCAAGCCTCCCTCCCTCTCTCTTCTTCTGCCACTTTTCGTTTTTGGGCCGTCCAACTTTCGAAAACATTCCGAAAACCCTTTCGAGGAGAAAGAAAAAGAGAGGAAAAGGAGAATTTCGATAGAGACCGATTCGATTTGCTTCGTCGAGATACTCGTCCCATTACGGGTGATAGAGATATAATATATTCGAGAGTTGCCTTGGTCCATTCGGGAATATTGTTTCGATCGATGTCTTTTCTTCCTCTCTTTTCTTTTTCTTTTATTCTCGATCGTCATCGATACGATCTCATCTTGGCCGCGCAAATTCGAATTACGATAACGAAACGGTACAATCATTACGGTTAATTGGAAAAGTAAGGAAACTATTAAACGACGGGACGGGGAAAAGGAAGGGATCGGCGAGAATCGTGGAAATAATCGAATAATGGGAGAAAGATGAGACTCGATAGGATCCATTGCTCCAAGGTTCGGTTTCGAATCGTCTACCTGCTGCAGTTTCTTGTTCTAATACAATTAAATCGATCGATATAGCTCCCTTCCTCCTCCCTCCCTCTCACCTTGATCGGACGAATGAGCCGGAACGAGGGGGGAAAAACGTCCAGTCACTGCTAAAGAGAAAGAGAGAGAGAGAGAGAACTAATCCTCGTGACCAAGTCTATCGAGCTTTCCGACTTCCGAGTCACGGAAAGGGAGGAAGAAGAAAAAGAAGAAGAAGAAGAAGCTCGATTTCTCTTACGATTTCTCTTACGAGGTTGGCTAATTGGGAAAACGGAGAATGAAGCCAAGGAGAGGGGGGAGGACTGAAGCAGGGACGCGTGAATAACTGAACAACCGGAAGCGCGAAGGAACGACCAAGAGAATCACGAAGTTACGATATCCTCGGCTTCCGAGACAATTAACGTGGCGAAGTTCGCGGCAGGATTCAGTCTCACGCAACGGCTTAAGCCGAGTTCACATTTAGGAGAGGAGGCGTTACGGGTCGCGGGATCGTTTGGATTTCCAGACACGCGTTCCTCCAACGCGTTTTAACTACGTTCCTACGCCATCGTTATCACGTTCCTCACGCTCGCGCATCGAGTAACCGCGAACTAACTTTTATGCTTTTTGAAAGGAGGGGGAAAGAAATTGGAAAATTCGGGATGCAATTCGTTCGATATTGACACCTAGAACTAGAAATTTGATTATTAAATTTGACTCGGTCTCTTTACGATTTGGATTAGAATTCGTTTCCGAGCGAGAAGAATTCGAAAGGGATGAAAAGAGATATATGCACGCTCGACGGTGAAAATAGATTTAATCCGTTTTATCCTCGTCTGCGGATAAAATCGTCCGATTAACCGGCCAAAGGTTATCGAGATTCGTATTCGAAAATGAAATTCCAAAGGATGAATCCATCCGTCACGAGAATTTTCGTTTAATAAAGGAGAATATTAAATTGCCTATATTAATAGACGTTTTCGATGAAGAACGTTCCCGCGAAAATTCTGAAAATTTCACCGGGGATACTCACTTTCGTAGTTGCGATGTGAATAGGACTTAAGGAAACCTCGGCGACCGCGCGGTAACCCGAGTGTCACAAATTGTATTACTAATTCAGCTAACATCAAGGGACTGACCAGACCAATTTATCATTCAACACACCAAAGAAGCTACAGAGAGAGAGAGAGAGAGAGAGAGAGAGAGAGAGAGAGAGAGAGAGAGAAGGATTAACGGAACTTTAGTACCCGCCTCGTTGATTGAAAATTTTCCCTGTTCTCTGCTACGTCGGATCTTTGAAAAGGGAGGGGAAAAAAAGAAATGAAAAAGAAAAAAACGCACGTAATTCAAATCGGCATTAAAATCGCGGCAATTTGGTTTGGAAAAATTTAAAGAGAGAACGTTCGTCCCGCGTGGAACGTGTCTTAAAGCGACCACATTATAACGTCTGGCTACGAATAAGTTGGTTTATCTACTTCGTCCGCTACGCCCCTTCCTGTTCTCCGCCACGAATACCATGGGTACACCCTGCAATATCTCTTCCACGATATCATAATTATTCCAGGGAGCGAAACTACGGGACGCGGAGCCACAACTGTACGTCGGGCAAGTGAATACATTGCCCCGTTCTTTGATCGTTGTGCTACGAAATATTATACGTACGATGTACGAAATTTCGTAATAATAAATCGGAGGGGGATCGTTACGTGTTAGTTTATTACGTGATATTAAGTTCTTTGAATATTCCACGTGCGAGTGAACGCGCGCGATGTTCGTGGAAAGAGGAAAGAAGCGTGTTTTTATCCCTTTACCTCTTATTATATCATTATTTGTGATGCGTTCTGCGCGAAAATAAAATAAAAAAGGAAACAGAAAATTCACAAACGTCCCGTTCGATTTCTCTTCCACGCGTCTGAATGAACGCCTGGAAGATGGTTTCGTGCGAACCGTAATTCTACACCGAGGATTGTTAATCCTCGAATTCTTCGATAATAAAACGCGAACGGAATAAAAGCAGTCAGATCCGGTCCAGGCCAGGCGCGTTACTTACAGAGTTACAGAGAGCGGAACGATGAAGGGTAGGTGTTAAAGCTATCGGTGAATTTGCGTGGCGAGGCAACATCCTTCCCCCTTTTTCCCCTAAGATCCCTTCGACCTCTCCCTCCCTTTCGTTTCGCCCTACCCTTTTATTGCCGCTATACGCTTCCACGAGGAATTACGCGCCGCCCTATCTGCTCGCTCGTTTGTTCTTCCTGGTAAAAAGTTTTAATTCGCCAACCCTCGCGCATCCGAGGAAACAGGCGAGAGAAATAGGAAAAAAGACAGCGATCGCGAAGGAATGGGAAGGTGAATGGAAAACGGGGAAAAGCAGAGTAAAAAAAAAAAAAAGAAAGAAAGAAAGAGAAAGCGGTGGGTGAAAAAGAGAGGAATAAAGAGAAGAAAGACGAATCGAAAGGAATCGAAGAGAGAACGGAGAAGAGCGTGAATCAGGGAACGTGAACGTTCTCTCTTCGTTCCTTTTTGTTACCTTCACCTTCACCGACCGGAAATTCCGCAGGGATCTCCTGTTTTCCTGGTAACATTCGGCCAATCCCTAGACAAAATAGACGTCATCGCGGTCTGGTTGGCGAAGTTACGCCAACTTGACGGGATTCGTTTAACGGAGGGGACGACAACGGCGCATCGCTATCAATGGGCCGTAACTCTCATAAAGCTCAATCTCGACGGCCTCGAAACGGCCTCTCTTTCTCTCTGAATCCAATATCATCGTGGCAACTATTGCGAACAACCAGCGCTGTTCCAGAGAGATGCGGCGTGCTTCTATCGATGTGCTCTGCGACACAGAGAGAGAAAGAGAGAGAGAGAGGGAAGGGGAGAGAGTTGCATACAGAGAGGCGCGCATACCTATGGGAGTAAATTTAAAATACCTCGGCGAAACCGAGTAGCATCGCCCTCCCGGAGGCTCGAAGCGAATAAAAGGGTAAAAGCTTCGAAGCGCGACCAACTTTTCCTTTCCTAATGAAAGATTCACGAATCGTGTAATGGGAAACTGTGACGAGCTGTCGCGCTGTGAAGTTATTTTTTTCTTTTTTTTCTCCAATGCGAGAAAGGGAGAAAGAGAAATATTTGTCACGATTATGTTTTCCCTTTGCGCATTTCTAAAATAATTTCTAAAAAAAAATTCGTTCCATGGAAAAATTCGCGGAGAGGGTGTCGAGAAGAAATTCGTAAAATAATTTGTGAAAATTCGTTTCCAAACGCGAGGATGAGCAAAATTCTTCTCGATTCTCTCGAAAGAAGGAAAGAAGATTGGAGAGAGTTGGGAAGGAAAAAAAAAAAAAAAAAGTAAGAATAATTTCTAAAAATTCATTTTCGATCGGAGGATAAAAGGATAAAATTCTCTCTAAGAAGGAGGCAAGAAACGTAGCGAGAGCAAGGAACGAAGACGGAGTAAGACGGTGGTAAGTGGCGGAAACGCGTTGGAAGCCGGCCAATAAAAGGATGAACCGTCTGGAGGAAGCACGTGAAGGATTTTCCCCATTAATGAAGAACAGAACGGATTAGTTGTTCCCGTGGAAACGAAAAATATTGGCGGCCGTTACACGTTTCGAGGGGGGGGAGGGAGGAACGCGGGCTCGAAAAAGTGACTGGAAACGGGCCAACGAAACTTTCTCAGAGACGAGTCCAGCCTGTTTCACCCTCGTTACTTCATCGAACTGCTCGTTTCCAGGCGTTTTTTCTGATAAAACGCCCGTTTGTTCAACCGCCTATCTCTCTCTCTCTCTCTCTCTCTCTCTCTCTCTTCCAGAAGGAAGGAAGAAAACGACGAGAGGCCGCGAGCTCGATTTGTTAATGAGAAACTTAGATTAACGACTCGCTCGGGGAGTTCGTACGAATTCGTTGGGAGAGTCCGGTAAGCAATCTTGTGCCAAAATCAGATACACCGTTGCGCAACTTCTCCACACCCAAGGCAAATTAGATTCCCTAAGTTTTCGAACGAATACACGCGCTCCTTCTTCGGTATTAATTGCTACCACGTTTCCTCTCCTCCCCCTCCTCCCCTTTACACGCGCTTCCTTCTCCCGAATCTTCCCATCAATGGAAAACTCGTTCTGCCGGGTGTTAATCGTTGGTATCTGTCTTCGTTCCCGTAATGGAATTAATATCGGCGATGTCGCGGTGATAATTCTCCCCATTCCTCGATTCGGATGTAGAAAGTGTGCGGCAAAGAGACGTGTACGGATGCATTCTTGTGTGAAACGGATGATGATGGATGAAGACGTTTCACAATTCGTACGAATTTAAGCAACAACCTCTCGAAACGGGTTCGCCGTCTCGCTGAATCTCTCGGGATCTTACGTTTTCGTAGCGAGTTTTTCTCTCGATGAGGGATTATTTCTCGCGTTTTTCTTTCTTTTTTGAACGATTATTCTTACACATAGAACGATCTCTCTCGATGTAATGAATTAATTTCGAGATCGATAATTATAGATCGAAGGATCGATCCGTTTTTACACGCGAAACGAAGCAAAGTTAAGGGAAAGGGCGTATTTATAAATTGCAGATCGAAACGCGTTGTGAGACGTTCGGGGCAAGATTCGGTGGAGAAGACACGAGAGAAGTTCGAGGAGGGATGGTCGAACGATGGGACGCTTTGACGGTAAGCCTCTATCCCGATCTCTCGAGACACGAGTCGGCTCTGCAACAGTTGCCGTCAACTATCATCAATTACGCCGGGTATTCCAGCATCCGTCAGCTCTGTTAGGGGTGGTAAGCATGGTTTGCCTCCTCGTCGAGGTCAGACGCCGGGGTTCCGCGTTTGTCAGCCGCTACTCCACGATCCAAAGCCATCATCGGGAGGAGAGCGTTGCTGTCCGTCCAATTTTCACCTCGCGACGACCACGGCAGCCTATCGGCAATTTCGAAGGATCGGCATCCCCTATTTCGAAATCAAGAAGATTCGTGGTTTCCGAGTTTTTTTTATTAGGGGGAGGAAATTTTGCGTTGCTTGAATGATTCTCGTTTGAAAGGATAATAGAAAAAGAATTCTGCGAGACGGTTACTCGCGCGATTAATCCCATTAATCTCTCGATGAGCTTTCGCGAGAGGGTGTCGATTCGTATGCAAATGACGAGCAGATGAAGATAGAGTTCGGAGAGGAACGAAGAGAAAGAATGGAAACGAAGAGAGAGAGATGAAGACGAAGATCAAAGATCAAGTTTTTGACAGACTCGAGGTCACTCTGCGCGATAATTACATTTATTTAACGTTGGCGGGGAAAGATACGGGGAGATGGAAGGTTGGGTAAATTGGCGAGAAGGAAAGGCGAGAAAAAGAAGCAGAGAGAGAGAGAGAGAGAGAGAGAGAGAGAAGGGAGCTGTCATAGCCGAAAGTTACCCCAATCCTCGGTAAACTCTGGGAGAAGACCCTTAGACGAGGCACGAGGGCCTCTGTGGAGAATAGGTTGTAGCGTGGAAGGGTGGGGATCTCAAGTTCCTAACGAGACACGCTGTGCTCAGCCATGAAACGAACTCAACCACCCTCGAACCATCGGCAACCCCCGACGGGAGCGACGAGGACGCGCACAGCCCTCGCACAGACGACGTCTAAGGCTTGGCTGGAGGGGGTTATGAAATACGAGTATGAACAACCTCGACATCGGTAGCCATTACGGGCCACGTCAACACTGACTAATTGTAGTACTTTGCCCAACAGTTGGAATTTCGTTTTTCCCGCCTGTTGGTTACCGCCGGGTGTTTCACGTTCAGTTTCCTATTGCAACTTGTCGGCCCGCCCGTTCATCGATACTAAACGGTTACCCGGAGAATAACTTGCACCCCTTTCAACGGTCTATCATTCTTCCCTGGCGTTGAAACACGTTCCGCTCGTTGTGCACACCTTTCTCTCTCTCTCTTTCTCTATTTCCAAACCATTCAACCCTGCCAGTAACAAAGAGGTATATCGGGCAAAAGAAAAAAAGAAAGAAAATAAAGCGTGTAACGAGAAAGAAAGATAAAACGGGCGGATACGGTTGCGCGGATACATACAGAGGTGGGGGGAGGGGAGGTTGAAGGTGTATGGAACGATTGGCACGAAGAGTGATCGATTCGAAAAATATTCGGTGTCATGTAGAATTCGAGTACCATCCACTCCAAACATCGATATCCACACGCTTCGTCGATATCCTTCCACGCATGTCCGATCAAAGAGAAATCCCTTTTCACGCGTTAAAATGTTTAATGTCGAGAGAAATTCATCGCGAGGGGAATAACGTTTTCCTTCTCTCTCGATGGGCAAAACTCTCCCCCCCTCGCGAGTCTCGTGAGCGTCGCGTGAAAGAAGAAGAAGAAGAAGAAGAAGAGAAGAACGAATCTTTGAAGGAACGTGTCGATAAACCGTTTAATTAAGGAATGTCGATCGAATCGTCGTTTCCCTTCGAAATTTCCAAAGAGCCCCCCGATTCTTCGACTTCTCGAGTCCAACGAAGACATCGTTCGCGGCCCCGATCCCTCGCCTCATTTCGAACGAATGAAAATCATTCTACGAATTTTCTCCTCGAATTATCCATTGTACTATACGTGGAGTAAAAGGATCGGGTTACCATCCTTGGCGGATTCCACGCGGGTATATTCGACACGCGTGTTTTAAATTTCGCCAACCAAAGCTCCCCTTTCATTCTTCGGGCCATTAGCTGCTCCTCGGCCTGCAGACACTCGAAATCAAGGGGGAGAGAAAGGGGAGAGGGCTGAATGGGCCCGCTAATTGCCGAACGGGTCGCGGATACACAATGCTCGACCCCGATCCCTTCCCGCCGCCAAATGCATTCTTCTCCCTTTCGTTACTCGGCCTGCTCCTTTACACGCCAACCCGTGCTTTCTTGGCACCAACTTCTCCATCCATTGCCCGACGAAAGAAGGCCAGAAGGGATCCAGAGGGAGATATCTCATCCTTCCTCCTCTTCTTCTTCCTCTCTCTCTCTCTCTCTCAGTCTCGTAGCATCGAAGAGAACGACGAGTACAAGCCTGTGGGGCTTGGCGTAAGATTACCACGATTCTGCATTAAAGTCGATTCAAATCCTTCGGAAATATTTTCTTTATCGAGGCTGCCCTACCGAATCCGTGCAACTTCGCTCCATGCCTTTTTTCGGGGATCCACAGCCGACTTACGAAGAAGTATCGCACAGGCTGGGAAGGAGGGGTGGGAAGGAGGGATTTTCTTCGAGCCATCGAGGCACAGCATTCTCCTATATCTCCCTTTTCACTCGAATCAATAGTAGATTCGATCGATCCGATGAATTTGCAGTTACAAATTGATTGATTGGAAACGCATATATATTACAAATCTTTCTTTATATCGCAAAGATATCTTATTGTTATTTCGATCTAGATTGTGGACGAGAATTGTGTATATGTTGTACAATATTAGGTTAATTTAGATTTAGATAGCCGATGGAAACCTTTCTTGGATATCTTTCTTCGATTATTACTTTTACGGATCTTTTAAAAATATCCAGGAAACCTGCTCGTCGTTGGAATTTCATTACGAGTTTCATCATCCGGGGCATCGAAGCAAAATCCGGCGAGGATAATAACATGCAAATATATCTTGGCCTTGCTTTCTTCCCGCTTCCCTCTTTCCAATTTATCGATACATCACCGCCACTGTTTTTCAAATATTGACCGAGGCCGTCGAGTGTACGTGTCGCGCGCAGGGGAAGAAATTTAAATGGACGGTCGAAACGACCGGTCGCCCCACGTAAATCTTCGTGAAAAGCGTAAGAAAAGAGGGTCCGCGTCCCGAGAATAGTTACGTTTCAACGGCCATAAAATACGATATACCGTATTAGGTGGGAAACCAATTTGCCAGGAGGACTATCGTCCGCCAACCCGGACGAATATTCGACAAAGAGATCCTTTCGCGGATCCTTTCAACCTTCTCCTCGAGGGTGGGAAAGGGAGTCCCTAACTCCACCACCCTCGAAATGCCTCCAAGAGAAGAGTCTCGGTGCCGGTCTACCATGGAATTCGACGACTTCTCGCCATTAAAGCGGCACCGTTCCAGCATGGTTCATTGTGCCTTCCTACCCGCACAGCGGCGTCCTACCGCATCCTACGCCCTTTGGAGCGCGCGCGCGCATACACATACACACACACACACACACAGAGGCACCGACGGGCGTGTACAACTGCTTTCGAAACTCGTAAGAACTTGTATTAGATATCCATAAGTTGGCGCTAAGGGATCGGTCTCATCGACTCCCTATTCGGGAATAGTTTCTCCCCTCGCTTCCAATGGATCCTCTAACTAACGCCGCTCTCTCATTGTCCCGTTATCTCGCCTCGCTTCGTTATTAAATAATATCCCTAATATCTGGAGAAACGGTTAGTGATAAAACTAACGGTGGGAATAATATTGCGTATAATATTCGCGTCGGAGAGATTGAGAAGGCGTTCAATAAATAAGACACCTAATAAGGCGGCCTCGGATGTTAATTTCGTTGGGAGGGAGGGGAGGAAGAAAAAAAGAAAGGCGTATCCTATTTGAAAATTGAAAATTGGAAAAATGGAACGCGATAAATTCCTGCGGAGTGGAGGGCTTTATCCTTCGCCGCGGGGGAGGAGGGGGAATAAGACGATGAAATTTTTCCATACGTAAAAAATAAAGAGAGACGAATGGTCGACGTTACGGGCAACCGCGCGCATCACCACCTCGAAATGAATTTTTTATTTTACGACCTTCATCACTTCGCCAAGATATCTCGCGGAGGGATGATGTTCTCGAACCGGAACGAGATTCCTCGTTCGGCGAAAGAATAAGACTGGAGGAATCGAAACTGGGGAGGGGGATATGGGGGAAATAAGTATCGTTTTATCGTTCACCATCGAGGGTGTAAAGGGTGTAAGGCGCGAGATAAGGTAGAAAACGATTATACGATACCTCTGCTATATCTCCTCCATGCTGCGGAACAACGATCCAACAACGATTGTTGGTCGGATAGACGTGGCTGGGAATTCGAAAAATCAACGAGTTGTTGCCACCGACTGTCGGTCGGAGAGAAATGCCGGGCCAAGAAGGCAAGTTCGGGGCAAGAATGTCGGGGCAAGGCGGGAGAAAGAGAGAGAGTTACCCCTAAAGAATTGGGATGCCGGGAAAAGAGAGTTGGGGAGCGACCGAGGTGTTTCCGCTTTTCTAACCCCGTCTTTCTCTCGCTTCTTCCCCCCTTCCTTCGTGCTTTACCGCCCTATCACGTAATGGTGTAACTTTTGCCACGGCGATGTCTCGACTTTAGAATCGGGTGAAGGAGGATCCGGTACGCGGAGGGTTGCGAGAGGCGAAGAGAGAGAGAGAGAGAGAGAGAGAAAGGGGAGGGAAGATGTTGGACGAAGGAGACTCGGGTTGGAAATGGCGAGGGTGGCGGCCTCGACTAAACTCCAGGGAGTTTTAACGTACGGTCAGCCCCGCGCTGCTTCCTCCTCGAGGTTTAACCACCCTCGTTCGTTCGACGAATACTGCTACCCCTCTCTCTCCGTTGTCGATCAGCCGCGTACGAACTTTTTCTCCTTCCATTCAAGATGTCACCCATCCACCGTATCTTCGTATCTCTTCTCCATCCTTCGCCCCCTTTCGATAGGCGGAAGAGAGGAGGGGAGGGAAAGGGATAGAATACGTTCGAGATAACCCTCGCGGGAGACACTAGGGACATCCTTACGCGAGGATAAAGTATCGGCGCGCTGATAAGATACGCTGATACGCACACGTGCACGCGTGGATGGAAACAAACGCGTGTAAGAGGAAGAGGAGGAGTTTAAGCGCAACACACGCGCTTCGTCGCATTCTGTTACGATTCTTGGAAACTGGGTTGGTTTCTGCCTCGGAGAACGTCTTAACGATTGCAGCTGACACTCTCTCCGTGACTGGGCTTCCGGTTAGGTGTCTGCTCGTTCAACTATATATATATAATTCGGGCAAATTGCGAGGGCATTAATTTTGCTTAATCGCGAAATATTCGTGAATTTCTTGTCGATGCGATGCTTGGAAAAAAAATCGTAGAGATCGTTTTATTATAAAATATCTCGATACGTGTTACATGAATTCGTAACTGTTAGAATAGTTATAAAGATTTGACAGATATATATATGTATATATATATATATATATATAAAAATTGGACGCGATGCTTGGAAAATTTACAACCCGGCTCCTACGTCGTCATCGCCTATCTGCATCCACGGCTATAAAATTATCCACGCTCGATTCATTGGCCGAGATAAGAAGGAATACAGACGAAGAAATATTTCTCCTCTTTTTCACTTTTAACGGGTCGGAGGTGAAGTTGCCATTCCGCTCGACGACTCGTGACCCATCGTACCGAGTCCGCTGGAATTAGAGTGGTCGCCGGTCATTAAAATTCATCCGGAGTACGAGAAGCAATCGTAAAGTTCAAATGGAAGAGAGCGATGGCGCGGATGTCGTAACGTGATCCAACAGAACATCACTGTTTCTATTTCTTCTCGCGTGATCACGCGGTATTTCCGTATAATTTCGCTCATCTTCGCGTTCCAAAGAGAAAATCGGTAAACTCGTATCTTTAATGATAATTATCGCGTGGAAACGAGTCTCCTTGCTAATCATCTAAAATAAATTCTTCGTGCGCGTTGATTTTAAATAAATTCCAATATTTGGTTCGATTCACTTATCTCCGTCATCCATTCTTACATCCATCACCTTTCAAATATAAAACGAAACTCGAGTGGAACATTTAATTTCGAATGTTAAAAACATTTTGAATCCATTTCCATAAAACTTTTGTATCACGCTTGCAGATAAATTTCTCTTTTGGAGCAACAATGCAGAAACAAGGTTATACAACGAGGACAAAGGGAATAACGAAGAATCTATCAACAGACAGGGGGGAGGGGTCTCATTTAATTAGAGCAGCAATATTCCTGTTGCGACGATAAAAATCGATATACAAACCGAGGAAGAGAAGGGGAGGAGAGAAGGAATAACGTAAAGTTGCCTTAAAGTAGTATTCGATGCTGAGCTCTGTGCTTCTTTTCTTCTCCTCCTCTTCCACCCAATCTCTTCCTGTTTCATTCTCCGCGCCGTATTCCGCCGCTATCCATCTGAACAATGCCGGAACGCGAGCAACAATGGAAAGCCACTACAAACGGAGCGTGGCGTATCGCTTTACAATCGCCCCAGGCCCTGACACACAAAATATTCTTTTCCCCAACCCCCATGCGCGGACCACTGAATTCATAATCTTGGGCCACCGCCATTGTTTCGCCAAATTAAACGTATATCTGGACACGTTGGGAAAACTTTACGTCCCATTTCGTGTCCATTCACCAGGTGTAATCCGTTTCATTCCAACACCCAAACGTTTATTTACGTCGAAGGAGTTTAACGTTCCTCCCCTTTAATCCCTCGCATCTGCTCCCGAATTTTTAATCTTTTCCATCGTTCTTCCATATTCCAGATAAGATTCCCTTTATCCTTTGACGCGTTATCTCCAATTTTCTCATCTCGTACGATTCTTATTCTGGGATCTTGAATAATTTGAAAATTACGCAATCGAAAAAGTATCAAACAGTATCTCCTTTGCAACGATCAAAATCACGAAAAGGATTCGATGGCAATCTCCTTTCCGATACTCTTATAAATTTCTAATTATATTTCAATTCTCTTCGTACAATGAAAAGTCGAAGCTTTAAACTTGCACTTCCAAATAAATATTCTTCTTCTATTCCATTATATATATAAAATATCTCGCGTATCTCTCGTTAAACGTTATCGCCACGCTTCACAGAGTTAACATAAGCAAAAGCTAGGCTCGAAACGTGATCGATCGAAGCGGGGCAACGCGCTCGGCTCTCCGACGACGTTGTTCTTCTCCCGGCGAGAATGAATTCTCTACATAAATACAGTCAAAATTTGGCCAGATACGAGCTCTTACGGCCTCGTAAACGTACCAAAGGCACCGTAGGCTCCTCGTTAATTCCGTATCGGTCGTAAAGGGGGGTAAAATACGCGTGGGACGAGGCGCGCGATCCTCCATTCGCAATAACAACGATTCGTGAGAGAGGACCGTATTAGGGGTCGTAAGGTCTCGAGCGGATACGAGAGCGGCCCAAACGCGTAACTATATATAAAGATATTCCAAGATACAATTTTCCTCTTCTATCCCCAAATGAGAATACGAAACGGGGAATTAATGACGTTCGAAACTCCCTGGTTCGTCGTTAATTTCGGTCAACGATTTTCGGTTTTACGATTTACGCGCTTAGAAGGGGGTGAATTTTCCAATTCCAAGATTTTCCACCCGTCGACGTGGAAATTGTAAAAATCACAAAGGTGATTTGATTGAGATCGACGGGAATCACGCCGCCACGTTTAACGTTCGTTTCGTCCGAAAAGGGGGGATGAAAGGGGGGAGCGCAAAGCGCAGTTGGAACAATGGAGCGTGCACGATTAACCGGGGACGGGTTTGCGTGATTCGCGCGGACCGAAACGAGCGAGCAGCATCCGAACGGAATCACAGGAAGCCCGCTAAACACAGGAAACGGGCGGAAAAGCCAGAATACTCTAAAACGTGCAATTTTGCCGGCCCGATCAATCTCGCGCCAACGTTTTGCGCGCGGCATAACTGGACGGCACATACACGGCATAACTCGATCGATCGCCGCCGGTGAGGTAACAGGAGGAGGAAACGCGACACACGTGTGGAAATGGTGCAATGGGTGTCTGGCCCCCGGTCCATCTCCCGTATTTCACCAGAAATTACGCGACGAAAAAAAAAAAAAATAGGAACAACTCTGCTACAACTCTGTCTCCTACGCGTAAAAAAATAATTAAATAAAAACAAGCGTCGAAGAGTAGAATTTATTATTATAATCCTCTTGATTAATAAATATTACTAGAGAGCTCCACGTATTTTCGAAATATATAAAACTACATTTTTTGATAATCTACGCGTCGAACTTATAGTCATTGTTATGTCGACCTCGAATGAAGCACAATTGGCGTTTGCACGATCGTTAAAAGACGAACCTCTATTGAATAAATCCAGTTTTGATTGATTTTGCGAGCAATTTTAATCGCTCTTCGATTTCCTCTAACTGCATCCCAACTAACGTCTACTCGAAATCCAGGATCGTTTATTGTTATTGGATTTCGAACATACCTCCATTTTTCTCTCGACGAAAGACGAAGATTTAAATTCTAGATTCTAAAAAATTATTCACCGAGTACTCGCCGTTATTTATACAGAACATGTTACTCTCGCTCTCGGATTGTTTTCTTCTCTTTATCCTTTTTTTCCTGCGAATTCGCTCAAACAACATCGCGTGATTACGAGAATTACTGAGAATAAACTAGAAGACGGATTAAAGATCGCTCTAAAATTCAATTTTTAAATATTACGCGTGTTGTACGCGTACGTTTTTAAAAATTTACCGGAAAATTCAATAAAAATCCCTCATCCTTTTCGCATATATGGGACCGAGTATTTGATTGAAAAATGAGTGGTAAAAGCTTTTACCGCGCTGCCTTTATGCATAGGCCCAATAAGGCATGCACCGCGTAAAAGTTCGAGTCCGCGCGAGTTGGAAAAGAGATATTCGAGACGGTTACGCGAAAACATCGAGATCCTTTGAAAGCGCGTACTCCAACGTACCTTATTAAAACGAAAGTAGATGTAGGGCAAAGACACCGATCGATTTTCGACGCACCCCTCCCCATCCCGCCGGGAGACGCGTATATATATAGATATCGAGGTATCGGTTGTTAATCCGGATCACCTTTGTAATTGGGATTGCGTGATCGTGCACAAAATCCGTACGATGCGCATTGTTTTGTTGACTGAATAGGGGATGGCCTATCGGTGGTTGTAATTAGGGGATTCACGGGCTTATCGTATTCCACGCGGCGTTTCGCGTGATCATCGAGTGATAGAAACATGGACGCAGTAACAAAATTAAAATTCGAGGAAATTCTTTCCTCTTCGAATCCAACGCCTATGGCACGAAGACTCTCTGGCCGAGACTCTCGAAGGGAAGGGAAACGAGGATGGGTTAAATAAAAAGCGCGAAATTTCTTTCGATGTGAATCGTCCGTTATACGTAATATCCTGGCTTGGAAAACGATTGGAGAAAAAATTCGAAGGGGAGAGAAAGCAACAGGGAGGGAGGAAGGAAGGAGGAGAGCGGCTATTATGGAAAACCAGGCCACTTTTTGGTCGGTTTGGCACGCGAAACGGTCCCTCGAAGCGAAAATGTCGAACAATATTTACGGAGCTCCGTGCGGAAAGAGCAAACTCGCGAAGCGACGTCGATACTTACGTCCGATTTCGTCGTGGAGCGCGATGAGCTCGTCAAGTAGCTCGTTGATTGTTTGCTTTCTCCTAGAAGGAGGAGGAGGAGGAGGGTATAAATCAGAAAAGACGCGAGCTCCAGTTTGCAGCTACTACAACGTACCGTTCCGGCGATCGTTGGAGTAATTTATAAACGACGGGGAAAGGTTCCACGATAACCGTTTCGTCGAGCAAATAGAAATTAGACACGGAACGAAGACGGGACAGAATTCTCCGCCTCTGTGAATTTCAATCGAACAATGCCAAGTCTCGAAACGGTACAGTTTACGGATTAAGTATCTTCCTTCCTCCCCCTCCCTTTCCTTCTTTCTTAAACTTCGTCCAACTATATAATATATATATATATATAAACTCCTCTCGTTCATCGAGAAGGGGAGGAATCGTGAAAATCTCCAACGAAAATTAATATACCCGTTGCTCAAAGGTATCTCTAAAATTTCGCGACTCCCTCTCCCTCCTTCCCTCCCTCTCTCTCTCTCTCTCTCTCTCTCTCTCTCTCTCTCTCTCTCTCTCTCTCTCTCTCTCTCNAGAGAGAGAGAAATTGGCGAAGTTTCGTAACGAGAGCAACGAGAAGAGAAAGAGAAAGGCTCGTTTGGAGAGCGGGGGTGCGAGTAGCCCGGTAGCGGATAAAAGGGGATGTAATGAAACACTATCGGACGGCGAGGGTAAAAAGGTGAAGGGCCGCGTTGTACAGAGTGTTGAATTATGTCTGCGAAGGGAGCTCGGACGAGAAAGGACGTAGGGAGAGAGAGGGACAGAGAGAGAGAGAGAGAGGAGGGGTAATAACTCATAGTGGTCCGTACACAATACCATTGTGCTCGTTGTACAGATTCTGCAGGGAACAGGGACCGCACGCGTCTATATATGTATAGGCTCGGGCGCTCGCGCGTCTATAAGTATACCAGCCAGCGCCCCCGTGTTCCTGCGCAACACTCGGATGTATATCTATCATCCCGTGGTGCGCTGGCGGCTGCATAATATTCTAGAGACACAGAGCGAGTACATAGAGAGAGAGAGAGAGAGAGAGAGAGAGAAACGTCGGACGTCTATCGACACTGTTTACGTGCATTATTAATTGTATACGCGGCGAGGAGTCCTCGGCGACGAGAGTAATTCCTGGTAAAACGCGAGCTCGATAATAGACTCCTCCTCAGTTTGTGCCACCCCGTGTTTCTGGAAATCCGTTTTCCAATTAATCTCACCTTCGAATGGGGGGGGGGGGCGCGCGAAAATGATAAAGATGGACAGGAGGAATAACGCTTTCCCCTTTGTTTCTCGCGAATATCTGACCAAGAAACGAGTGTCTAATCAAGAGAAGAAAGTATAACGATTCTTTTATTATCTTATTATCTTACGACTCGTATACGATCGGAATACGAAGGTTTTTTTCGATTAAACTGTTACCCGGTCCAGGATATTTGATCCAGAAAGAAGCAAACAAACGGGTATCCGTCTGGACTCGGAAATCCAGTCGAACGCTATTTTCGACGAGATTGGAAAGAGAGAGCTTGGAGAGGAAGTGGCCTTCGAATCCGTGGACCACTTTCGGCAGTCAATTGGACGGTGCACAGTCGCAAGACCGCTCATTCATAAACATCATCGGGCTCCTTCCGTTTCACCTCTTCCTCGATGTCCCGTGACTTGCGAAAAGAGGATGCTCGTCGACGAATAAAGCGAAACGAAGAGAGAGAGAGAGAGAGAGAGAAAGGGGGGAGTGGAAAGGTTAGGGAAGAAGGGAAACCGTGGGACAAAGACATCAAAGGGCAAGAGGGAAAAAGGACGAGAGACGACTGCCGCCCCCGGGACAGCAATTTTCACTCTCCGTCACAGCTGGTCCACGGTGGACTGCTGCTCTGCTGCTACTTGCATTCGTTTGCACAAATCAGAGGACCGTTTCTCGATCTCTCTGACGAATAAACGAGGGTCAGATCGCCCAAGGAGATCCTCGCATCCAACGATGCAATCTACGCGCTCTTTTGCATCTACAATGCCTAAGGGGACCTATTGCAATTTCTTCCCCCCCATCGTTCGAATAAAACCGTCCATTTTATATACTTTTAAAAAAGAAAAATATTCGTTCGTTCGTTTCTTCGTGGATCAGATTTTCCTTCCATTTTCTTAAACATCTTAAACACATGGCACATCCATTAGAAAGTTATCATTCCAGTTACGTATCCCTCGGATAATGATCGAGAAACAACACCGGTGCTGTTCTAGGATAGACACGAAAGAGGTGGGCCAGAATACGGGGAGAGAATAGAGCGATGATGAAGAGGCTCGGCAATTCCGGTATCGTCTCCTTAATCCGGGCTTTAGCGCGTGTAAAAGGAAGGCTTAATCGTAGACGTGGCGTGGTCGTGATTCGCTTTGAACGATAGCTCAAAGGATCGAGAGAAATATATTTAGAAAAATAGAAACGAGGAGGGAAAGGTGGGGGCGCGCGTCGACCCATTTAATGGTCCGTGCTTTCATAAATATTTCACACCGAATCGCACCGACATCGAGGAATCATACTTGGTAATCTCTCGGTTGACGCGTTCGATTCAGAAACGTACCGAGCCATGAGATCCTCCCGTTCCGCTCCGATTAATAAATTAATCGACGATTTACCACTTGGAAAGGACGGATCTCGTGCTTTATTCCATCCGAGGGAAAGAAAAGGGGATTCAAACGGGTAATGAAAAATATATGAAGATTCGCTCCATGATGAACTGGTAAAGCGGATTGCTCGAATCATCCAGCTTCGCTAAGTGGTTCATAAATGCGACATGAACGAGTAATAATTTCTATCGATTTAATGGGGGGAAGCGTGCTGTGCGTAACAGCATCGGGGAAGGACAATATTTTAATACGTAATCCTCGGTTAGTTTAAAATAGAATTGCGTGAAATATTTATTTCAGAACTATGTACAAATTATCTTTACTTATCTTCACTTATCGAGGAGAGACTGCGTTTCGATAAATCATTATCATCGATAAGAGCGAAACGAAACGAAACGATCGCGCATATATATATATATATATATTTATGCACAAAGGGGGAAATGGAGCAGTTCGAAGTGGCCAACAACGAACTATCCAAACTCATCGATCCGATCGAGCAACGCATCAAAGATCTCTTTGATCCCTTGTCGAGGAGCGACATCAATATCAATCGAAGGTGGCGAAGGATAGGCTGAAGGGTAGAGCGCGCAATGCGCGGAAGTCACAGTGTAACGGAAACGGAAATTAACTGCGGCCCAGAAACAATGGTTTAACCGGACCTCGGTCTCACCCACCGCATCTGTCTCCTTCTCGTCACAGAGGAGAAGCAACAGAGTGCAATTGTCGTGTATACATATATATATATATATATATACCTGTCGACGTGTAACCAACTTAACCCTTAGGCTACCGACCTGTCCCAATTCTAGAAATTGTCTCCACGAGAAGAAGAACGCGTACAAACATGACAAATATTTTCGCGATTCCGAGTCCTTTCCACTCGGCCGTTCACGAAACAAAGGGACGATCGATGTGACGAGCACGACGAGTTTCGAGAGTCGAATAAAGGCGCGAGTTCGCCGAGCGTATGATATAAAGTATGCGCATATGTTTCCCGTGGAAAGCCATGAATATTTTCGAATCGAATGAATGTTGCCGGCAGGTTAGCACAGGGGAAGAAATTAGAAAAGGAAAACTGACGGGGGAGGGGAGGGTTGCGAGAAAAATCTTTGGCGTTTACGCGATTTTTCCTCGCCGCTCTGCTTTGCATATCTTGATGGTAACTACACTGGAGGAGGAAAACTTGACGGGGAATACAAACTCGGTAAATAAAACGGGACATCGCGCCGACTTTCTAAAATGGATCTCGAAGACGTTTTGTTACGTCGTTGCGAGAATTATACGTTGGAGAAGTGAGCGAAGTAGAAATCACAATTTATATTTAACATCGTATTGAACGGAAGGCGAAGGAGAAAGGTCAAATATTAAAGGTACGAAGAAGAAGGGGAACTTGGGAAGATATCGCAAGAAGGAGAAAAATTCTGCGAAATATTCAGATTTGCTGCGTGAAAAAGAAAAGGGAAATTTCACGAATAATACGTATTCAGGGGGAATTTTAATTGAAAATAAAACCACAACGAGATCGTGTTGTCCGAATTTCCACGGAATTTACAGAGTTCGGGGAGATCCACAAGAAACACACGAACTGAGAGGATTCTGAGAATTTTGCAGAGGATAAAGTGCGAAACTGGGATAAAGACGTCGCAGAGAGGAAAAGAAGGAAGGGGATGAAAGAATCTGGAGAGAGGATACATGAACGGAGCCAAGCAATCGCGGTTGGGAATAATAATCCATGCCGTGAAACGAGACGCGCTTTGTCCGTCGATGAGAACCAGACACACCTCATTTTTGCCTCTCCGTCCTCATTGCTCTCCTCGGGGATGCCTTAATTTTTCCCCGATTCAAGAGCACGAGACGAGACGAGACTATATCAGATGAGACGAATTTCGTCGTAAAATCTAGATTACAAATTTTCAAAAATAAATATAAAGATACTCCTGTAAAAGATATCCTAAAATCGATTCCTAAATTGTTCAACAAATATCGCATCGGATAGATCCCATTAAATTTTACGCGAGAAATGGCGGAGGGGGGAACGACGAGTGGAAGTTTCTTTCACGATTATTGAAGGTATCGTTCGATCACTGAAAGTATCGAAAGACGGAGCGAAAAAGTCTGGTAAAGGAAAAGGGGAATCGAACGGATGACTTGGAGAGAGGGTGCACAGACGGATAAGGGACGCCGCGATCATTTCGCGCGTTTACGCGACGCGCGAATGGTCGATATCGATATTCATTTCGAAAACCCGGTTTAATATTCATATTCACCCTTCGTCGTCCTCGATACGGAGGTGGCGACCCGGTTTTACGGTCGTCGCGATTAGAAGGGGGAGAGACGTTTGGCGAGGCGCCGTTCCACCACCACCACCACCAAGGAAATCGAGCAGGGAGAAATAAGGGCGCGCGCCTTTTTTGCGAGACGAACCGATGCGACCGTCCATTAAACGACCGTGAAAGACGTTTCTTGCTTCGCGATCTTTTTCCCTTTTCATTGTCTGCGAGACACGATTTCTCGTTTTCTGTCTCGCCTTATCTTCGCTCTTCTCTCCTCCTCTTCCTTCCCCTCTCTCTCTCTATTTCTACTACTTGTTCTACTACCAACACGAGGCACGAAGGCACGATGCGTCAATTCGAACGAGCTCGTTCTTCTTTTTCATTAAAGCGATACAAGCGGTCGCGTTTGCGGCTGTAGCGAAGCTGGGAACGAAGGGAGGGAAAGGGGAGGGGGAGGCACATGTTTCTTTTACTCCGCAAAACTTGCCAACAAAAGCTAGATCGTTATCATCGTTTCTTTGTGCCGTTTCTATCGAGGGGCGAGGGGATGGTCGTCTATGGTCGCGCCCACTTCAAAGAGGCCTCGGCCAATGCGAACGATTTAATCGACGTTCTCGGAGAGAGAGAGAGAGAGAGAGAGAGAGAGAGAGAGAGAGAGAGAAAAAAGAAAAAACGGAGGGAGTACAAATTCGCGAATACTCCAAAGAAGAGGAGGAGGAGGAGGAGGAGGGAGGTGGAAAAAGTGAAATAAAATAAAGGAAAAAAATTCATTAAAAAGCGTCCACGGTTGTCCGATCGTTTGCACGGGGGAGGAGAGGAGAAAGACGGAGGGAGAGAAGAATAAAAAGAAGAAAAAGCGAGACCGTTCCGCGGCGAGACGGAGCCAGTGCGAGATAGGTAGGGAGGGAGGGACCATTAAACGGAACGATCGGCGTATTCCGCGTGGAGATTCGAAAGCAATCGACAATGGATGGCATCGAGCGACGCGGCAAGGCAAACAGGGGTTGTTGGTATCGAACAAATGACAATAAATGGCATGACGCGACACCGAAGACGGTTCCAATTTATTCCCCGGAGGCAGTCTCGGTCGACAATGTCACCCTCTCCCTCTCCCTCTCCCCTCTCCCTCCTCCCTCCTTTGCTACCATCCTGCGAGCCACGAGATAAAATATCGAAAATACATCGGCCGCCACCGGAGAAATCAACGCTCACCCGGCTGATTCTTCCACGCGAGTGCGCCACGACTGAAACCTCGCCGAACTAGGAGGCAAACAGAGACTCGACCCTCCACCCTCGATAGACCCTCCTTTCTCCCGATATACTCGTTCGAATTATAACGGAGGGGGAGGGGGAATCGGACGTGGGTATGGATGCTACATAACGAGACATCGATGATCCCTCCCGCTCGATATCGGAGGCGAGGGATGGCCCCCGTTTAAACGTTAACGGCCACGATAAAGTAACGAATTAATACGGTACGGAAAAAAACCTGCTAATACTGTGAGATACGTGTATACATCGAGTCGAAATCGTCGATGATCATCTAATCGATTCAAGTGAACGGCACGAAACGGAAAACGGTGGAAGGGTAATAGACAGCATCGCGTCGAGCCCAATCTCTCTGTCTCTCCGACCCCCTTTTCGTTTCCTCTCTCGATTCGGCCGGTGAATGATGATCGGGTGTAATGGGTAGTGAATTTACACTCGATCTGCTTTATTCGAATAATATAAATTCTCAGGGTACCAGAGATCTCTCCGAGAGATGATTGATCGAAATATATATGTATATGTATATATCGATCGCGATGAACAGGCGTCTACGTATGTGTAACGTATATACACAGGGGGTTGAAAGTTTGCGCTTTGACCGAAGGGTTAACCGGGTGAAACCGTGACGATGATATTTAGGCTAGGTCTAACGAGGAAACACCTAACAAGTGTTCGGTGTCGATTTTGATAAAACTTTCCCTGTTCGGTACTATATACGCTGCTAACAAACCTCCTAGCTGGAAGGGATTAAAATTACACGACGAAACTACATTCTACCGCGATTCTATATGGAAAACTCGCCGAGTTTCGGGGCTGTTTCTCTTGGGTCTACTTCGTAAACACGAATTCCATTCGGATGATCCAACTTGTGCCAAACTCTGAGGAGCGTACCAACGATTAAATACCACTTACTCTGTCCAAGTACACCTCTCCACCTCCACCTCCACCTCCCATTATGCAGAAATCGTAATCGCCTCGGATTCGATCATCGAACCGTTGCCGCGACCATTGTTAAATATCGTGGCATCGTGTATTAAGCGAGGACCCGCTGCGATAAGACATTTCCACGTGTCTATTAGGGAGAGGAACTTGCTAGACCCAGGCCGCAAGTGTCATCGGTATGAAGTTGAAAAAAAACTATATTTCATTGCGACGAGACGGCCGGAATGTTCCTGGACACGCGAATCCATCCATTAATCGCTTTAATCGCGCGCACGATACCACCTCTCACCGATACCCCGATGCAGATACACGGAAATCGCAAAATTCCAATTTGAATCTTCCCTTCTGTCCCCTCCCTTCTATCCTGTACGAGTTTCCGTATCGTGTATTTTATCTACGACAATTTGAAATGGCGACAACGGCATGAAATTATTTCGCGATAAGGCGGAATGACGCGGACGAACGATTTTCGAAAAAGAGTTTCACGCGAAAATGTTATTTTAGTTGGCTAGTAATATATTTTTTAGAGGGGAGGGGAGAGGTTTAAACGGAAAATGAATTTACACGCGGATTTCAGGAAACGCTTGCTCGTTTTCAATGGGGATGAAATTTTGGAGCGTGGATATTCCGGGATTTTTCGGGAAACCTATTATTAATATCCGATGATTTATCGACACTTTACGAAATTCCTGGCAATATATTTGTTGTTGTAAAATATAACGGGGCCTTATTGAAGACACACGCGCGAAATCAGGGTCGATACAGCCCGATCAATTACTCTCTCTCTCTCCCCTTCCCCTATGTAAAATACCGTTGTAAAATAACAGGACACACTCGAAATCTCGGGACTCGAATTCACAAACGATGTGCCGTCACGGTCCATTAATCAGTATCATAAAGAGACATGATAATTATATTGGCAATCGAGACGCGGGCATCAACGTGATCATCCGCATCGTTACGGCCTATTGATCCGGTGATTAATGCATAGTGAAATGCAGAGAAGTGCGTAATTAATCAGGATTCAGAATATATCCTACGTCGCGGATGTGCGACGCCTTGTTCCCAGATTCATCTCATTTTTCATCCCAACCGTAATAACTCCCACCGACAAACTCGTTTTCATCATTCCCGTTTCGATCATCTTCTATCGAGCAAGAAAAAGAAAAAGAAAAAGAAAAAGAAAAAGAGAAAGAAAAAGAAAAAGAAAAAAAAGAATCGAGAACTTTCTTCCCTTCGATCGCATCTCCACCATCTTTATCTCGCGTGTTATACCGCTGAGAAATCACCGAGCCACGATAAATCGCGGACATTCAACCCGTTTAAATTCAATCGAAAATATTCATCAGAGAGAGAAACAGAGAGAGAGAGAGAGAGGGAGAGATAATGATCCGACCAGAGCCTTCTTCCAACCGAAAATGGAGGAAGGGGGGTTAAGAGAGCGTTGTTCCGCAGCGCTCGAGTATTATCACGCTCGCCTTATTATACACGCCGGGTGAATTTCGGAAGTTTTACGAGATACGCTCCGTGGAACGAGGCTTTGACCGGAAGAGGGCTGGAAGAGGCGCGGCGCGTGTATTACAATGCGGAGATAGAGGATCTCCGGCTATATATCACGTATCGTGACAAGAGGCCGCTCACGAGAGGGAGAGGCGGGGAACGGGCGAGGAAACGACGCACACAGCAGCTCGCACGAACCGGCTCGTCCTCCCCCCGACGTTTATGCAAGCCGCGGCTATCGCAGGTCGCTAATTGCAAAAACGTCGGCAATTGCGACGTATTGCTCTTGTGTGCCGGTCGGATAACAGTAATTACGCGTAGGAGTACAAGTCTTTTTTTTGTTGTCGGTTTCCAAGCGTGTCCTTCCTTCGCCACTTGCGATAAGCGTTATCGACGCGAGTCGATATGCGAGCGAGGAGGAGAAGAGAAAGAGGAGGGCCTTAGGTGGTTAGGAGATTTGTTCGGTTTATCTCTTCGATTGAAAGAAAAATATTCGATCTGGTAGGCTGAATTTGTCAGTATCTCGTTATTAGCGAGATTACGAAGAGTAAGTAATGTACTTGTTCCCCGGACTATCGATGCAAATTGTTATCAATCGATCGAGAGTAATAAATTCGATCTCGTATCGCGATTATGTGATTTTCCTTTTTCATTTTTTTTTTTTTCGAATAAATGACAACTTTATATTTTCTTTATAAGGACGCAAATCGCGCCGGAATTTTCCTATCCTGTTTTATCGTGTACATCGAATCTTGTACTTGTTCCCCGGACTATCGATGCAAATTGTTATCAATCGATCGAGGGTAATAAATTCGATCTCGTATCGCGATTATGTGATTTTCCTTTTTCATTTTTTTTTTTTTCGAATAAACGACAACTTTATATTTTCTTTATAAAAACGCGCCGGAATTTTTCGCGTTTCCTATTCTGTTTTATCATGTACATCGAATCTTGTACTTGTTTCCCGGACCATCGATGCAAATTGTTATCAATCGATCGAGAGTAATTCGATCTCGTATCGCGATTATGTGATTTTCTTTTTTTATTTTTTTTTCGAATAAACGACAACTTTATATTTTCTTTATAAGGACGCAAATCGCGCCGGAATTTTCCTGTTCCTATCCTGTTTTATCTATCGTGTACATCGAATCTTCGAGCGGAGCGGAGCATTCCGAAATGGAAATCTTGAAACAGGTTATAAAAGAAGAAATACTTCTTGTACTTTTTACGTACTTTTTGTATGTAAAAAGTTGGACGGAATTCGGCCGGCCGACCGAATAGAATACAGGCCCGTTAATAGACGAATAAAGTAGAGGAAATGTAGCCCGTTTATCCAACGATGCAGCTTTCGCCCGTTTTATTTACGCGCATCGTGCACGTGGCACTTTAAACTTGGTGGTCTACGAGACAAATTGTCGCGCACCGCTACACACCGCTACGCGGGGGGAGGGGGAGGAGGAGAAAATACTTTGCCCATCCCACTCGCCCTCTTCTTTTGCCCGCTGTTTTCATTGGTCTGCTATCGTGTCGTTTATTAAATCCCGCGAGGTTTATCCCCACCCTCCCCCTGCGGGGGTTAGCAAAAAGGAACCTCTCCACTCTTGCCGCGGAAAAGAGGAGAGGGGAGGAGAGAAAACGCGGCTTCTGAGTTGCTGAAAAGATGGGCGCCCGAACGAGCAACGCGAGAAAACGCGAGACAACGCGATACCAATGCGGATTTTCCAAATTTTATGGTCACGACCGTGTTGGGAAGCGTTGTGGCGAAAGTCGACCGAACTGAAGAGGGAGGGGGAAAAAGAGAAGAGGACGAGGCAACGTCAAATAAAACGAACCGCGGCGCGAAGAAAAATATTCCCGGGGAAATGAACGAAGGAAAAGGAAAATAACGAGGGGAGTTTAAACGAACTTCGGATGTCGCGAATTGTATAAAATGCCTTAAGTGTTGGTTCTTTTTATTTTTTTTTTTTTTTTCAAAAATGAAGAAGAAAACGAGAAATGATGCGCGAAGAAACTTATCTCGTCATAAATAACGTGGCACAGATTGCTCCTTCTGAATGTTTTTCGAACGACCGGTTTCACGAGTCCGATCCTTCGAAGTAGCATTTTTCTTGGCACGTGTAACGCAACGAGGATCGATCGATCCGTGAGAAAAACGTTGTTGGACGAGTGTCGTGGTGTGGACAGGGAAATGTCCGTAAAAAAGAAAAAAAAAAAAAAAAAAAAAAGTGCATCTGTTTGAGGATATAAAACGGAAACTAGCCGCATACCGTAAAAATTTCGCGTCCTTACCGATCCTTAATAAAGTTGCTAAATTCAACTCAAGGATGAAACTTCATCAACGGTGAAAGTTAAAAACCTCGAATTAAACAGTAATTTAAGGCAATTTTTATCCCATCGCTTAAAGTGTTCGAATTAAATTAACGTCGCGATCCTCGTCTTGAAAGAATAACCTGATAGAAAACGGTTATTAATTAACAATTTTCCGAACAACACGGCGAAGAACAAAAAAAAAAAAAAAAGAAAAGAAACGGTTCGAACCAGCGTAACTTCCAACGAAGAACGAACGAGGACACGACTCCTCGAGGCGAATTAAAAAATTCACACGGAGACGGGACGGACGGACGCGCAATTTTCAAGCGGACGATAAATTCTTTGCAAGCGTTCTTTGCGCCCGACATTTTTACGCGTCGTGTTTCGATTAGGCATTGGGCCGTGACCTGGCCCAACCTTCTCGCCTCTCCGTTTCGCCCGTTGGCAACGAGAAAATTACAAACGGGACGCGAGGAGAGCGGAGCACGCGAGAGGGTGACGAGCGCCAAGGCGGGGTGGAGGAAGCAAGGAGGAGGAGGAGGAGGAGACGTAGAATGCGACAGCGTCGCTCTTCATGCGGATACCCCGTAAATCATGACGAAGTACCGTAAAGGATGAAATGAAAGGCACGCGAAACACAGAGAGCACCGGCGAGAAAATATATATTCGCTCGACGACGAAGAGAAGCGGGCCGGCTCGTCGTGCCTTATATTCGAGTCGAGGTACACATCCCTCTATCCCTCCCCCCAAGAGCATAGCTGTAATATCTAACCGGAGTCCGTGCCGTGCAGCTCTCCATGTAAATGCATTTACAGACGAGATGCATTTACGCGACATTACGCGATCCCCTCCGACTCATATTCTTGATTCGCATTTCGTATATCCAAAATCCGTGTCCCGAGCTAATCATCCAGCTCGCGGTCGAAACACCGGCAGCTTATGCCGGGGGATTTATTATTTCACAACCCTTCCTTTAACCTGTCCTTTGTCCACGGATATGTGTCCGTATGGATTATTATTGTTATTATTATTATTATTACGTTTGAAGAAAGGATTCGAGTTGTGTCGCGCGATTCGAATAATTTGCGGAATTTCACAGTTTCTTGCGAAATTTCCGACGTGGGGAATAAGACAGTCGATTTTTAGAAAATTCTCGTTTCGAACCCGAGATGACTTTTCTTCGAGAGCGGAAGATTTAAAAATAAGGGGTGAAAGGAGTGGAATGAAATGGGAATTCATCGTTCATCGGAAGGGGAGGAAGGAACGATTAACGAAAAAAAAGCCGGTTTAATCACGGCGAAATTTAAGGGTAGATCTTTGGCTCCAAATCCGGAGAGGCGTTGCCACCGAAGACATTTCCGACATGCCGTCGGTGAAAATAACCAGCCCGCCTCGCGATTCACAGTTTGTCCGTTCCCTTTAATCTTCCACTACTTTTTACTCGCCGGAAATACTGTAATTTCGCGGGTGGGCAAGGTTGGAGGGGGTTGGTGGTGGGATTGGATCAGCTGGCGCTAGAAATAAGTTTAACCCACCTCGAAATTATTACCGTTCGCGGCGAAACGAGCTTACCGATTCCGCTTCCGCACGTCCTCCTCTTCCACTCTGAAACGACAGATCAAAGGTTTTCTGCCCGTGTCCCGCGGGAGGGAAACGTCGCTTATAATCCCTCCGCCCGCGGATGGAACAGATGCGGAAAGATAGAAATACGGAATGGATCCGACTTGCCCCGCAATGATTAACGAAGGAGGGGAGGGAGAGAGAAAGAGAGAGAGAGAGAGAAATCTCGTTACCATTTTTCTTGCCCTTGCTATTATATTATACGAGGCTCGATGATAACAAAACCGAGAACGGTTTTGCCCGCGAATTCGCAAGGATAAAGCAATGACCGCAAATTATGGCGGAGAAACTATTAATTGGCCAACTCGCGGCCTTTGAGCCTTCCCCGTATTCCTACCGTGGATTGTGCGCCAACTGAATCGCTAACTAGATTCGAGTTAGCCGGCTTTAATAAAATTCCAACGGCAAAAAGAGGTAAAGTGTGAGAGATATGAATTTTATGTAAATTCGAAATTTGATCGAACGGGAAAGGGAACGACTTTTATCGCGGGGATAAAAAAAGAAGAGAGAGAGAGAGAGAGAAAAGAAAAAGAGAAAAAAAAGATTATTCGGTGAAAAGGGGCAATAAGAAAAGATTGATGGCAGGTTGATCCAGTCAGAGTAAAAGGAATACCGATGAGTACAAAGAGCGTTGCTCAAAGGGAGCGGGGAAATCGAGGGAAAATAAACAAAGCTACTCCGCCATTGACGGAGTTTATACATTGGAGCGGAGAGGAAAAAATAAAATAAAATAAAATAGGGGAAAAAAAAAAAAAGAAAAAGATAAAATAAATAAAGAAAACGACTTCACGCGGGCAAATTTGAGACACGTGTAATTAATTCGGACGATAAAGAAAAAAACAGTGTGCCTTTTATACCGCGTTTAGCACAAAACGCCAACATAATTCTAGACAATTTAACGACAGAAAGTTCGTTTCGCCGTTTATCGCTGATAAATCCTATCCTAGCCATTCCTCCACGAATTCGAACGATTCTCGGAAACCTGTCTATATCAAACCTGTCTATAAATACAAAAATATCCGAAAACGGGATATCGAAGATCGAACCATACTTCATATAATACCAACAGAACAGGACGTCAATTAAGTAAAAAATTGCAACCTTGTATTCCCCGTCTTTTCATCATGCTGTATAAACCTCGAAACGATTGGCGCTACGAACCAATTGTAAAATGCTTCCTTTTATAATTGAAACACGCACATGTAACGCGTGTGTACGTACTACGTGGAAAACGATTATGCAGCGAAACGGCAAAGAGTCGAACTAATTATCATGATGAGCTATAAAACGAGGCCGGATAATTTCCGTCACCTGTTAATTGGCCTCTAGCATCGCGTAATTATTTGAATTTCGCTAATCAACGCCCCGTATACGGCCGTCATTCTCCGTCTCCCTTTGGCTTATTATCGTTACCTCCCCCCTCTTCCCATCGTACTTCAGTACCTCGTCGAAAAACAGATTCGTATACGCGTGTGTGCGTGTGTTTATATATATATATATATATATATATATATATATATGTATAAATCCATGCAACCAACCGTGCGTCGATCCGCTCTCGAATTATTTACCGTTGTAAAACGTGCACAAAACGATCAAGACGATTAACGAGAAGTACCTTTTCAATGGTAACCACCGTGAAATTTAATTTAACAAACGGATCACGCCAATCTCCACGCTCTCTAATTCGATTGCGATTCAGCGAAAAGACACTTTACGCGGTGGAGATTATCAAGGGTGAAAGTCTTTTTCAACGAAAGCGAGCGAGCTCATAAACCGAGGCGATTAAGATAATGGAAAGGAAGATGAGGGTGACGGAAAGAGTGGAGGAGGAGGAGGAGGAGGAGGAAGGAAGGAAGGACGAAGTCGTCTGACGTTCCCAGTGAAAGGAATTCCGACCTTCCAGGATTTAAGACGCAATTTCCCTGACGATGTCGCACGTTATCCGTCATGAAGCTCGCGCGGCGGAACAATGCGCTCCGACTAAAATTACGCGTTCCAATTACAAATGGATACGCGTACGAGAACCGCAGACAATTTCGTTCGTTTCAAGTGGTTCGAGTAGTAACGCGTTACGTCTATCCGTCTATGGTCTTTCTTGATCAAGCAAGCAAATCTCCGCTTCAACTCCGTCCAATTCCCGTTTAAAAATTCGGATGAAACCTGTGCTCGAGAACGCGATAAATCTTCCGACAAGTCGAAACTATCGCGCGATTATTAATTAAAATTATTACTTGATAATAATAAGAGAATTGAGAATTATTACTTGATAATAATAAAAATTGAGAATAATTAAAATTATTAATTGAAAAAATAGGGGAGGAAATGGTTGGGAGGAGAGAATTTCGCAACGACGTATATAAAAATAATTAGTCGAAAGGAAGATCCGATCTTCCGCGAAACTCGAAACGCTTGGTATCGGCCAATGCAATGAACGCAATCGAACGCGTTGAACAATCGTTCGAAGGTCGATGGCAACTCGAGGCTCGCCATCGCGCAACACCTGTATCACCTGCCAAGCCCCCTCCTCATTAACAAGCACTCTTACGTAAACCGTGGGCGTGCAACGATCAACCCGGAGCAACCCAATCCGGTAATATGAGAGCGTACGCGCGAGCGATGAAATTATTGCTCAACGCGATTGCTCGGGCGAGTAACGTAACGTGGTGAGCGAAAGGATGATAAAACGAGAAAATCTCGTGGCGGGGTACTCGGCGATCCATAATCAAGGCCACGCGATATTTCACGTGGAAGGAATTCTGTAGATCCCGACGTTCAGATTGCCGGTGAATAGATAACCGTGAAGAAAAGTCACGCGAAGTCGTAAGGAGATCCTAACAGGTCGAGCCGGCCAACTTCTACGTGCCGCGAATTTTTCAAACGCTTCGCTAATCGATCGCCATTTCCTTCGCGAGAAGAGAGGAAAGAAGAGGAAGAGGAGGAGGAACGAGGCCAACGAGGCCAACGATTAATTATGGATCGAAGAAAAATTTTTCTTTCTTCCTATCTTCCCGAGGCGCGAAGCTCGAACAATCCTGTACGGAAATCAAGATCGAATCAATCTTTACCGGAAACAATCGTTTCTTCGGAAGGAACGTTTCGCGTAAGATCGTTCATACAGTTGAGCGGGATAAGAGGAAAAAAGTGGGGTCGATACAATAAATCAGGATAAATCTGGAAAGCGGAGGAGCAATAAATTCGACTTCGTTTATCAGGCGGAGTAACTTCTATTCGATTCCTCGCCGGCGAGCCTTTTTGGAAACTTTGTCAGACTGACTGGAGAGGAGGAGGTGGAGGAGGATCGCGGCTCCGCTGCAATTTTATCCCGTAAAACCGGAAGTTTTCGACGAAATCTCGACTTAAACGAGACGCGGGGAATCAGAGAGGTCCACGCCGCGACACGGGCTCTCGATGAAAATCCTCGGCTAATGTATTCCGAACCTTTCCCCCTCCCTCCAATCCTCCTCCTCCTTCTTCTTCTTCTCCACAGTCGATCCCATGCCGGGTCAACCAGTAATCCACTCTCTCTCTCTCTCTCTCTATCCTCCAAGACGTCCGTCTTATTCCAGTATTCCTCTCCTTCTAGGCCGCCCACGCATCCTCCGCGTTTTCGCATCTCTCGCGTCCGCGCGGACGTAAAGCGAGGAGTATCGCATTCCTCGCATCTCACCCGCGCGAAACAGCCGAGGGGGAAAGAGAGGAAAGGGAGGAAAGCACCAAGAAGTTAGGAAGAGGGTATCGCGCGTCTACTGCTGTACGTGAAATCGCGCACAGAAAGCGCGTGAATAAAAGAAAAGCTGTCGGGCAACGCGAGATGTCGCGATGGAGTATGTAACACCGAAAGGAACGCGGTCGAAACACGTCGCCCCTTTCGAAACGTTTCGAGGATTTCCTTCCGAAATCGATGTACGCGCTTGAATAAAAAAGGCTCGATCCTTCACATTTCCTTGATCTTCAAACTCGTTCGGTTTCGAAAAGAGCGAACGAGCATCTGGTCGAGTTGCACGTAACGCAACGGACGAGAATTTCTCGCGAAAACCGACGACGACTACGAGTCGAAACCACCAGGCTTCGTTCGAGTCCGGATCGGGAACGGATTTCGGTAAACGGACGTGGCCGAAAATGGCTCGATAACGAATTCTCCGGCCGAATTTTTGGTCGCGCGAGCTTTTCAGACACGGGGGGGAAATAACGTGTGCAGGTGCATTCGCGCGCATACAATCGCGCGCCGGAGCTGGCAGCGCTGAAAGCCCCGGAGCGGTGCAACGTGGCCGCGCGCATCGGCTTGCTCGTGTGTAGAATATCTATATATATATATAGTCGAATGTAGGGGAGAGATGTAGGTGCACACACGTGTACACGTGTCGCGCATCGGCTGGAAAACGTTAAATGCAAAGTGCAGGCGGACACACGAGCATGTGCAACACGAGAAAGAGCGCGCGTTGCGCTTCACTGGGCATGCTTGTGTCGTTCGCAACAGATTCGTACGAGAAACAAACGATAGCCCGTCACAAAGGAAGTAAAATAAAAGCGTGGAAAGAAAAGGCGGTAGAGAAAAAAAAGAGAAAAACAAGAAAAGAAGAGAGAGAGAGAGAGAGAGAAGGGAAAGAAGGCGCCATTTAACGCTCTAGGCAGCACGGTACACGTTTTCTCGCCGACCTTTCACCCCGCGCTGTTTCTTTTAGCCACACACTTTTTGATAATACCGGAGGTGTACGATAGCGCGAGAATTCGCGCGGAAATCACACCTATTCCCATCCTCATTCGCGTTCAAACCGGAAACCGAAGAAAGAATCGTCGAGATTTCTCTTCCATTCTACCGTATCTCTCGAAAAAAACATCCGATGAACGAGCCCCAGGAATTATACGGTGCATTAATTAGACTAAAAGGTTCCTCTCTCGACGCACGATCATTGTCCGTCCCCCCCTCCCCCCCCCCCATGCTTTCGTCGCATCCTCTTTCCTCGCGAAGAATTTCGCTTTCGGGTAACGCGAGTTACGAGCCCGTCCAAATGGCACGAGTTCCGGTTCAAAGACAGGGAATTCGATATTAAAACGAGCTGCAGAAACTGGCAGGAATCTCTACGTCGAAACTTAATGCGCCGTGTACTCGGGGCTAATTGGAGCGAAAACCTCGTTAATGTCCCCCTAACCCGTCGTCTGGCTGCGATGGCTTCCTTGCCTAGCCTAGCTGCTTCCACTTCCGGCCGAACGTTTCGACGCTTCGAGTGACGACGCACGTCGCTAAATGAATCTGCGTTCGCGTTTACACTCCCGTTTCCAGGATTCCTTCCTGGAGTCGAGAGCATCCTGATTTCGCCGCAACGCGCGACGGCTATTAATTATCCGCGAATTATCCGCTCAAAGGGAAACACAGGAACCGTCGATGTTCCCGGATTAATTCGTTTATCGAATTCGGTTAAGAGAACCGGGCCCTGCTATTTACGAAGGCAACGTTAAACACTGATCTGCCGGTTTATCAAAGCCTTTCGAAGGAATAAGAAATACTTTGCGGAAGATTAAACCGTTCTCCAAACAGGAGAAATCCGTTACGTGACATTTAGAAATCTACCATCTTCTCTCTCTCGTATCTGCCGTGTTACTCAACCTATCCCGATCGTGTCCAATCTTCTCTATATCGTCGTCAACTAACTCGACGATCTTACTGCCTTCGCTTTTTCGCTTCTTCCAAGAACGAGCAATATCGATTTTATACGTATGTATACGTAAGAAACCTGTTCGGATAAACGGATACCGGTCAAACCACTCGGTCTCGGTCACAGTCGTTTCGATCGCGCGCAAAAAAAGGCATGCAAATGAAGGAGGAATACGGTTTCGGTAATTCACTCACCTTCGAGCTCGACGACCTTGCCGGCCCTCTTCAACGCCTTCACCGCCTCGTCGTGGGTCGCCTCGCGTAGATCCTCCCCGTTTACAGCCAATATAGCGTCGCCCACGTACAGCTGCTCGGTCGCGTCCGCCGCCATCCCCTTGAAAATCTTCGAGATCAAGATCGGCATTTTGTTCTCTTTTCCACCCTTGATCGAGATCCCGAGACCGTTGTTGTCGCTTTTCACCACGCGCACGATACGTTTCTGATTGGCCACCGAGTCCGGCACGTCCGGATCGTTCAGGCTATCCACGTTGTTGTTATTTATGTTACCGTTGTTCAGGGCGTTGTTGCCCGTCTCGCAGCTCTCGTCCAACGAGATGCTCAGATAATCGTCCTCCAACGAGACGAACACGCGATACCACTGACCACGAACTTGCGTCTCTAAGACCCCGGCACGTCCGGACGCCGAGGACGAGGCTGCTGTGGTGGTCGTAGACGAGGACGAGGACGACGTAGCCGCGGACACCACCGAACCGATCCCCATCACTCCCATCGCTGAAGTCGGTTGCCCGCTTCCGCACAGCTCGACCATTTCGATTTCCTCGAAAACTGCACGCTGCAATCGAAACGAAAATTACTTTGAAATATATTGTTCGCTTTTCCAGATATCGAAACTGAAATCGATTAGAGTGATACATACGACACTACAAAGCACACGGATTGAAGATCTAAATCGAAAGCGAGGTAATACGGTAACTACGTATTTAAATATACTTAGAGATTTAGAGTTGTAATGCTAAATTAATATTTAATAGGAAATCGTTGGAATCGTTGCATAGATTGGATCTATCTTATCGGCACGAATTTTAACGTTTCCGATAGATATATAACGTGACTTTCTACGTTATTCCATTACGTTTCAGTTTCAGAATCGAATTCATTGTATTAACATTACATTGGTATAAAATATTCTACCCGCATGTACATTTATGTTTATTGACTGGCTCCATAGATCCGATCTCTCCGCGCACGATTTCCTGGAAATGAAAGCGTTCTCCACGGTATTCGAATGCATACGTTATAAGCGTGGAATATTTCACCGGCATTAGATTCTATCAATTCTTTCGATGTTCTACAATTCTTGAGAAAGAATCTACATCTTTATCTTTCTCCGAAGAAAAAATACATACACACATACACAAGACATGTCTTTTGTATTCGATCAATTATGGAATACACGACAGACAATCGAAAACTTTGAAAAATTCGCGGGTAATCGGTCTAGTAGGCTAGAAAGATAGCGGGGGTTGAAAAAGAAAAAAAAAAAAAAAAAAAGAAGAAAAAAAAGAAAAAATGACGTTCAACGATCCATGGAAAGAGCGACAGGGATCAATTGCGTCGTCTGTACTCGACGACGCGGATAAATCAATTGTACTATGCTACGGTGAAATTCGTAATTTGAAAATAATTGATACTGGCCGCTGGTGACACGACCGAGCTCTCTTTACCCCTTTCTCTATCCACATCCCTCTTCCGGCTATGCCCCTCTTTTTCTCTACCTCGTCTATTGTTTCCATCAATCCATTTTCACTGGGCAACAATGGCGTTTACCCGTTAGTCACGGAAAATGTCCTACAAAACTGGGGACAACGGGTATAATTGCGTGAAAATTGGGAGCGGCCTCGCACGCTTACGGCAACTGCTGCTCACTTTTAATTAATTAAAAGTCCCGTCGTCAAGAGCTTTGTCATCAAGGAATACAGAAATATCCCTATTTCATTCGCTATTTAAAATATAAATTTTTCCTCTCTCTCTCTTTTTTTCCCCCCTTTTCCTTTGTTTCTCTCCTCTTCCCCTCTTCTTTTTTCGTTTCTTCTTTTTTTCTTTTTTCCTCTCTTTTTCCTTTTTCTTTCTTTTTCTTTTTTTTTTTTTTTTTTTCGTTCAGCAATGAACTTATGCGACTCACTCGACCACGCGTGCTTTTATTTTCGAGTGGTCCACCATTCATACATATAATCCCGCTTGAATCCCGGTTTTCAAGAGAAAAGAGAAAGTTTCAGTGCACACGTTTCGTGCAAGTTTATCAAGGCAAACACCAACAACAACAACAACAACAAGGTATCTTCCCCCCCCAAAAAAAAGACGAAAAGAAAAAAAAAAAAGAAAAAGTAGCCAAAAATTACCCATCCCTTGGGGTAGTATTTTAGTGTCCGCGTTATCACGCGAATTCCTGGGGGCAGGGAATTGCGGAACGTATCGCGTCATATTTAACCGGCATGTCGCCCCGTACGAGATTTTTCGTCAGCTCTGGCGCGGCATAAATAATTTCCTCGGCTGGGAACCGTGGAACCGTGCAAATTGGATAATTTATCAGCTGCGTTAAGCCGGAATTCACGAAATTAGCGGAAAAAATCGACCGGAAACCGCTGGATATAGAGGTAACAAAAATATATCCGCGAGGAAAATCTGGAAATGGAGCAAACGAAATCGCGCGGCCATTCGCGTATCGCGTTTATTAAGAGACGGGGAGAAAATTTTATAGAAAAAAAATACACGAGTGTATTTGTCCGTGGTGTGCGACGTTAATTAGAACGTTAAACCATACCGTTGCATAATTAATGTAAAATTATTAATTACCTCAGGCGCGCTTTACGCAACGTTAGCTGCTACAATTACATCGAGCAAGGGATATCGCGACCGTGGCAACTAAATCTCATTACGACATGTTGACGGGGCTAGAATCGAGTAAATCGCCATACAAAGCCACCATGATAATGAGACTATGAAATTTATCTAAATTCTATCCGCTATATCGTCAACGATCGGTTCAACGCGATGATTTCTCGACCAGAGATATGGAAATTAAAAATTTTTTCCAATAAAATAGACGCCTATAAAATAGATTCTTGATTTGAATATGAATACGACGTGTTAGTCGCCCGAGGATCGTATATATCGTATATATAGAGAAACAGAAGAATGGAGGGGGAAAGGGAGAAAAAGATTTGAGCACGACATGGAATAAATGCAATCGTGTATCTACATATACTAATATATACACTACCGACTGCACATGATTAATGTACATTGTATCACATTTTCATATCAATTTTGTTCTTTACCTAAATCTGTCAGTGTCAGATTTCTAATAAATTCTCTTTAAACGCGTCAGTCACTCGTATCACCAATTTAGAATTTCAATAAATTCATAAAAAACCAATGGCTCGATCCCTACAATACATCGATACGAATAATATCAAGATACTGGCAAAAATAATCACGAATAAGACGGACGAAGCGAGAAAGATATTTCTCGATGAAACGAATTTACGTAAAGTATATTAAAATTATATCCGGTTTAAGTAACGGAAAGGATATGAAGGATGCATGCATGCGTGCAAAAGCGTCGCCCGTGAACGCGGCGAGTAAATTTCTATCGAGATCGCGAGATGAGATTGCGGGATGTGCAATTGAAAAACGCATTACACGTACACGACGGGGCGAAAATGAACCGCGAAAATGGAGCGCGACGCCAAAAACAGGGTGCGTTCTCACGCGACGAAAATTAAGAGCGACAACGCGGTTTTCGACCGAGAGGAACCGGGATAAAAAAGAAACGGGGGGAAGAGAAGGGAGAGAAAAAAAGGATGGAATTCGCTATAAAGAAGAATAGAGAGCAGAGACGATTTCGAAGGGAAGTTTTGGCGGGGCGCGCGAATGTTGAGGGGGAATGTACGCGACTAGTGGTTGGGTCGCGGTGTACCGGTGCGTGAAATTGGGTAAAAATGAATCGACGGCAGGACGCGGTACCGCCATTATTCCCGAAACTCGGTATCAGGATGTGTATACGTATTCCGGCTACCTACGTGACGCGTACGGATCAACGGGACGACGATGCAGAAAGTGCAGCCAATGTTTTTTCGGCTTTGGTATAGTACACGTGCATCCCCTGTCGTGTACTCGATAGATGTATATAGGGTGGATGTTACGGAGACGGAAAAAAAATTGACACGCAGCATCGAGACAAAAAAAAATAGGGAAACGGGGAAAAGGTATGAGGTTCGCTGTGGCCAGTGTAATTAAATTAACCATTCGAGGATCGCGTAAGGATCGATTAATATTTTAGATTTCTCGCGTGCAATGTTTAACGCGATATTTTTCCCGGTGACCATGATATCACGATAGAGCACGAAACATCCGCAATTCTTAATTCCGTTCCATCATCGCGTGGAATTTCCTCCGATCGACTTAAATCTCTCATCTCTGTGACCATCAACGATTCGCATTACCTATCGACAACACGATACTTGTTGATTCAACACGGTATCTGAATTACAGTGATCTCAGAAATACAATCTTACATTTGCGATTACGTTCATCGGAGAACATTGTAACCAAATACGTCTACAAGCCCTCAATAGACTACGTACAACTGGGCGTACTTATATGTATATTAACCTCGGTCAGGATACTACTAGGTGTACAATACGCAATAGTGGCATAGTATCCGAAGGCTGTGTTAACGCGCGATAAATATACAAATTTTTACAAATTTCGTGCTGACAACATGGATGACATCAAACAAATCAAAATACGTTTCCATTAATTCCGAATATGTCGTGAACGTGCTCATAAATATAATTTAATGATTCGATATCATAACTTGGATGTTTATATCTATCATCGCGAGATCTTTATTAATATCTTTCTAAGAAAACAAATTTTCATCAGATTTATATTTCGATTTTACACGATATTACGTTTTATCTTTAATTAATAGCTTAACGTGTTGTTTGATTAACCTATAATTCAATATATTATTTACAAAAATGAAAGCTTTGTTAATCGTAACAATTATAAATGTTTATACTAATTAAATAACCATGAAAAAAATTGTACTTATCAGAGGAAATACTTATCAAAGAATGGTCTATTCAGAAAATACAACAGGTCGTGCTTCGTTATATCAAATTTAAACGTACGCATGGCACGCTCTGTCGGTAATCGGATAATAGCGTTAGCATCGTTGAACTTGCTTGTGTTTAATAAAAGCGTCGATATCGCGATCGTGCGACACGTAGGTATATGCGCGTGGCAACGTTATAATTAAAGTGTTTGTCTCTGAGAATTAGTCTCATGTGAATTCTACCGCTATTCATGTGAAGCATACGTCGTATATGTCTCTCTTTTGTGTGCATAGCCGTGTTCGCGTTCGAAGGTAGACAAGGACGGAAAAAGAAGATGATCGGAAACATTGAAAAGCAAGAATAAAGAAAGAATGAGAGAGAAAGAAAATGCAACTGTAAAAATCGGGTCTGCCGGACGCGTGTATACGGCACTGTCGTGCCCCTCGCAAAAACCAATAACCTCGGCAAACGTCGGGCACCGGTTGTTTATGGGTTGAAAGAAGGAACAAGAGGTAGGATGGGAAAAAAGGATGGATAAAAGGAGGACAGAGAGTAAGGTGAAAGGAGGGAGACAGGAAAAAGAAAACAGCCGCTGCACACGAGAAACGAGGGGAGGAAACACACATCGTTCCGAGTTCCAGATCATTTCGTACCTGCAGTAACATGTCGATACTCTACCATCGTTCCTGTACCTTTTGTCCAATAATTTTTAATCGTGACGACGTGAATCCAATAATTGTATAATCACTCACTTACTCGCTCACTTGCACAATCATTTTTTCGTTAACGAACATGAATTAGAAAGCACGTACATACGAAATTTCGCGAAAATGACACGACCGTAAATTAAAAGAAACTCCGAACAATATGGCGTCGAAATACTGTTTTCACGATCACGTGACCCCATAAAATAGCGGGAAAATGAGATGAAGAAAGAGGGGGACACTGTACGCGATTAAGGCAGATTTTTAACGAATCAGAAAAATATCGCCGAGACTATCCTTGAAATTAGAATTGTAAGAATTTCGATTATAATAGAATAAAATCTATCAAGAAGCAAATGTAAAACGAGAGAAATTGAAATCGCAATATTTATATCGTGGGTTTAAAAACTTTATATTTGCTAAACTTCTTTTATGTTTAACATTTGAAATTTGTCAGAATAAGAATACGAATGAAATGTCGCCGTTGAATAAACGAAATTTTATTTTTTATTCAATTCTTTAATCTTTTCATTTACATTAATTTTTAACTTATAGTATGATAAATAAAAAGCAGTGATTTATAAAAAGTATAATGCATACAAAATAAAAATTTTTAAAAAAATTATTATATACATATTTTGATAGAATAGAATATGAATGTAAAGAAAAAGAGAAGAAATAACAAAAATTTCGTCTTATTTATATCATTATATTATCGCCAAAAATATAATAGGAAAGGCAAACTATTTACTCTTGTCAGTTTAGAGAAGAATTAACATCATTATCACATCATTATTAACAACGCCAAAAATAGAAAGAAATCATATATATTAAATGCGCAATATGTATATATATGTATATATATATAGATATGTATGCTTTACACTATTATCGGCAAAATATTTGTTTTGTCGACATACCTGAAAAAAAAGACGAAACAATGACGGTAGGCGAACCAAGGAAAACAAAACGAACAGAGGTGAAGGGGCAGGCGTGCTTCGGTCCAATGCAAAATAAACGTGTACGCTCGTTATAGCCGATGGCTTCTACGATGATTTACCGTTTTCCGCGCGTGTATGGGCATATGACTTCCGGTAGGCAGTGGGAGGCACGATGCCTGGCCTGCTTTTCTTTCTTTGGTTAGATCAAAAAACTGTTCTCCCAATGTATGTCCAGTGCTCGTCCTCCGCCACCGTTTTTTTCTTCGCTTACGCCACGATACGCGTCATTTGCGGCCGGGTTAATACATTCGATGATCTGCGATAGAGTCAATGATATAACCGCCCGTCGGTTCGCCTTTCAACAGCCTCGACATGTTTTACCGGCCTTCTTTCTTTCGTCCTCGATTGGAAACACTCCGATTCCAAGACTCTCGTGAAAAAACTCGCCTCCGTGTTTCTGTTCTCTATTTGCGATCCACTCTCCTCTCTTACTACACTACCGTCGCTCACTTTCGCCGTAGGAATCGCGTTTGTAACGACGTAAATTCTTTTACACTCGAATAACTGATCACGCGCGCGCGCACGACCGCTAATGCGTCAACTTCAGATCGTAATGCCGTTTTTTCGAAGCCTAAGTAATAGTAACGCCTCCTGTCTAAATATTCGGGACGAATGTTAGTCGTCCCGATCGTATAACACGCAATTAATTAACCAGCCGCTTGACACGGCCGTTAAACATTGACCATCCGACTAGAAGCACGAATAATTGAGATGATCAAACGTGTTCAAGTGTCGTTTTATTATACTGTTCCCACACTCTGAACGCGGAAGTAAGAATCGAGGAACGTTACTATTGCAATTCGACTTAAGACGTTGTAACGACATCGATAGATATCGAACTTCAATTAGACACTATAGACGAATTTCGATGTATTTTGGACGATTCTTTTCCAAAAATTTAGCCGATCAGCTAGGTAAATGATGGAATTGTAACGAGAGAACGTGATGGATACCGACTAACGCCAAAATTTGGAAATGGACGTATTCCGCGTTCCCCGCGTTTACATTTAATAGATTATCGATATATCGATAAACCGTCAAACCGCTATAAAACGCGAAATAATGTGTACGAAAAAACGCACGTCACTTTTAAAACCGATCACATCGCCGACGAAACGGTACAAACGGAACACCACAAAACAAACAACCAACTTCCGCGACGTCACGAGTCGTACTAACTCGACTAGCGGTTCGTCCAGCCCGGCGAACCTATAGGTGGCGCGGGAGGGGTGAATACTCATGAGAGCGATTCTAGCGCGACTGGCGGGAAAATTTTGAAACGTCGAACACTCATAGCGTTCATCTTTATCGACGCACTTAAATTACACTTTGCATAATTTAATTAAATGTCCGTTTATATATATATATATATATATANATATATATATATATATATATAGATGTAAAATGAACATTTAAAATGAATATTTTATTAAGAATAGATATGATACAAATGAATAATTATTTTAAATAATTTATTTGTATTTATATTGGTTAATAGAATATCGATTTATGTTTAAAAATGTCCAAAAAAATCAATTTCTTTCTTGCAAATTTACATATGAAATAATTGATTCTAATATTTCAATGTGGAACAAGTAAAATCTTTTATGATATATTTTATATTTTAAAAATTATATATATTTCACACGTTTAAAACCTGAAATATTAATAATTCCGAAACCCATTAACCAAATTAGGATTGCATGAAGATTTTTTTCTCTATTTTTATTTATATTCTTTTTTTATATATTTTTTGTGTTTTCTGCATTATATTTTTATTTTTTTTTTTTTTTTTGCATTTGCAATTTGTTTCTTGTGTTATTATTTTTCTTTATTATTAAAATATCTATATACAACGTATACATTGTACGATCCTAATTAATTTCAGATATTCTGATCTATATACGTAATATGTGCTTGTATTATTTCATCTGCATAATATAGAGACCATTGTGATAAATTGACAAATCAATCATAGTAACTATCAAACTAAATTCATCAAATATCAAAATTTAGATTTGACAAAAATTATTTTTGACAAGAAAATTGACACAAAATTCCGAAAAAACAAAGAGAACAATTAAGAATAGATAAGCTGTATTTGAGCCTTGATTTATTTTTCTATTATTAAAGAAGAGAGAATACTTTAAACAGTATCATGTCATTGCATCAATCAATCAATTGAATGCTTTAATTTATCTCGTTATATATAACGGAGATTAGAGTACACTTAAATATTTTTAATAGACATTCCAGTTTTCATTCGTTCATTCCAATTTCCTTGAAAACAAATTAATATTGCGCACGAAAAACAAAAAGAAAAAAAAAAAGAGATTTCGAACGCATTATTGTACCGCGATATTCTATAATTCTAATTTCCATCTAATGAAACGAATTGATAAAAAGAAACACGGACGCATCGTTAACAGCGTATCATTTGTTCATTCTCTTTCTCTTATATTTTAATTCATAGAAAGTACAGAGTTTTTGTTCTCTCTCGGCGATATTACGGTAAAATTACATTGCGTTTCATAGAAGAATCAGGCAACAAAAAAAAAAGCAAAGAGAGGGGAGGGGGAAGAGAAAAGAGGATAACTTATATAAAGATACAAAACGGGATTACCTTATCAATCTTACTCTCTGAAATAATCAAGACGTTTCTGCTCTTCTGAATTTCATTTCACGTTATCCCTCTAAGCGTTGCCCGCGCAAACACCCGTACCTCACCTTACCCATTTGTTAACTTCCTTTTTTTTCACCATTATCGCAGCGGAATAACGCGAAAGTTAAACCCGAAATACATCATCCCCTATCTCGATTATGATATTGCTGTTCTTCGAAAGGCAGATCGGTAAACGAAAGATATACGACAGAGCCTCCTAGACAGAGGGAAAAGTTTTATCTGCCGTTTCAGAAATATCAATAACTGATCCCTCGTACAGTTTCTATTCCAACGTGGAAATATACGACCAGACGAAGCTATTCCGCCCTTCGTTCCCCTATACTTGAATACCATACACGGGACATGCTCGAATGTATCCCTTTCAAATCGGAGAGGATGCAACAGTCTCGTGCAGACGGTCGGAAAGTATTCTATTCCGAAAGATGGCACGTGCCGTCACAAGCGTGGATTTACCGTTTAAAATTCAATTCAAGGTTGCCGTTTGTATAAATTTTTAGTTACCGTCGCCCTCGTTCTCGCGCGATCCCATTCGAGCGAAGATCGTCGAATCAAGTAAGTCGAGATGATACTCGAGAAATCGAGGTCGAAAGAGAAGAGTTAAATTATGATTTCCAAATGAATCGAACCGCGAATATTCGAGCACGATACTCGAACGAATATCTTTCTTTCCTTGCTATCGCGTTATAGTTTATACACTCGCTTAAAACCACGATGAGAAAGAAATGGGATGGATTCGTTAAACGATTTCGCGAAACGTTTCGATTCGTACAAAAGAGGAAAGTTCAATTAGACGGGCCTTGAGTGTGGCTCACTCATAACATGGAGTGTATTTGTGAAAGTTGCGAATTACAAGAGCAAATAGAAAGCGAGAAACAAGATTTCCATCGATATCTTTGATTACTTCCCTTCTCGTTTCGCGCCAAGCTTCCTAGACGTGCACAATTATAATTTTCCATCCTCTCGCAAAATATAGAACACGCCGCGGCGATATCTCCCGTGTACCACGTTTACCGGAAAATCATTGATCGAAATTGGAGGAGAACGGTCTATAAAATTATTCAATTTGATTGTATACACGTTTCATACACGTACGTATTAATTCCGCTAAATGTATATCGTGACCGTGCCCCATCTCGATGCGCCGTTATTAAACAAGCTTTTAACGAAATCGCGAAATAAACGACGAAGTAAACAATTTCTGTCGTGTTTTTTTTTTTTTTTTATTAAATCGGTAACAGCAATTTCATTTCGCCAAGGTGTTATGGCGCGACATTCTACCGACATTCTAAAGAATAATTTCATCTTTCGTTTCCTTTTCTTGAGGAGAAAAGAGAGAGAGAAAAGAAAAAAATGAAAAATACCCGACTAGAACGAAAACGTATTCTCTCGTCTCCTCGAAATACTTTCCAATTCCGGAGACGATCGAGACGACACTGAATCTTCGACCGTGACTTTTTCACCGCGACGTCATGTCATAATTTCATCGTGGAAGGTAATACGAAAGGAGCAACTATGGCGGAAAACGAAGGGGGGAGAAGGGCCGCGACAGTATGGTCTTTGCCGCTCGAGATTTATCGAAGCCGAACACCGATGCATTAGCGATGGAAGAGCACGGAAACGAGATGAAGGTAACGAAGCGAGGGAGGAAAATCGACGAGGGTGCTGGAGAAGGGTGGTGGAGGCGACATCTCCTCCAACCCCTCCAACTCTTAAACAGTTCCCCCCTTTTTAAAGAAGGTCTCTCTCAAGACGTGTTACGAATCAATCGAGATCGAGGGACGATCGATTTATGGATCTCGGATTTAAACGAATTTTCAATTATCCATATCAAAAAATACGATTTATATCTTTTTATTCTCTGATTGTTGTGTGAGATCAAACATAAAGTTGAAACACGTTCGAATAATGTGCTGATGATAAGCTGATTTCCACGTGGATAAACCAATTCTTTTCGTTTCGGTGAAATACTGTCGAATACTGATTTAATTATCTCTCTTGCTTGATCAGCGATTATTCGTAGTGTTACGACAAAGAATAAAATAAGGGCAGTAACCGATATTTTAAACGTAAATTATCTAAAAATCTCGATACAATGCTCGCATACGAAATGTCACAATTATGTTCACAAGCTTATCGATATTGTGCATCTCGACGAAAGCGAGTTCGATTTCGTTTAGAAAATATCTCCTCTCCGAGGCAAGCGAGGATATTTAACGATAAAAATCGCGATAAAAATTGCACGTGTCATTTCTAAATCTCGATTAAACTAAAAATCCCTAATGAAAACCTCTACTCCCGGATTTACAATTATTCGAGAAATCGTTCGAGCATTTATCTTATAAATATCACGCGTATCAAAAACGTTCTTTTTCTTCATTCCTTTCTTATTCTCTTAGACGAATAAGAGATAAAAACATTCTAACAAATATTCTAATAAATATATAAATTATAAAAATCATTTTCTTTTTTTTTTTTTTTTTTTGTTCATCTATAAGGTCAATTTGTCTCGCAGACGTATCACGATATTGGACACATATTCTTGAAGCAACGTTTGTTTGCCTTTTCCTACCGCTATCACCTCTTCGTGAGACGCTTGCTCGCACTTATCGTAATCCATGGTACATTGATTCGTGATCAGGCTGAAGGCGAACACGATCAAATCACAGTGTCTGGCGGTTATCACTTCGTGGACCGTAGACATTCCTAAAAAGGAAACATAAGAAACATTATAGAATTTTCGATGGGCATACCTGTTCGAAATATATATTCTATTACGATAATTCCACTGACCTACAGCATCGACGCCGATCATTTTTAACATCTTCAGTTCAGCCACGGTCTCGAAATTCGGCCCTCCGATACACGCGTATACACCTTTGTGCACGATGTCGCTTATGCCCATCTCTTTCGCTACCTGTTGACCGATCTTTAAGAGTTCGGCGTTGTAAGCTTTATTCATTGGCGGAAATCTCGGTCCAAATCTGAGAAACGCGAAGAGCAACGCGATCGTGATTCATACTGGCGAGGAGATCCGGTAATCGTAGGAAGAAATGCAAGGAAGCGCGGGAGAAACTGGCAAGCGTATTCGATGGATTCCATACCAGGAATTGATATAATAAGAAAGGAGGAAGAGGAAGAAAAGTTAGAATGAAAGTATCTCAAGTTTCAAGGGATGGAAGGTTAACGAAAACTCAACCGAGTATGAACCGAGAAGAGGATAGAGAAGAGGAAAAAAAGAAGAAAGATGGAGAAGAAGGTAGACGGAAAAATCGAGGAAGATCTTTAAGTAAATACGTCAATCAGATTCTTTGTGTCGTCGGGTAAATAGTTCATCAATCCGATTCAACGGGTTGTTCCGATGAAATAGATTAATTTTATTCCTTCGACGACCTCAACGATCTCGCACGGCTATCCCACCCTTTTGCCCTTAGGGGGCGAGAACTCGAAGAATCGAGTTCGTCGAGCGGTTCGCAATCTGCGAGCGTCGTCGACGATTTTCCTTCCGGAAACGAGCCCGAAAGCCTTTGTCGATTTGAAGCGGATTCGAATTCACACCGTGAATCTCACTAGCCCGCCTTTCAACCGCTATTTTTTTCTTTCATCCATCATCCCTCCCAGTATTATCTCTCTTTCACCCACTTCTCCTCCCCCACTTTTTCTCGATAAAATCGAAGAAACTAATTGACGCTAATTTCTGATACACGCAGGATTTTAAGAATCGTACGCAAAAAAAAAAAATAATAAAATAAAATAAAATAAAACTCCGTAAGAGAATATAAGAGAGTGTGTATATATATATATATATATAGGGGGCAATACAAAATGGAGTAATGCGACGCGTTTCACGGTACGGCGCGTTGAGGATAAGAGGAACGAGGGAAAGTACCTGTCGTCGTTTGGCCCTTGAAGAGGGTTATTCCCCGCAAAACCCATCATGTTCAGGTGATCCTTCACCATCATAATGTCGCCAACCTTGTATGTGGGATTTAGACCTCCCGCCGCGTTCGTCGCGATCAGATGAGTCACACCTACGAGCTTCATAACTCTTACTGGCATGGCGCACTGCGTTTGGAAAAGGGAAAAAGAAATATAAATATAAACATATATAAGTATATTTATATAAATAATCCGAGTGATTAAATTAAACGAAAAGAAAAAAAAAAAAAAAAAGAAAATAACTCTCGATTATCTCGATGGATAATGCTGGATTTTATATAATGCTGGAAAATTTTATTTTCAAAGGATGGCGATGTGTATGCCATTGATATAGATTCGTAAAGATTGCGAATACAATGTTACCTTCCAAAGTGGATAACCCTCGTAATAGTGAAATCTGCCTTGCATGCACATAATCGGTACAGAATTCAAATAACCGAAAACCATCTGGCCTCGGTGACCCTTCACAGTGGAGACAGGAAAATGCGGGATTTCTTGATAGGGGATGGACTGCTTATTCTCGAGACAATCGGCCAGCGAACCTGGACACAACTCGTTTTGCTCATTTGATCCTGTTTGGGAATAGAATAACGTTGACTTGTCCCACCACCATTGCCAAGCCATTTCAAAATCCATACTAACTCATTCCAGAACCGCATATGATTCCAAGTTTTGGCTTCAATTTGATCCGGTCCAGCAAATATTGTGCCGCTTCTTGCAGATCCTCGAACGTATATCTGGAAGTATTTGTATCTGTATATATCAGTACAGTGCGTTGCGGGAATGCACTCCATATTTTTAATAATCTATGCTTTTGACAGGAAACTGTAATATTTTTTATAAAATATTCTTTCTTCACTAATATATAGTACATAAACAATAATTTATGTAGAAAAGGGTAAAGTTTAATATAAAGCGTGATAAATGATATACATTTAATATAAATATTAAGTCGACTTTCATATATTTCATAGATTCGTAATACCAATCTTTAATATCTTCTTTATGTTGGTATTGTAATCGTAAGGAAACAAATTCGTTGCATTACGAATAATTTTCGAAAATTTAATTTTCACGTACGATAATGCGTGAATCAATCAATGTTCATAAATCGGCTCGTATAATTTACTGCGAAAAATAAATAACATTTATTAGATTATAACATTTATTATTGGTCTACGTGTTCCCTTGTTATTAATCCTATTGAAAATTTATGGGAAACATTGAACACGATGGATTTTTTCGAACAATCATTCATATTCAAAAAGTTTATAATTATGTCGAATACGTAAATAATATAAAGGAATAATATAAAGGAAAATATAATCAAAAATCTCATTAACGGTAAATCGAATCTTTTACATTAATTCGTGGCAGAAATATAATAAATTCCTAAATTTTATGATATAATTTTTATAATATAAAAACAAGATAAAAAAAATTTTATTCAAACAGTTGATATATTTATGAGTGAAAATCAACTTTTACGAAGCACAGTTTAATATTTTTAAGATGTCAAATTTTTATTTCTTTTCATAAATTGTTATTTATTACGCGATACCGAGAAATATTAGCCAATTTCTTCTATCGATAGCTCGAATCCGTTAAAAATACGTGATATTGATATATTTATGCAATATATGTTTGATCGAATAACATAATTACATAAATCATAATTACGCAAAAATTATATAAGCAAATATTTTCGTGTAGAAGAAAATTGTTTTCATCGATTCAGTTTCACACAGATCAACGCCGTACGAACGTATGAAAATAATCGGAGTATTTGGGAATAATCGATGTGAGTTAGGTGAACGGGAGAGTAGGTGGAATGATTCGTAGCCGGCCAACATAATTTCACTGTGGAAACTATCACAAAACGGTGCAGTTACCTGTTAAACTGCTAACAGGCTCAAATAGCGCCGGATTTAAGCTGAATGTAGGCTTCGAGGGTATTACAAATCATGCATCGAAATACGCGGGCGGCCGCGTAACGTGTTTACGAGTGTGTATGCGCATCCCGTGCATCTAGCCTCGTGTATGCGTTCACGCGTGCGCTCGTGAACAGCCTCCACGCACAGATGCACACACAGAATTTCCGAATGGCATTCGAATAAGCGCGCCTCCAACATAACACTACGCGCGACGCGATCGAAAATTACTTACGATCCCACTGTGAATTTTAATGTCCTGTGTGTTCCTTCTTCCCTTCTTCTTTTTTTTTTTTTTTTCTTTTTTTTTGTAATTCACGTCGTAACACCCGCAAAAGGTAAAAAGATTCTCGTTTCACCTTGCCCCCAGAAATCTCGCGACCGAAGAAGCGAAACTAGTCCCGAGGATAAAGCTGTAATCGCTATCCATTTTTTCGTAGCTCGGATTATCGCGAGCCCTCCGTGATTCTCGTCTGCGTTTCCTCTGCGTTTCGCAAGCGGAAATTTAATAAGCGGAAAGAAAGAGGCGGCGATAAGACGAGACGCGCGCACGGTTGACGCGCGTAATCGCTGCGCGTACGTGTGTCGTCATAAGGGACACGAAATTATGATGCGATTGAATACACGTTGAATACGCGTTGAATTGCATCTCCGTTGCCAATACAGTCGGTATTCAACCGCGGATCTGAGAATTGCTTCGCAGTTTCGCCGGGTACCCGTGGAAAAGCTTCGATATAGCCGCGGGTATGGCAAACGTCATTAGACCAACCGCATTCGCGGATGCTCCATCGTAAAACGGGATTGTACGGTGGCCCGTTATGAATGGCAAATGTAAGGTCGACGATTATTATAACGACGTGAATGCGCATCGCTCCGGGCCATGGCAAGGATTCAATGATGCCTCCGCGATTCTGCCTACAATATCACTCGCTCTAATCTCGATTATAGATGCACACCATGCTCGGAAATCGGCTTAAGGCATTTTTCTTCTCTCCATTTACTCCAGATTCCCTTACTCCTATTGTTCGAGACACTGATTTTTGTAGAAAATATTTAAGATCCCCGCTTACTTCACATCACCGCGTCGGATACCCGTCGCGATAAATCTCACGTTTCGGGAATATTCTCAAATCGCGTGTTCGTTTCGCGAGAAACAGGTCTCAAGCAACGACTCTGACGAGCGATACCGAACGCGTAACTAAAGAGAGAGAAATAAAACCGAATCGGACAGATGTTAATATCAAATCGACGAGCCGACAAAGAATAGAGCATTTGAGCTCTATTCGCGAGGAAAAGAATCGAGGATAGAAAAAGAAATTCGACGTGCAATTTTTACGCCGCTTCCCCGATTCTGATTATCGGAAATCTGCCGCGATTCGTCGATCGATGAAACAGAATAGCATCGATTGATCGATCATCACCAATCTCACCGATCTTTCGTTCAATTGAAATAGCCTTCGAATCAATTGCGGAGCAAGAAGAAATATTCCGATAACAAACGATCGTAATAAATCCTAATAGATGCACACGAGTGGGTCGTATTTTACCCGATGATAATGATGCAACGGATTATTACGAAACGATTACGAAGACAAAGAAATTGCGCCGATAAAGTGGCGACGATTGAAGCTGTCGAATCGACCTCTGTTTCCCTCCCTTTTCCCTCCACCAGCTTTCCCAACGCTGTTTACCGAAATGTCAACGTCATCACGCCATTTACGTTTAATTCCTGTTTGCGTTTGTCCCAAGCGCAGCTTTCGAGTTTCGCGCCAGCTCCCTTCGTTTGCTCGATTGAATAAACAAAATCAAAGTATGAACACTCGCAACTTCTAATTGGATGTTTCAAAACACACCGAACTTGCGCGTGGACGTTCGCCTACATATCTCTGACGTGCTCTTGAACGAAGTACGAATAGACCGTTGACAAATTTCTCTCTCTAACTACCTAACATCGAAACACTCGTCCAAGATGGGATGAATACCGTTTCCCTTTCTACGGGAATAACAAGCGAGGGGAGGGGAAAATGTAAAAAAAAAAGGAGGGGGGAGGGGGGGAAATGGAAAAGGGAAAATGGGATTTCGAAGAAAAAAAGAAATCCATAAGTAACGAACCGCTCTTTGCTTAATCCGGCTTTCGCTTCGAGCAAACTATTATATTAACGATGCATCGACTCAAATTTTCAACGCCTCGACTTTCTTCTCGAGCTTCTCCGACTTTTTTTTAACGATGTTCCATTCTCTCCATCACGAAATATTGAAAGAATATTAATGTACGGCACGTTAAGTCAAAAGTTCACGGTCGCGTGTGTCGTTCTCTGAGAAAATTTTTATTTATATAGCGATTACGTGTTAAATATTGTCGTCGTAGACTCGAGATAACTTATTGTAACTTAATTAAACTTTCGGGATTAAATGATGTACGCTTCGATATGTCGATGTCATATGTCATTGTCATAGTGGTTTAGAAATCCAAAAACTAGGTAAAATTCATTCGAACATGAACGAAATATAATATATCGTGTTATCATAATATATTAATATACGAGCGTGTAATCATGTCTTGGTAAAAAAAATATTTAAATTGTTATCAAAATTATAAGCAAAAACGTGTTGTTGTATTTTTATATAGTTATATAATAATTGTGTTTGTTTATTGATTACCATAATAAATTATTTATTCTGAAAATGTCATAAGTATTATTAAGACAAATTTGATAAATAATTCGATTACACTATTGAATTTCTCTAATTCGAGTTAATTCAAATTTGTTTATAACGTCAAGTGAAAGATGTAAAAATATTTCTAAATTTGAGTGAATGAATGAATCACAAAGTATGATAGCAAAAAGAATAATAAAGAAAATATATTTTTAATATTAGATAATATATACATCCTAGTGTTTTCGCATTGTTGATTAACCGAAATTTCTGTAACAATTGTTTGACCCATTTACAATTGATAACATTTTCAACGTTAATGAATCCTCTGAAAAGCAATTCCCCGTAAGTGGAGATTCTGATATGTTTCCACGAATTGTGTGTAACTGACTTAGTTCTCGTAAAAACTTGACGCAGTCAACGTAATCAACATTAACGATTTTATTTAAAATTCAACAAGTGGAAGAATTGTCAAAAAAATTTTTAATCTTTCAAGAAAAAAGCCATCTTCAACTTAATTCTTATTAATATTAATATTTAACTTAATTCTATCGTTTCATTCAATAAGCTACTTACGTGCTGTGCGATGATTCTTCAACCGTTTGCAACAATTCGTTATTTTTAGATTGTTTCAATTGCGGGTGATGATTGTACCCATTAATAGTTTCGGTATCCGCGAAAGGCATCCTGTTTTTCTCAATCCCTTCCCCGATTCGAATTTTATATTTTACGCTAGACGATAAAAACCCGATAAAAACCGATCGAATCGATGGAACAACGAGACGAGACAATCGAAATAAGATAAGGAAACTGTGAGTGAATGAACAAACGAAATACTGTGCACGCCGTTTAAGAAAGATCTGACTTGTGGCCGCGATGACTCGGCTTCTTGCTGTTTTATACAGATACTCGATACCGTTGAAAAAAACAGTGACGACAATGAACCGGCCAATCGTTTCGAACGTTTACTCGCGCTCCCTCCATTCCTCGTGAAGATTGATCAAAAAGTCGCTGGGAGGTAGGGGCATGCGACGATAACCCATTACAGTTAAATAGTCTAATTTCCACCGCCATTCGTGCACTCTGTTATTTGTTTCGTGTTGTGACAATACCAAGAATGACAGTACAGCTAGTCTTCTAAAAGAGTACGCATGCCGACGAATGCCACATGCTTGTTGATAAAACCTATCGTTCCCTATATGAGCATAACATAACGTTTATCTAAGCTTGCCTCTCCACAGAAAGCAAAGTTTCACGATGCCTAAGAAGTCACGGTGATTTCGATGATCGACGCGACAAATTAAGACCGGTGAGGATAATTTCTTCTTCGATTGCAATCGTTCGATGAACGATGCTCGTGTCAATTTTCCTTTCGATAAATTTTGCGAAGAAAAAAATGGCACCATGGTCGTACAAGACGTCTAAATTGCTTGTAACTTAGAAGCGAGCCTCGTTCAACATACTTATTTCCGTATACGAACATTTCCCATCGAGCGTCCTGAATTTCAATCATCGTTGAGTACAACGTCGTTGAGTATATAATTGTGAAGTGTTTATCTCCTTATTTCTTTCAATTCGAATCAACCGTTATCTCTAGAAGATCTCCGAAGATCCGAAGATCGTTCGTGCTCAACTCGATATCGGATAATCAAATCTTCGTTGAACCTGTAACGATCTTCGATAATCATATGTAATCGTACGTTTGAACGATTCTTATCTTTCTTCTTAACGATACGAACAGGGGGGAAAATTGATAAATTCGATCTAAACATATGTCTCGCGATTGAAGATAAAAATAAATCCTATCTCAACAGGAACAAACGAAACGATCCGGAGCAATCGTGGACGGAAGCGCACAACCAAACTGTTGCTGGCGCGCACCTCGAATTTATCCGAATATTAATTACGATCCAGTTGATGTTTCCCACTTGACCGCATCGTATCGAGGAATCCCATGACAGATTTACATGCATCCGGCCGATGACACGTGTGCCAATTTGCGAGGATACGAATTTTGGCCAGCTCCTAGTGCTCCGTGTAATGAGCCAATTATGGCCGATTAACAGGCCTCGTACACGATCCAAAATTTAATTCTCGACCCCTCTCGAGTTATGTACGTGCCCTGCTATTTTTGAAAATCTCTCTATTAATATAGTACGAGCAAAATTGTGACTTGATCGATTGATGATTCAATCGTTCTATTACAAAAAAACAAAAAAAAAAAAGGAATAATTCTAATCTCTTTTCTCCGCCACGATTTGAGCACTTTGCAACTTTCCACGCGAAATATACAATTATATTAAGGATTAAGTTTCGAAACGAAAACGTATTGATCTTGATTCGTGATCGAAGTGAAAGATGATTATTTGCAAAATACGATATAAGAATTTTCTTCGGATACAAGAAGGAACATGGTGTCAATGAATGATGACGATATTCAACATCGGGAAAAACAATCATTCTAAAATAACAATCTTATCGCCATTGATTGTCGACAATTGCAAACAAGTAAAATGAAAGTGAATAATCGCGTGAACTAGATTTTCGTTAACATATTTCTTCATTCCTATAATATAATCTTACACATTTTAATAATTGTTCTTTAAAATATTTGTTAATATTTGTTAATTATCCTGTTAATTGCATGATGATTTTTTTTCTAATCTAATTCTTAACACGATTCAAGTGTTTTTCAATTTTTTTTATAATTATTTATTTATTTATAATTATATATTTTATAATTATTTATTTATTTAGTTCTCTCTCAATTTTGTCAATTATCGTGTTAACTACGCAATTATTTTCTTTTTAATCTAATTCTTAATACGATAAATAGCAAAGAAAAAAATAGAGAATTATTAACAGGAAAGAAAATTGAAACATGTATCGTATTTGTATTTTTCGAGAAATTTTTAAAAGAATGTTTTCTTGAAATAAATAAAAGAAAATTTTGAAAATCTTTTGTTATCATTATTATAAAATCGATTAATCTCTTCGGTAATTGTTGCATGGTATAATCGTTTTATGAAAGTAATTCAATATGAACGATGGAAACAGTAGAGAAATTTACGAGAAATTCAAAAATGGAATTGATAAAATATTTATGATTATAAGTTATTTCTAAATCAATGAAAACAGTAGTTTCATATCAATAATAAAGTTATTCTTGCACAATATTAATTGACATAATATCTATTTTTACTAAATCCTCGAGGCATATTATTATTATACAAAAAAATATATTTTACCGACTATTTTAAAAATTTACAAATACAAAAGAGATATGTTGATGATTTTATAAATTTTAGAAACAATTAAGAATGTTTGAAATTCTTTTATTCATCTGCTCTTTTCTGTTACTTAATTTGTTCTATTCAACGACATATCAAATCGAAACGTCACAATTTACAAAATAAAAAATGCAGCAACGCGAGCGAATCGAAAAGGTGTAAATCGAGCCGCAACTTGCAAATTACGGTAGCCAACATAGAGGGTGAAACGGGGGTCAAAATACACGTGAACAACACGGCTTCGAATAGACTGTAAATTCAGTTTTCACCGGTCTTCTCCCTCGTGAGTCCGGAAGCTACTTTGCGATGCAACGAGTGATGCATAATTTCGCTGATCGCCCACAAAGAACGTCTGCCTTTTGCCCTAAAACAAATTTTTGCCGCGTCAGGGACAGATTTTCAGTGTCGTCAAAGTTTTTTAATTGTGGTTGAAATAAAAATAGAGAAAGAAAAGAAAGAAGAAAAAACGAATAAAGATTCGGAAAAAAAGATATTTGATTCATTGAAATTCAAATTCGAACAATAGTACGTGCGCATAAAACAAATATCGAATAGAGTAACATGTCAAATTTTAATTTGTTTACACGCGATATTATAATCGAATTGGATCGATGTTATATAAACTAGACAGAATCACCTAATTAACGCGTTCAGCGTGAATATATGGATCATATTTGCTAGTTGATTGTCGTTCAACGCGTAACAGTTAACGAATCAATTCGATACATAAGTGCTTATTAATCTTAATAAATAGTGTTCTTAAATAGTATTCTTAAATATTCAAAATATGCAAAATCATTTCCATTTTCAATAAATGTCTATTATAAATCAATTTTAATTATAAGAACTTTAATTATACATCAATAAAAAATAATAATTGATAAATTGTGAATTCAGGTCACAATGACTAATTCGATGATACTTAATTCAATTAGAAAATTAAGAATCATTCAATAAAAGAATATTTAGGGAAAAACCTAATTTGTTTATGCAAAACTCTTGTTTTCTTAAAAACATTATCATTAAAAAAATAATGTTCAGAATAAAAAATTAATATTTTTTTATATCATGAAGTAATATGATAAAAAGTCAAAATATCAATCTATTAAAAATTGATTTATTTTTTAACCAAATACTTTTTACTCTAAAATTTCGAATCTTTTTTTAAAATTTTATCAATATTTTGAATTTTTCTGTGTATCATTAAAATATTTGTCTCCTTTTTATTTTTCTAGTTTTTTCACTTATTATGTAAAATTTAAAAATTTAATCGAGAATATTCCAGAAACATGTACATCAAATAATGATGTACATATAATGATGAACTTACACAAGACGCAACAAATACGCATATTTGTTATCATTATATCGACTGACGAAACTTCATTATAATTCAAATAAGCGCGAATAGTTCTTATATACTCACTATTGTGCAAGCATTCAGAATCATCATTTGTAAACTATCATTATTGTAAAATATCATATATATATATAATTTATTATAATATATATATATATATATATATATATATATATAATTTATTATAATATATATAAATATAAATTAACATATAAATTAATAGCAGGAAATAAAATAATTAATTATTTAATTCTATTTATTATACTAGAAAATTCAAATTATACAATGTCCCAAAAAATGGAACATTCATTAATTGGAGATTCTTGAAGTAATTTCAAAATTTTTTTTGCAAAAATTTTCATTTCAGTTTTAACAAATTATTAACAAAAAACACTGACCAATTATGTAGCTTAGTCAAGTCACGAGATATATATTCAACACACTTTCTTCAACATATATTATTTGGTTTGTGCAAAGTTGGCAACACATAACCAACACTACTACAACTCGATTAGACTACACGTTTCATGATTGGTCAGTATTTTCTGTTAATAATTTATTAGTTGTAATGAAATTTTTTGCAAAAAAAAATACTATTTAAAATTATCTCAAAATATCTAATCGATGTTCTCACATTTTTCAGACATTTTTATTATTTTTATATAATAATTTCGTGCCACCATTGCTAATATATTATTTTTGAACAAATCAAATACGAAAAAAATAAAATTATTTTTTATTAAAAATTTCTTCTTAAAATAGTTTTTATATAATATATAGCTATTAGTATATAAATAATTAATCTATTAATATATAGATAATTTATATATAGCTATCGCACAAAAATGTAAAACGAAAGATTAGAAAAGTTTAACGAAAAAAAAAAATTTCCATTTTTTCAGCAATTAATGACTACTAAAGTTAATTCTCGATACAATATTTATGTATTATTGCTTTAATCGCGTTTAAAGATAATTATAAGTATCATATTACGAAATTTCCCGACCCTCACGATTGATTAAGAATGATCTGCTGGGGTTCTGATTTATCATTGACCTCCAATAAATTATCACTAGTGAGAATTAAAAAATATAATCTTCTGTCAATATTATGCGAATTGTTTAAATAATTGGCATTCATTAGATTGTACTATTAACACAAACGACTTTATATTGTATAAAATAATATAATTTCATTTAAAGAGATCGGAAATATTTTTATTAGTTTAATCACTAAAGTACTATTTTCAAGAAGAGAAATATATTTTTTAATCCTTAATTTTGAATTAATTCACTATCACTTATTAATCACTTATTAAGTTATTATAAATGAAAAAATTGTACTTTAAATTTGCGATTAAAATAAAATTTAAAATAAAAAAGATATCGTATGCATTTACAATTCTCATTTTTTTTTCTTTTGATCTTTCATAATATAAAAACTTTTAAAATTTAAAATAGCAACTTAATTTATTTTATTGTATGTCTTAATAAAAATAATCAGAAACAAAAATCAACTTAACTTTTTATTTTAATTAATTAGAAAACTTTATTTTTTTCCTTGATACGTAAGAGTTTTTAATTTAAATGTTATGTTTTTCAATTTTATGAAAACTGGACACTGAATATCAAAATTCTATCTAACTTAAAACTATTTGATAACAAAGAGATGAAACTATTCGTCAAATTATATATATAGTAACTCCATCTATTGGTATTTTATTATAAATGGTACATGCATACCAGTAACTATAACTACAGACGTTATCTAATATGAAACAAATAAATCTAATCATCAGATGATATACATGTTCCATCTATCGGTTTGTTATCGTATTAAAATATATAAGCCAGTAAATTATAATTTCTTATATATTTACGAGATGTTCGTAAGTTAATTAAAACTATTGACATTTTGAGCTATTTAGTTGTTGCATATTTTAACTTCTTAAAATATTAAAACTTAATATCTTTATCAAATCTTAATAATATAAATATAACTTCGTATTATTTATACAATACAATATGTGTAAAATTTGCACGTAATGTTAGGTAAATTTGATACAATATTTCTCTGGATAATATTTTAATGTTATTTACATAAAGTGCTTTTACTTTTATTATCCAATAAATGATTTTATGTCATAAATATTCTAAGGATAAGAAACGTAATTATATTCAAAATACATATTCAATAAAACAAATAGTGCAAACTATTTCCAAATAGTAGAATTAAACATGTCAACATTGGAAAATAAGATTTTAGGCGAAAAATTACATTATTATTGTAGTAGTTCTAGTGAAGATGAAGAAAATGATTCTGCAGATTCAGATAAAGAAACAGAGGATGAAAAATATCCACAAATAATTACAAATTCTATAGAACCATCATTTTCAGAATGGGATGGTACTTCTAGCAACACAGGACCAAAGGGTGTTATAAAAGTAAAATTAAGATTGTAATATGTAATATAAATTTTTAATCAATATTTTAGTAAATGTATTTTAATCTTATTTCAAGGATTGGCAACGATACAAACAGTTGCAAGCAGAAAAAAGAAATGAACAAGACAAGGAAAGAATTAAATTAATAAAAAAATTGAGTTTAACATGTCGTAGTTCTTTAGATGAAGAAAAAGAAAAAATCATGCAAACTGATCCTGATCTTGCTGAATTATTAACTGATGAATTTCTTTTAGAATATCAAAAACAAAGAATGAAAGAAATGCTTGCAAAAACTGAGAAACTTCGTTTTGGCAGAATAATTAATTTAGAAACTGCAGATCAATTTTTAGAAGCAGTTGACAATGAAGAAAAATCAATAACAATTGTTGTTCATATTTATGAAAATAATATTCCTGGCTGTGAAGCTATGAATGGGTCTCTAATATCTGTTGCAGATGATTATCCATATGTAAAATTTTGTAAAATTTTAGGTTTGGTCTCAAAATATTTTTCTTTTATATCATTTAAATTTAAATTGTATATAATATTATTTTTGTTACAGGTTCAGTAGCTGGACTCAGTAAACATTTTAAAAAAGAAGGAGTTCCAGCTTTATTAGTTTATAAAGCTGGTCAAATAATAGGTAATTTTGTTCATATAACAGATTATTTAGGAGAAGATTTTTATGCCTCTGATGTTGAAACCTTTTTAATTGAACATGGAATGCTTATTGATAAAAATTGTATACCTGTTATAACTATACAAGATAAACAAACATTATCAGATAGTGAATAAATAAAATAAATATATGTTTTTAAATAATTTTAAATATATCCTTCCTATTGATTCCTATTGATTTTAAAATTATTAATAATTCTTATTTATTTCTAAAAAATTTACTTAATTTTAATAATATAATTTATAACTTATTGTATAATGTAATATAAATGAAAATATTTTTTATGAATAGAAATATTTATATGAACTCATATATATGTATAAATAAATAAAAATATTTATTCTAGTATAAGATTTATTATATTTATTCTAATATTAGATATAAATTTTTTTTTTTTTTTAATAATTTAATAATATTAGATATAAATTTAAATATAAATATATTTAAAAATTCATTTATTTTTGGATCAGTAAATTAATTTGTTTTTGTTTCTTAATAGCTTTGCAAAAATGTAAATAAGTTTTTAAAATTTCATCATATTCTGTATTCTCTAATTCTTCATATTGTTTCCTTAAATTTTCTTTTTCTTTAATTTCATTCATTATTGTAAATATTTTTTTATCTATAAATGTATTCAGTGCTTTATATGCATCAATTGTTATTGGAGTTTCCTTGTACATTTTTATAAGACATGATAACTTAAGTATCTTTGCTTGTACTTCTGCAACTTGTGCTTGCAACAATACATGTTCTGCTTTTTCTAAATAAATTTGACTTACATTTTTGTATTTCAATTCATTCCATTCATTCATTAAAGTTTTACATTTTACAATATCGATTTCATATTGAGCACACAATTCTTCAATCTTATCTTTCCACTGGAATATTTGTATTTCATGTGGCTCAAATATTTTTTTATGTATATTAATATCAGTTGATCTTAGAATTTCCTTCATGTTTCCTCCCAATTGTTCATATCTAAAATATAATAATATTATTTTATATTTTTTATTTTATTTTTTTTTTTAATGAAATAAATTTTAAATTTATTATAATATTATTACCTTAATATAAATTCATGTATTTTTTCTCGTAACAATGTTTCCACATAACATTTAGTATCTAACATTTCTTCATAAGTAAGATCATATTTTGGTAAATCAGTGATTCCTAAAATACTTAATTCTTCTTGCATATTTTTTGAGGTAGATGGTAAATGCATATATTTGTTAAGCTCGTGAATCAAAAGTAAACCTTTTAATTTATCAACAACATTATCAGACAATATTCCTTTTACATTTAACAATGTCTCTTTTATACATTCTAAAATTAATTTGCTTTTTATATGTTCTGCTATGTTGTCTTCGCAAGAAGTAAGACATTTTATAGTTTTTTCTAAATAATTAGATCCTTGATTTGTCATATTCCTACTTGTATTGTAAGATAAACTACATTGTTGTTCAAATAAGTTTTGCATTGAATCTATTCTACCAAATATTCGACTACAATTCGTGCGAGAAATTCGTGAAATACTTTGTATGTCTAAAAATAAATAAAATTTTAATTATATATTTATTTATATTTACATTGTATTTTAATTATTAAAATATTAAAATATTTTTTAATTTAAAAGTTATAATCAACTTACATACCTGAAATCTGACTTAAATCACTGAAACTATTCATATTGTCAATAATGAATACTGCTTTAATGACAATTTAATAAAACTGTTTTTTATAGTTTTTTCAAATTCAAACTGATCAAAGAATCAAAGTATTTAAGAAGGATGTGTACTCCTACTTTTATAAATTCCCTATATTGCTATTTTATTAAAAAATTTTTTATAAAGATAATGCAATATTAAAATATACATTTATTTTTATTTATTAATATTGAATAATTTTAATATAATTTTAATTTATTATAATTATGTATAAATATGAAATAAATATATATATATATATAATATTATATATATTATATATATATATATATATGCAAATAAGAAAAATTATAAACTGATTGGATAAAAGGACTAAGGAAATGGTACAGGATAAGTAAAAGTTTATATTAGTACGTTTATAGTCGTAAACGGTGTTAGTGTGTATTGTCGTGTTTAACCTAAAAAATGGCGGCCAACATTAACGGAGTTTTCACTGAAAATTTACAAAATGCAATACTTCAAAGTAAAGTATTAATTGTGGGTGCTGGTGGAATTGGATGTGAGATATTAAAAAATCTTGTTATGACAGGATTCACTAATATTGAAATAGTATGTACATCAATATTTATTAAAGAATCTTAATAACCTATATATTTTTCTCTCTTTTAATGGTATTCATTGTTATACAAATTTTGAAACCGGTATTTATATTGTTATAATTATATATAATAGAATGTATAATATTATGGTTTTATAACAAAAAAATATTTAAGATTAAATAATTATTTTTGTCACATGATTGTTCATTCATGATTTTCAGATTGATTTAGATACAATTGATGTTAGTAATTTAAATAGACAATTTTTATTTCAAAAAAAACATGTGGGAAAATCAAAAGCAGATGTTGCAAGAGAAACAGCATTAACATTTAATCCTGATGCAAAAATAGTTCATTACCATGACAGTATTACAACGTAAATATTCTTATATAGTTATATATATTAATAAATAGTTTTAAAATAATTTTATAATAAATTATAAATCTTTATTTACAGTTCTGATTATGGAGTATCATTTTTTAAAAAATTTACTTTAGTTATGAATGCTCTTGATAATAGAACAGCTAGAAATCATGTAAATAGAATGTGTTTAGCAGCAGATGTACCATTAATTGAATCTGGTACAGCTGGTTATGAAGGTCAGGTAGAACTTATAAAAAAAGGATTAAGTCAATGTTATGAATGCACACCAAAAGCTGCACAAAAAACTTTCCCAGGTTGTACAATTCGTAATACACCTAGTGAACCAATTCATTGCATAGTATGGGCAAAACATTTATTCAAGTAAGTTTATAAATTAATTTTTCTCTTAAAAAAAAATATATATATGTATAAATATAATATATAATATATATAAAATATATAATATATAATATATATAAATTTTTAAATTTATAGTCAATTATTTGGTGAAGAAGATCCTGATCAAGATGTTTCTCCAGATACTGCTGACCCAGAAGCAGCAGGTAAGGATAATATTTAAATAATATTAAAAAATATATATATAATATATATGTAAAAATGAATAAAATGATGTAGATTCTGCAGGTCAAAGTGCTTTAAATTCAGAATCAAATGAAAAAGGAAATGTTGATAGAACATCAACTAAAATTTGGGCACAATCATGTAATTATGATCCAGAAAAATTATTTACAAAATTATTTCATGATGATATAAAATACTTATTAAGTATGGATAATTTATGGAAGAAAAGAAGATCACCTATTCCTTTAAATTGGAAAGAATTACCAGATGGAGGTTTGTAGAATAATTGTTTTAAACTTATGTTTTATTAAAAATAATTATATTTTCTTAAAGTTTTTCATAATACAGTACCAGGTTGCAGTAAAGAAATTAATGAACCTGGTTTAAAAGATCAGCAACGATGGAGTATTTCTAAATGTGGAAAAATATTTGCTGAATCAATCAAAAGTTTAAGCAATACTTTAAAAGTTTCACAAGAAAAATCATCAAATAATCATTTGATTTGGGATAAAGATGATCCAAGTTCAATGGATTTTGTTGCTGCATGTGCTAATATAAGAGCTTATATTTTTGGTATACCTCAAAAAACAAAGTTTGATATAAAATGTAAGAAAATAACCATTACATTCTAAAAATAAAAAAGTTATAAGTTTTTTAACTTTAATTATATTTTATAGCAATGGCAGGAAATATAATTCCTGCAATCGCAACTACAAACGCAATAGTTGCTGGTTTAGTCGTTCTTCATGCATTCCGCATTCTTGAAAATAATTTAAAAGCATGTAGATCTGTATATTTGCGTTCGAAAATGAATCATCGTAATCAGTTATTAGTACCAGAGAAAAATGTTAATCCACCAAATCCAAAATGTTATGTATGTGCACCTATGCCAGAAGCCATACTAGCAATAGATACATCTAAAACAACAATTAAAGAATTACTTGAAATAATATTAAAAAGTAGATTAAACATGATTGCTCCAGATGTTATGATAGATGGTACTGGTTCTGTTGTTATTAGTAGCGAGGAAGGAGAAACTGAAGAAAATAATGATAAACTCTTAGAAGAATTAGGAATTAAAGATGGTACCATTCTTAAGGTTGATGATTTTCAACAGAATTATTCATTGACTATAACCATAATTTATAGAGAACGTCCAAGTTTAAAAGGTGATAGTCCTGATTTTCTCATCTTAGCTGATGAAAAAGATCTCAAACCTAAAGAAGACAATGATTTAATAAAACCATCTACTTCAAATGGCCAGGTAATTAAAATAACATTTAAATATGTTAATGTTCACGAATTTAAATATGTATACAAATTAAAAATTTTATTCAGGTGGAGTCATCTGAAGAAAATGTAATGATTGTTGAAACTGAAACTGTTTCATTGGATACAGTAAAGAAACGTAAAACTAATTCTCTTGAGGAAACTGTGTCTCCAAAAAAAAGAAAAGTGGAAGTTCATAATGTAGATGATGATATTTCTATTATTGAAAATGATATAACTAATGATACTGGTAATACAAAATCAAACATTAAAATACATAAAAATTCAGAAGATGATGATTGTTTAATTGTGCATGATGATAATTTGCAAACCACTGCAACTTCGCAGTAAATGAATTAAATATAAATTGATCAAATTGTTTCAAAGTTAAATTTTTTAAAATTAATATACTGATCAATAAAATTTATATAAAAAATATATATTTGTACAAAAAAAATACATATGTACCAATTCTAGAAGCAGTTTCATTTTATGTTTAAAATTTTCATATAATTTTATTAATACTATTCGTATATAAAAACATTTTTGTTCATAATAAGTTCATAGTGTACTTGACTAAGAACAAAAAACATATGTATAATATTAATCTTATCTAAGTAAAACGTATTTTTATTTTTACAAATATTTATAAAAATACGATATTATGTTTATAGTATGCCATTTTATATATTATAGTTATGGTATACATTTTTATACAAAAACGAATAAATACATTTTTCTTACTACAAAATATTATATTATTTTATTTGATTAAAATTTTTCATATTTTTTATATGCACAACTTATATATTGATTAACATTATAATTATACATTTCGAAATCAATTTTATATTTTTCATATAATTTCAAAACTATATCTTGTGTTAAATTTGCAAAATATTTACATGTAGTATCGAAGTTTGTATATCCACCTCGTGTTTCCTCTAACTTGGGAAAATATACTTTATTTTTATCCAAACCAAATTTAGAAAAAATATAATTTATTTGTCCATATGTATAATCATCTAACTTTAAAACGAAATTATATCGTATATTACATATAGCGCAATGTTTATAATATTGAATCCAATGAACATCTTCTTCAGAACTTTGTAAAAGCCATTCCAAAAATTCTTTAAAAGTTGGTATTATCTTTAATCTTCACAGAAATGAAATATATATTAAAAAACTATTAATAACGAAACAAAATATTTTTATTGTACATAATCATTATACCTTTTATCAGATGTAAATACTCTTTCTCGAAAATTACCAATTGTCGTATTCGAATGAAATAATTCAGGTCTCGTAAAACGAAATATTTTTTCTGTATAAATCCAAGCTTGTGCAGTATATTTTGTATTATCTGCTATTCGATCTCTAAAAGTTGAAAAAAGTCATTTCATTCAATAATTTAAATATATATTGAAACATTGAAAAATAATATACCTATATGATGATACAAGTCTTTGAAAAGGATGTCGTACCACGAGAAGTTTGAATATTTTTGTGTTATTTGATATAAATTGTAATTCCTTTAATGTTTGTGGTACCAAAATGTCAATTTGTCTATGAATAATTTATAAATTGTAATAATAATCATATCAAAAAATTAATAAGATGTAATTACCTATAATAATTTTGTGTGGCTAGACGATTTTTTAAATCTGCAAATAATTTTGTGAAACTTGTTGAAGCTACTTTTCGAATCCAACAATACATTGTTTTATGTTCAGAATTATATAAAAAATGCTTTCTTATTAAAGGAGTTTTTAAATTATATTTTATACATACATTTGAAATTTGTTGCAACATTGTTGCACTTTCCTATTTAAGAGAATATTGATATTGTTTACATATAATTTATATTATATATATATATATTTTACATTAAAATAATTATATTTAAATAATGTAATATAATGAATTACTTACTTGCAAATTAATTGATTCTCCTTTCATTTCATCATACTCTAAAAGTTCTATCTCCAAATTAATTGGTTTTACAATAGATTGAGAAACTAAAGAACATTCTTGCTTTGTTTGATTATTTGCAAAAAACAATGAACTTGAATATTGTGTTAAATAAGAATTTTGTTTTAATCTTAATAAAATAACGTAAATTATAATATATAAAATAACACACAATATGCATTTTACAAATTGAATTTTAAGTGACATGATTAAAATTGAAATATATCTAAGTCAACTATCGGGATTAAACATCCGTCTGTATGAACGGAATGAAAGATAAAATTTATCTCTTAGTTTTATAATTTCCTAATTTCCTGTAATGATGAAAAAAAAAAAATGGAATATCATATTTATAAAAAAGGTAAAAGAGAAACAAAATCAATTTACTTTTTTAAATCTTTACTACGAAATAACGCCAAAAATGTATTATATAAATCAGTGACTTATATTCGCAGTTAGGCTGTTTCTGTAACTAATAATAATATTTTAACAATTATATTAATTTAAGTGATCTATATTATTAATTGTGAAAATATTTTTTTTTGTAAATGATTATTTTTATAAATTTTTTTACGTGAAAAGATTGTGAATGACATTAAGTAAATTATTTACTTCTATTATTTTGCAGTATTATAAAAGTAAATTTTTATCGATTTAGGCAGTGATCTTGTGTCAAATGTTTATAATTGTATGAAATTTGATTATGAAAATTCATTCTATTAATGCAAAAACAGATATTATATAATTAGATTGATTCACAATTCAAAATTTTTTATTTATAAAATACTCAAATATCAATACATGTAAAAATTATAAAAATATACAAATAATACTTAAATTGAAATTAGAAATAATAAAAAAAAAATTAGAAAATAAATGAAGTATATTAATCAAAGAATATTGTATTTTTTATAAGTTATTTTTCATTAATAAATGCATAATAGATTTTAATGAATTGTGAATCAATTTTATAATTTCAATTTTATCATATATCGTTTTACAATTACAAACAGATATAATAACAGAAAAATAATTATATTATTTTTACAATTTCATTAATTTTAATACGAATCATTTGACACTTCTTAATATATTATTTCATAAAAAACGATACTATTTTTTCAATTCTATTAAAAATTATATGTTATATCTAAATATATATGTATGTATATAATTAAAATTTCAAATTATTTTTGTTTGAATTATTAATACAAATAATCGATAAACACTATTAATTATAAATGTAACGATACATAATTATAAATGTCACAATACCTCGAAAGCCCGTACAATATGTGCATGAATGAAAAGTGAAAGAATAAGTGAATGAGGATATTAAGATTAATGAAGATTTTAAAATTTTTTATCTACGATCTCTATATCTATGATGGTGATCACGGGAGGATCGATGATCACTATGACGACTATGCCGACTTGCTGTTCTCCACAAAAATTCATCTACACTTCTTTCATAGCTACGTTTTTCGAGAGCAGAAGCCGCTGCGCTATAGTCAGGTGGTAATGGTAAACCATCATAATATCTGGGTGGTGGTGGTGGTGGAGGTAAAGAATCATATGGATGTGGTGCAGCATAAGGAGGTAAAGGAGGCAATTGATGTTGCATAGTACGCATATAATCTGCAACATACGCTTCAGCTGCTGCAGCCACACCTAATCCTGGACTACCATATCCTCTATAAATTGTATAATTATTAAAAATAATATATTTAATTTGGGATAATTGTATATCAAAACACATACGTACTTAGAATAAGGAGAATCACTTCTATTAAACCAAGTAGCATATCGATGATGATGATGATCTCTTGATCCTCTATGTTCATTACCAGCTAAATGAGATCCTCTAGCTAATGAAGCTAAACGAGATCGTGAAGTTAAGAAAAGTCTACGACCTCTACCACCTCTCGAGCGTAAAAATCTAGGACTACTATTAACAGGCCTATTATCACGATATGAACGAGACTTCGTAATATGTTTTGCTGCTTCCTTAGATTTTCTTAAAATTGGTGTCATTTCAATTCCTAAAAGATTTATCATAAGTTATAAAAAATATATTTTCTTTTATTTATAAGAAAAACTGTACATATATTTTAATTTACCTTCATCTTCTGGAAATAATCTACATAATTCTTCTGCAACTCTTGGCTCAATTTCTTGGCCATCACGTCCAATTTTTACTTGTTTACCATCATTCCATGGATTATATAAATGTAATGTAGCCGTAAATGGTAATTCTTTCCTACATATCCAATCAACTTTAAATACACCACCCAAAGCTTTTGCAGACAATCCAGGTGGTAACACCTAAAATTTATATACACTTCTTTCCTAATAATATATAAAATAAATATCCTTAATGAAAAACATATATTTAATTAAATATACAAACCCAAGAAATTGGTGCTCCATCTCTTCTAGATTCTGTACTTAATCTTGCAAAACCAGCAAACTTTCCTGATTCTTTTACAGAAAATATAAGCAAAACATTTCTTGATTCTCTATAAGCTTGATTTAAATTGGCTTCATTTTGTGGTAATGTACTCCATACTCCTTTAGCTTTTGATAATGTAACATTTTCAGCATTGTTTGATTTGATGATGAAAAATCTGATAAAAAAAACTTTAAGACATGTTCCTGGTATTTATATTATTGTACTTATCTAAACATTTATATAAATAATTTAAGATAATGCTAATTCACATTAATTTTGTATATATAAAATAAAAAGAAATACACAAAAAAAAAGAAATAAAAATATTATATTTTAAAAAGTAGCTAACCTTGCATCCCTAAATAAGTAATTTAATTTTGTAGCATAATCATAGCTCTTAGTAATTCCTTTGCTTTCTTTAGATCTTGCACGTTTTGTTTCAGGACTAGAAGACTTAGAATCTCTGGATCTAGTACGTTTTCCTCTGTTCTTACGATTGCGTTTATTATCTCCACGTGAAGATTTTGTGGAAACAGAGCTTATACTTGGTTGACTAGAATCAGAATTTGAACTGCTAGATGAAACTTCACTACGTGTATCATAAGTTTCATCTGCAGCAATTTTTAATTCATCCACTATATCATTTTCGCCGCAGCTCAGATTTAAGTTGTCCCCATCTGTATTATTGTCCATATTTTCACTTTTTATTTGATCACTTTCACTATTGCTCAAATGTATGTTGTCATTTGTCCCGTCATCCAGGCTTTGTACTTCTGGATTTTTCGGGTTTTCTTGTATGAAGCCAATGCAGTTCTGGTGCCTTTAAACTTTTTCTGAAACGCAAATATAAAAAAGTTCTTACTAGATGGATATCCAGTATGCAATAATATTTGTCCAAGAACAATATCATATTTGAATGGATCTTGTAGATTTTATGATAATTATGTAGGAAATAATGTAGTAACATTTTTAGTATATGAGAAGAAAAGTTCAGAAGATTGCACATGAAATCCGATTTAAAGTCACTGTGATAAAAGATTAAAAAGTCCATTTATCAAAAACTTTGATGTTAAAATTGTCCTTATGCAGTTTAATTAAAACATTTATAAGTTTCATAAAAGTTTTCAATATATATCTACTATCACTGCAAGACTTCAAATATTTCTTGCTTCAAATAGATATAAATTATGCCTAATATTCCTAAAGTTTTTGTTTCGCTAGAAACGTTTATGAAAGAAAAAGTTCCTCTTTTTAACAATTCACGAGCATATATATGTCCATATATAAGTTAAAAATAAATATGTTTTATATTTAAAGTTGTAGAAATTTTTTTTTTTTTAATTTAAGAATATAGTAACACAATTCTTGTTGCTCTATTAGAACACAAGTATTTCTTTCAAACTTTGTATATAAAAGTTTATTATAAGTAAATAGTCTTGCTAAAATGTATTTTTTTAGCCTATTTAATATAAAAAGGCGAGGAGTCTTCGAGTTTTTTGTATTTCGAATAATAACACATCATGCTCGTTTGACGTCTCTATGCAGTCTTTTAAAACGCGAAGGCTATGCCTAGAAAAGTTCGTTGTAAATTTTATTAATAGCAACATCAGCACCACAAAACATACTCAAAACCATCATTTTCGCCATTGATTTTATTAAAGAAGTTCATATTTTGCAAACATAAGTCTTTGATGTTATAAACCCTTTACGCAGCTCGTACACACTTACGTGCACACTCGTTCTTCACTTAACACACTTCGCACCTCACGCAAGAATGCTCAAAGATTACTATATGTATTTAACATTTATTTCTGTTATTTCTCTGCACGATGTACACAGCAGACTTTCCACAAGGGATTGTGCTTTTTTTCCTTAAAAACACAATATCCAATTATCTCCTCACGGATGAATAAACCATGGCGACCATTATATGACGTGTACGTTATGATCAATAGAAAGAATTGGTCGAAAACTAAAATAGAGTTTTAATTAACTTTGAGAAATATTATTTTTATTATTTTTTATTTTCAAAATTGTATTTATTTACTAACTTACATATCTAATATAAAAATATTTTTTCTTACATATACAAATTAATAAGATTTTGTACAACGATAATATCAAGTTCTTACATATACATATATATGTATTTTTTTTAGATATATAGTATTTTTAATTTATTATTGAAATTCATTACTATCGAAATTTGTATTTATATATTATTGTTTAGCATTGGTACAATACATTTAAATATTAAATTATAAATATAAAGAACATAGAAGAGATAAAATATTTTTCTTTATATAAAATCTCTTAAAATTAAAATCCCTAGTATTTATGGTCACCATCTTTAAAAAAAGATAACGACCATCTTGGAATCATTTTTCACGGGTTGTTGACACGGGTAGATCACAGCCGGTTGTGAAAGTGCTTCGTGATGTAAAATTAATCATAATTAACTGCCGGAAATAAGTAGTGATTATTTAGAAATTAGAATTAAAAGCAATACTGTAGCAATACTACATGCATTTAAGATTATTGTGTAATAAGTATTATTATACATAAAAATATAAAAAAAATTGTGGAAATAAGCGTCTGTCACGAATATAAGCAATCTTGACAAAGTCGACAGTTAAATCTTATCATATTTAACTAGAATTTTATAAAGAATTATTTTCAAAATTATATTCGTGTATGTGATAAAAAAATTGTGCTGCTAGAAAAAAGAAGATACGAAACACTAAAAATACATCTTATGAGGAAAAATGGTTTCGTGCACATGGTGACACCTCTGGTTAGTTTATGCTTTCTATAAACAATTTGTCACATTTTATTTAAAAGTAATTTTGATTATATATATGCTTATTTTATAATTAAATTAAAAATTAATTATAAAGTTATGTTATATAAAGAATTTTTAAATAATAAACACTTATAAATTTTTTATAAGACTCAAATTCATTAGTCTGATAGCTTATAATGGCGAAATACAACGTACGTTTACTTTAATTTTTGTAAATATTATTAGATTACTCATTGCGAATTATTGACATTTTATAACATCCGCCAATGATTTTTAATGTTTACATAGCATATAAAGTTTTTATTGCATATAATGAAACACTTTATATTTAAATATATAAATTTATTTTTTAAATAATATTTGAAATTTCATTTATCTATTAATGTTTATCTTTAAATCTAAGATTAATGTGTTATCATGATAATTATTATTGAAAAATTTGAAATATAGTGCAAATATTTCATTTTTTTATTTAAATCTGGAAGATGATTAATTATTTAAAAATGAGAGATGATTAAGCAAGATTAAAAACTTAAGCAAACATAATATGAGCATATTAAAATATTTAATATATTCATATAATAAAAAAATATATACATTTAATATAAAATTTGCAAATTTATTTTTATTTTCAGAATATATTAAAATAAATAAAATTTATATCTCTTAATATAATTATTATTTATTATATGATAAAATAATTTTTTATTATATTTATTATATTTTAAATATGAATCATATTATAATCATATTAAATATTATTAATATTATTAAAATATAATTTTTAAAAATATTTTTAATCATAAAAATATGTTATATTATTTTTTTAATAAATTGAAAATTATTAAAATAATAAAAATACTATATATATATAAATATATACTATATATACTATATAAAAAATAAATAATATTTATCATATAATAATTGATTTTATTTTTATTCTTTATTTTTAATTATTAAATAATTTTTTATCTAATAATTAATAACATTATAACAATATTCAAACATAAATATATTATTCCTTATTTAATAATTAATTTATTATTAATTAATTCATTTTTATTATCTTATTTATTCATATTTTATTAAATAAATTCTGAGATAATAAATATTAAAAATAATTTTTTAAATGATACTTTTATAATATTTTAAAAAGATTATATAAATGAAAGAAAGTTTGCTACATTAACCATATTATTTATTTTAAGCTACATTTAACTTTAACCTATTATTACAAAGATGAGCACATAATACGCATAGTATATAATATAATAATAAAACATTCCACTTTTCATACTTCAACTACAGAGAAAGGATTCAAGTATTGATTGCAAGAGCATGGTGTGCTATGGCAATAGGAGGAGGGTGAAGCCCAGACAAGACCCCACCTCTTTATGCTATGCTTTCTATTTAAGTCTTAAATCATTTCAGACAATCACAGTAAATATATCTAATATGTAGCACAATAAAATGTTCTACTAATATTATTATTGAATATGCTCTGTATTTCAAAAATAAATTCTGTGTGTTTAAAAATTAATGATCTAATTTTATGACTATAAATATTAAATTTATATTTAAATATAAAATAATTTTATACATAAATATTTTTAGTGTCAACAATAACTAAATAATACATATAGTAATAATATATTTTGAGTTATTTCATGCATAATCAATTATTTTTATATTATGTATATTAATATAATTTTTTTCAGATGAAAAAAATAATATATAAAAACATGATAAATATAAAAAATATATGAATGACAATGGGCTGAAATACATTAAATTGTAAAACTCTCATCATTTTTATAAAAGAGAGGTACAGATAATAATGATTTAATAATAATAATAATAATAATAAGATTATTTTTATAAAAAAAATTGTTATATTTAATTTATAAACTGAAACAATTTTTAAATGTTATATTATTTTACTTTCTTATTAAAGGAAATAAGTCATGGCAACAGTAGAAGAAAAGAAACGAGTTGGTGGCTCAAAAGTTTCAGCCATTGCAAATATCTTCCAGTCAAAACCACAATTGGATAATCTAAGTCATAGGACAAATAATATTCTATCAGATGGTTTCAAGGAACCAGCTGTGCCTTTAAAAGAATCTCCAACACAAGTTACAGTTGTGAGAACTGAAAGTCATGTAGCTCGATTTAATAATGCACGTGCACTTTTTGAAAAACTTGGAGAAGAAAATAAACCAAATAAACCGTAAGTATATAAAAATAAATAAATAAATATGAAAAAAATATATAAGAAATAATTAATTATTTCATATTTACATATTTATTATTTCATATTACATATTTAATTATTTTTAAAAACATACTTTTGTATGATTTTGTATAGGGTGGATAGGATTACAAAGCCTAGTAATTTGCATGGCTTAAGATCACGTTCTAGCTCTGCAAATTCTGGATCAGGTTGTACATCTCCAGCTAGATCACCACGTCCTAGATCACCATCACCTCCAGGAACCAGAGATCACTTGAGCAATTGGAGTGCAAGTGTACCAACCTTAAATGCTGAAAGACATTTTGAAAATGGTCACAATCATGGTTTAGATAATATATCAGATAAACATAAATCACGAACAGGATTAGGGAAATTTGACAAAAATTATGGCAAAGAAAATCGTTTGGATGATCGACCGGAGAAACCAGAAAAACCAGAAAGAAGATTGAACTCAAAAGAATTAATTGAAAAGCAAAAAAATTGGACTAGTCATTTTTCAAAAACAAGACCAAGTAGATACAATTCAGACCCAAATAGATCTTTAGTTCAAAGTTCATTAAATCAGAGTGCAAATAAAGTAAATGTTGAAACCGCTTCTGTAGGACATTTACAAAATACTACAAATACTGATAATGAAACAAAAAGATCAGCAGATATTTCTGCTAATCCAGCCACAAGATCTGCAAGCTTTTGTTCTGTTAGATCATCAGTTATATCTCCACCTCCACCACCACCACCAACAAGAAATTCTTCTACTTCAAATACAAAAAAGGAAAGACCAGCTAGTATAGCAGCAGTATCTCCTCCAGATATTCCTAGCAGTCCAGAATATGCTACCATAAATAAATATTTTGATACTTCATCAACAATACCTGAATATGCAGTTGTACAAAAAAGTACAAATATACAAAATAAAAATTTCCAAAAAAATCAAGAACAACGAGAAATTTCAAAAAATGTTTCCAGTCCTATGTTAGAAAAGACGCAAGATGTGTCCATGCCAGAATATGCAGTAGTGCAGAAAAATACTACAGCAAAAATACATTGCCGAAATGCTGATACATCAAAAAATAGTTCAACACATCATTCAAAAAATATTAACAATGCTGAAAGTAGTTTATGTCTTAAAAGTACTTTTGCAAGTTCAAGTATTGATATTTATTCACAAACAAAATCACATATTTCCTCCTGTGAAAAAAATTCTGACATATCTAGTCCAATACGAAGTATGTCTATAGAGAATATTATTAGTATGACTGTAGAAAGTAAAACAAAAAAAGATAGCGATTTACTTGATGCTCCTGAATATCTAAACTATCCTTCAAACGTTATACGTTCACCACCTAAAACATCTGAGTGGAGAAATGAATGGTTAGCCAAAAATGATGAAATTTTAAAGAAAGCTACAGATTTAAAATGTGCCAGAGAAGAAATGGAAATTAAAAGCGAAGTGATAAGATCTGATCCACGACCAGATTGGGCGAGACCATGTATAAATACAATGAGAAAAAAAGATAGTTTATTAGAAGAAAAAAAAGTGGAACCGTCAAAATCTCCGGATCCGGAATTGAGACCACCTTCTGGAGGTACGGATAGTGCATCTTCTAGTATGAGCTCCCCTAGCTCTCCTTCTAAGGATAGTAAAGAAGAGAAGGCAGATAAGGAAATGTCAGAAAAGTTTCAAACTGGTATAGTATATATATGATGATATATATATGACTAATTTCCAATAATACAATTCACATCTATATAGAAATGTATAATAGTAAATATATTTTGTGTGTGTGTGTATATATATATATATATGTATATACAAACAAATTTAATTTAAATTTATCTTTTAATAATTGATTTTTATATATTTTATTAATTATTACAAAATAATTATTTCAATATATTTAAATTTTGCAATTTTATTATGGCTATGTGCCAAAATTCTAAAAAGTAACAGTATAAGAGGAAACTTTCCTCCTTTCCCCTTTCCTCCTCTTCTTGATGTTAATTCCTCCTACTGGTTCATCGGTATTATTTATAGAAATCTGTATATTCTGTTCTGCTTCTGTCTGGTTCTACTTCACATCATTTATTTCAGAAAAGTATTTTACATATATTAATATTTTGTTTACCAGTGTTTATAAAAAAAAATTATTCAAAATTAATATTAATTTTAATATTAATTTTACAATAATTATTTTATGAAATTGAACTTATATAATATATATATATATATATATATATATATAAATGGATTAATTATCTTATAATGTATTAAATCTTTTGTATTGTGTTTTTAGAAATTTATTTTAAAATAATAATTAATTTTGTTATAAAATTAATTTTTTAAAAATAATTTTCTAATTTTTTATAAAATATGTATCTTATTTTATTTATTATTCAATACATTTTTATCTAAGATTTTATATATTATGAAAAGTTTTAAAACATTCAAAATTATAATTTTAATTTAAAAAACTGAATAAACTTGAACCAAATGTTTTATTATGCATATAATTTTTCATTTTAATTTTATAAGTTGTTTATTATTTTATATTTATATATATATATATATAAATATAAATACCATGTGTCTCCGTCTTCTTTGCATTGATTGCCGAGGTATTTTATACCTTCTCTTAAAAATTAATATACATATTTTAGCATATGGATTTTCTATTATAAATAATAATATAATACTCCGATATTTTAAGGTCGTAACAGTTATGATTTACAACATGAAGAACAAGAAAAACCTGCAGCATATATGGAATCTATTGCTGAAAAGGATAGTTTAGAAAAAAATTCAAAATTCAATGAATCAGATACTACTACAGTTATTCGACGATCTCATGTACGTGTTGATCTTCAAGCTGCTGGTCTGGGACCACGACCACCATCTGTTGTCAGCTCAGATCAAGAATACCCACCTTTAGAACATAAGGATATACCAATACCTTCGCCATATGTAAAGAAAATACAACAAAATCAAGAAATTTCTTCTCAAAACAATGAAATTAAATCACAAGTAAAAATAAATATAGAAGAAAATACATTAATAAAAATTGATTCAGCAAAAAGTTGCCATAATAAAATATCTCAAGAAAGTAACCAAGATCATGTACGAATAAATTCAATGAATACAGAAGAAAATCAAAATATAATTTTAGATAATAAGTCAAAATCAAATATTAACAATGAAAAACATACATTTTCTGAAACTGTATGTCAAAAAACTGTATCCAATGCCAAAAATGATCAAATTAAAATCTCTGTACGTGAAAAGCTAGCAAAAAATAAAGAAGAAGTCTCCGGAAAACGTTCAAGTTTTGCTGAAATAGATAATAAAGTAGATCAAACAGAAAAAGTTAGTTTAAATACAAGTCAATGTTCAATAGTTTCAAATGTTCATAATACTGAGAATTCATCTGAAAAATTGAATGACAAAGAAACTGAATTAAATGATGTTTCATTACACTCAGAAAATATATCTAAATTTATATCAAAAACAAATAATAAGAAGGAATTTATAACATTAGCAGGTGATGCAGTATCATCACCTAAATCCAATTCTCAAACAATAAGTAATATTCTAAATAAAAGTACAGAAGAATTAAATCAACCACAAACAACATGGGAGCAAGAAAAACAAAAAGCTGAACTGGCAAAATTGAGATTACAGGAAAATACTTTTACAAATACAATTCAACAAGTTAATATGTCTCAAAATGTATCACCTGCTATTGTAACTTTGCATCATACAGAAAAGAAACAATTAAACGAACATATTATATCTGAAAGTAGTATTCATGATGATAGTGATTCTAGTGATACTAAAACTATTACAAATCTGGAGCATATATCAGCAATAGATGCAAAAAATACCATGGAACATATTAATTCTAAAACTGTTATAGAAAATTTTTCTAAAGCTACTACAAATCAAACAATTCCTGTAACACCAGACACTATGACAGCTGATGAAGCAGAAAATTTGTTAAGTTCACGGTAAGCTATTTAAGCAAATAGTTTAAAACTGAATATAAAAATGAATTCTTAACAAAAACAATGAAAAAATTATATTATAAGAATGAAATAGTAATATTATAGTTAAAATTATAATATATATATATATTATAGTTAAAATTATAATATATATATATATATATAAAATGTACTAGAATTTTCACATAGATTTTTTCAAATACATCTCTATATTTTATATTATGATAATTCTAATTATAACAAATCATTTTATAGTAATTTGCAAACAGCTTAATAACTTTTATTTTTTTATTTTAAATTCTAATGTTTTCTTCTATTCATGTTTATTTGAATGTGACTTCAAACAAACTCATAATAAATTGGGACAAAACAGCATCCTAGAGAAAAAAATAAGGTAAGTTAATTGTTATTGTTTCGTTAATATTTACTTCATTGATTATGATGTTAAATTATAAAAGCATCGTGAATCACATGAATAATCAATTAGACAAGGATCAGCTTTATTATCAGACGAAGAAGCTCAAGAAATAGCAAGATTATTATCACCTACTACACATGCTGAAGTTGTAAGTGAAGAATCTATTGATAAAAATAAAGAAATTGATAAAGAGAGGGAAAAGGATGATCAAGATAACACACCAGATTGGCTTTCTGATGTCTTGTCTGCTCCTGATACCAGTCTTATTAATAGCACCACTAATGATTATAGGTGAATCAGTTTAGTCTTTTATGTTTTTTATGTTTTATAAAACTATTTTGCAGTTAATATTATGTATTGATTTTTATTAACTTTTATTAATTGTATATATAGTGATATAACTTAACATAAAATTTTAATGGATTTTCATTGGAAAATACTAAATTTATATGATTTTTTAGTTTGTCTCATAGATCACGTAGCGATTTAACGATAGACTCGTTAACAGAGAGTCAAGTGGGTTCTGTAACAGGTAGTGAAAGTGGTTTACTTGGATCTGTTAATAGTTTGAATGATACTTACGAAATTAACGATGATACAGAAACAGAACATCAAGACGAATACGTTCCTCCAACACCAGGCAAAGTTGTAAGATCATAAATAAAATTTATATTTATTAAATAATTTAATTCTTAAATATAATTTAAGAACAAAATATAATTAAATTTACATTTTTTTAGATATTGGTTGAAAATGGTGTACATTATTTTGAAGATGGTCATTTTTGGATGGAAGTTGCAGGAATACCAGAATCAGACGATGAGAAAGATGATTATCCAACAAATATACCCATTAAAAAAATGTCTAAAGTTTCATTTGATACGAAACCAATGAGAGTTTATTCAACACATTCAGTAAATGAATACGATCGACGAAATGAAGATGTAGATCCTGTTGCTGCTAGTGCAGAATATGAACTTGAGAAACGAGTTGAAAAAATGGAGGTAAAATCAATTTTTAAATCAAATTATTAAATGTATAAATATAAATCTATAAGTGTATATTTATTGCACGCGCACACGCATACGCATACTCTTAATATTTAATATTTCATGATATAATAATATATATTATATATAATAAAAAATTTATTAGGTATTTCCAGTAGAGCTTATGAAAGGTCCAGAAGGTCTTGGTTTAAGTATTATTGGAATGGGTGTTGGTGCAGATGCAGGGCTAGAAAAATTAGGTATATTTGTTAAAACAATCACAGAAAAAGGAGCAGCTGCACGAGAAGGCAGAATACAAGTAAACGATCAAATCGTTGAAGTGGATGGTAAATCTCTAGTTGGAGTCACACAAGCATATGCAGCTAGTGTTCTTCGTAATACTTCAGGACTCGTACGTTTTGTAATTGGTAGAGAACGTGATCCAAATTCAGAAGTGGCTATGCTAATTCGACAAAGTCTTCAAGCAGATAAAGAAAGAGAACAAGCTAACTCTGCTAGGTATGATTTAAAATCAACAAATTCATATATTATTTAAAAATGATTTCTTTATGATGATTTATCCTTGCTCGCTAATGTCTATGACGAAAATTTTTGGCCACTTCAATGATGGCTCGTAGCCTCTTGAAGGGCTGAGGGAAATTAATTTTTAATAAATAAAAAATTTGATCAAATTATTTAAGAAGTTTTAAAATAAATATATTTTTCCAGAAAACTTAATTTCTCGGATGCTTCACCTGATAGTCAACGAGGCAGTGAAGATATTTCTGTTGGAGGTATGGGAGGAATACCAGGTTCTCCAGCTATGTCATCGTGTTCGGAAGGGGAACCTCCTCAAAGTCCTATAGAAAATTATTTACCTTCTGGTCGCAGTAGATCTCCTATCCTCAGTTCATCAATGCCACCACATACATCTGCGACAACGCAAAGTGATGTCGACAGTTTAAGATTGCTTTTACAAGAGGTAAAATGTTTTTTGTCAACATTGTCAACAAGATGGATGTATAGTATGAAGCACATATGTAATTTGCATAATTTTATGTATAATTTGGTTATAGTAGCTTTTATATAGAAGTATTTCTTATTTTTATTTTTTTTATAAATGTAATTAATGAAAAATGTATATTATATTATATTATAGTCTCATTATTTGAGAAAGATATTTTAAATTAGAAATATTATAATTTTATATTTTGCAATATTTTGTTATTGCATAAAATATTTAATTGTATATTCATTTTTATTAATTTTATATAAAATATTGCATAAAATACATTGTTATATGAACATATGCATTATAATATTTTGTATATATATATATATGTATGTATATGTATGTATGTATATATGTTTATATTGCTATTTTTATATAAACGCTATATTATAAGCACTCCATCATAAGTTTATAAGTGTGAATATATTTTGGTGTTGCTTATGCACTGTGTTCGTTGTTCACTGCTTGCAGAGTCAGTATAAACTAGCATTAGCAGATGGAGAGGTGGAAAAACTCAAAGCTAAGGTAATAGCATAAGATATAAAATTTTGTTATTTATTACATATATTTATTTGTTGATGCAATATGCTTGTATATCATATACTTACAGTTATGAATTTATGTGCAGCTTAATGTATGTATGTTAAATTTGTTATCATTTTATATAGTTTTTATATTTCTAATATATAAATAATATTATAAATATTATAAATAACATCTATAAATAATATTAAAAAATATAAAATGATTTATTGAAAAACATTAAACTAATATGTTTTATTTACGTAATACTTATATTAATATATTTATGTATATTATTTATAATAAAATTTTTTGTTTATAGCTTGTAGACTTAGAAAACAGTGGAGCTGGAAGCGAAGAATATGCAGCAAAATTGCGCGAATCTGGTTTACGACTTCACGAATCTGAAAGAGCTTTAGGCACTGCTAGACAAGATTTAGTAACGGCACGAGAAATGCTCTCTCAAGCAACAGCACAAAATGCTGCTTTACAACAAAAATATGCTCGAGCCAGAAGAGCAGCTCGTGAATTACGCACAGATATCGCTGCTAGAGATGAATTTTATCAACAATTATTACAGGAGAAAGATACAGAATATAATGCTCTTGTTAAAAGTTTAAAAGATAGGGTATGTTATCATTAAGAAAATAAGAAAATTAGAATAATTTATATATAATAAAAAAATTATAAATAATTATAGGTAATTACATTGGAAGTAGAACTAACAGAAACACAACGGAGATTTGGATTACCAGTAAGATTGCCTTATGATGGAACTACGGCTAGAATTGTTACACCACAGTTGTCGCGCCGACAATTACCTCCCCCTCCTTCATCAACTAGTTGTCAACTTTCAGATACAGAAACAGATCTTAGTAGTCCAGATGATGGTGATAAAACAGCAACAGTTGAAAGAAAATTACCGCTTCCATTGCCAGTCAAGGAAGAATTAGATCGAGCAGTACCTGCACATCGACTACTTGACAATTCGGCTGGAAAAAGTAAAGCTGAACTTGCCAGTAGAGGAGGACTCGCAAATCGACAACTTCCTAAACGATCTGGCGGTCTTAGTAATAGTAGTTCTGTATGTAATACAATCATTAGTATATGTAGAAAAATTATATATTTATTTAATGATTTAATATTTCAGGATTATGGTTTGGATGAATCAGGTGATAATACTGATGAGGATTCATCTTCTAAATTACTTTCACAGGACACAAGTAGCAGATCACCAAACGATTTAACATCAAAACAATCAAATTTGAGTTCCTATTCTAGTAGTTCTTCAATTAGTTCATTGAAAAGTAAACATATGGAACCTACGCATCCGACAACAATTCGACAACATAGTACTATTAGTTCACAAGTTAGAGCTATGACAGAACAAAGTTGGCCACAATCTCAAAAAAGTATTTCTTTTTTTTTTCTTTTTTTGGATATAATTTATATGTAACTTTAAATATAAAATTATTATCTATTCTTCATAGATTTAACTGGACCACCAGCATCATTTGCAGAACAGTTAAAACAAGTTTTAGCAGAAAGAGAAAGACGGCTTGGTGGAAATGACATATCTTCATCGAGAGAAAGTTCTGGAGACTTTAGTGATTTAAATAATCCACATTCTAGTGATCCAACTTTAGTTACCCATCATTTAGTAGAAGAAATACGACAAGCTGTAAATGAAGCCAATCAAAGAGGTAAAATTTTATAATATATCTAATATGTAATTTATTCAAAATAATTTTTTATAGTGAATTTTTTATTTATACAGTAAAAAAAGCCACTATTCCTTCATCAAATTTAATTGGTAATACACCTTGGCATCATCCAGGTAGTTCACCATCTAGTCTTTCTTCTGGTGGATCAGTGAGTCCACCTGCTGTTGATCCTAGTCCATCTAAAACAGGTACTTTAAATATTTATGATACAATGCAAATAATAATTCACAATCTATTTTTTTTCTTTCTTTTTATATATATATATATATATATATATATTTTTCATTATATTTTTCATTATATTTTCATCTTTCCCATATGCACATAAATATTATTAATTTAGATACGAGTGAAGTTTGGTTGCCTCCTCATCCAAGTGAATTTGGTTTAGGTGACAAAAAGTCTCACTTTTGGCAGAATGCACCAGTTACTGATTGGTCCAAAGAACAAGTAAGTTATATTTATATATATATATATATATTTAAAATTACTAAAAAAAATATTTTTATCAAAATTCCATAGATATTATTTTGTTTATATTTATTACTTGAAAAATTTTATTAGGTTTGTCAGTGGTTATCAGGAATTGGTTTGGAACGTTATGCATCACGCTTTCTGGAAACTGGAATTAATGGTGGAAATCTTTTAAGACTTGAATCTCGTGATCTCAAAGCTTTTGGTATTTGTGGAGAAGAAAAATCACATTTGAAACGTAAATTGAAAGAACTTAGAGCACAGGCAGACCGGGAACGCAAAGAGAGAAAAGAAATAGAACGGATGCGACGAAAAGCAGAAAAAGCAGCACGAAAAAAATAGTTCGTGCGTATATTAATGTACTTATGTCCTTTATAAAATGCAATAACTTTGCACAAAAAATTGATAACATATTCAAATTTTGTATATGATATTCCAGTGATGTTCATAATTTTCACTTCTTCCTTTATTTAATTATCTAGTAAATGTAAACACCCAGTCACAATTTACTAAATGTTTCCAATTCGGATTTGTTCTATCCGAAATTTTTAAATTTGATTATTTATATTTATAAGTTTTTGAACTTCAAATTTTTGCATTTATTTATAATATACATATTGCTTTACATTCATGTTGTTCTTATAGTATTTGTTAGTTATTATTTATAAAATAACAATAAATACAATTCGAAGAAGAGAACATGTATGAATGTAAAAGCATACCTACTATTTCAAATGTATGCATGTGATACGTATGTATAAAATTCAAGCCATTTAGATAAATTGTAATAAAACTTCAATTATCGCTAACATTTTTTTACAATTGTAAGTATACTTTTATAGAGATATAAGTTTTATGTTATTAGAATGTATCATTTCTGTATTTATTTTTACTATTAACTATGTAACAATTTTTCATAATGAATAATATAAATATTAGTAAAATACAATCCTAGTGCATAACAATTGTCAAGAAAAGTGATTGTTCTTTGCTATGTACATCATGAAATATCAACGAATTTCTAATTATCAATACAGTATTTAATACTGTATCAAATCAGTTTGTAGATTAATTGAAAATAATTTTATTTGTTTATATTTTTTCTATCTAAATTTGTCAGTTTATATTTCATGTAATTAGCAAATTATCGCTTTTTAAATCAAAATCAAATAAAGTATTAATGAATTTTTATTATATGATTATGATACGATTATATGATATGATATGATTATAATTATGTATTAAAATTTTTCTCTTTTAATTGTTTAACAGTGTTTGTAAAATTACTATATTAATATGTGAATTAAGCATTAGAAATCCGCACAAAGTCCATTTTGTTGTATTGATAATTTTTAATTTATGTGATGAATTCTTTTTGTATACTTCAGACATTCCATGCGATAATTTTTAATTTTATCTTTATATATATATATATAAATAAAAGAATATCACAAGTTCTTATACTTTGGGCGATATCTCTATGTATGTTGTATGAATGTTGTATGAATATCTTGCGTATTAAGTAATACATGTTAATATTAAACCAATGTCCTAACAAAAATTCATTCTAAATATTTGTTCACATGATTACGGGACTTGCTTGGGTACAACATAGACAAACGTACTGCATTGTACGTATTCTTATTTATAATAATATTAAGTTTTATACAGTGTTAAGTACTTTGTTCTATCTTTATACTGTTCTTAATGAACAATATATATTTTTTTTTTTAAAGAACAATTTCTTTTATATAGAATAATTGAACAAAGTATTTATCATTGATACATATACTGTACATATTATATGAATATATACAATGAATGATTACTATTACTGTAATCTATAAAAAATGATTATGATGTAAGGCGTGTAAGAGGCATAACTATAGTGTCATAATATCTTTATAGAAGATAATTTTTAATTTCCTATTTTAAGCGTTTATCAAAAGTCCTCCATTTTTTAATAATATTATGTATCACAATATTTTGAAAGTAGTTATTGTTATTTTTGTTATTATGTACAACGAACTGTGGGAACTGATCAAAAGTGTCAACATAATATAACATTCTTGCTTCTCAGGGTAATCATTAATATGTTTTTGAAATATATGCGTGTTCAATGAATTTAAAATTTTTAAGAATTTGAACGTCCTGCAATTCGTTTCTAAATAATTATTGTGATTTCGTAGGAGCAAATGTTTGATAAAAACCGACTGATTTACAATAAGTTTTTATAGTTGATTTTCAAGCAATGGCTTGAGTATGATATGATATGCCATTTGTTCAAAAATAATTTTAGAACCAAAACTTGTACTTCTTTATGGAGTTGCATAATATTTAAATGTTTTCATACATTTTCAATGATTTTAAAGTATTGCTCACAAGAGAAAAATTATAGTTCCATAGATAAAGACACAGAATGCAGAATCAGTTGCATAAATGGCAGCTTTTTAATAATATCTATAAAAAGTATTGTCAACAAATACTCTTAAACGTTTTAATTAAAAATAATTCATACTATATATTTGTAGTTTGTTTTTTTTACCTGATAAATAAGATATTGAAAATATATTTGACGTTTGTAATATACATATATTATATGTATATATATTTAGATAAATTTTATTGATTATAGATATTCAAAATTTTTATGTATGAAATGAATCATAAATATAACAATAGAATTTTATCTTTTGTTGTATTTTCTATCACATATACACATTCACATAAAATAATATATCGCAAAATGTTTGATCGATAGTCGTTAGTATTTCGATAGTACGTTTAATTGAAAAAAACGTTGATCAAGAAAATGCCAGTTATAATTATTAAAGATTATTCTTGGCGTCAAACTTCAGAATTTGTTATATTAAATGTACCTTTAAAAGGATATCCAAAGAAAGTTGACTTATTTGTGATAGATAATTATATAAAGGTATAAATTCCAATTTCTAACAAAAGTATATTATATCAATTAAATATAAAGAAATAAATATCATACAATGTTTGATTTAATAACAGATCAGTTTTCCACCATTTATATTAGAATTATTTCTTTTTGCTAATATTGTTGAAAAAGAAAGTAAATGCACTTTAACAGAAAATGAAGCAATACTTACCTTGCGTAAAACAAATATTAACTTGCAATGGCCTACTTTGGAAATTCAAGATATTAACAATGATTTTAAACGACAGTACCGTATTCAAGCTTTAGAACATGCTCAAAAGCACGCTGAAGAAAGAACAAAATTTAAAAATGGTATATAAAATTTGATATATAAATATAAATACAATGATTTTTTCTAATAGTTTATAATTTAATTCAGAAAAGCGTCAATATTTACAAAAAGAAGCGGTAAAAGAACAAATTAATATTAATACAGACACATTGAATAAAATAGAAACAATACGAGATACACATCGGAAAGAAGCAATGCAGGAATTTGAAGATTGGAGATCGAAAGCTGAATTACCATTTCTTTCTAATATTGACGGGAAAGCACAAGAAAATAGAAAAGCTTATAAGTACTAAAATTAATAAATATCACAATTTTTATATATATTTTAACTTTGATAAGTAATTTTCTAATTTCTAATTTTATTTTTTCAAGACCACCGTTAAAATGGTTTAAAAATAAAGATAATACATTAAAATCTCAATCAATTACCGAGAAAGAAATATTTAATAATACAACAATTATAAAAGAATTTGAAACTAATTTAAAGAATGATGAACAGATTTCAGATATTCAATCAATAAATAAGAATCAAGAAAGTAATATTGAAACAGAAATGATAATAAAGGAAGAAGATAATAAAAATGACACTAGTTGCTCTGAAGAATCTGAATCAGATTATGAAACTTCATCGCATTGTTCAGTACAAGAAATGAACAAAAATGATATAAAAAAATTTTATAATAAAAAACAAAAAAGACCAGGATTGGAAACTGTAAAAGCTGCGATAAGAGGTAACATTTTAAAAAGAAATAATATATTTGAAGAACCTTCAAAATCGGTACCGTTACCAAGAAAAATGGGTATAATCAATATCACATTTTCGGAACGAAAGTTTCCAACACCAGCTAGGGAAAGTTCTCATGTCGAAGAACAAGAAGTATTATTTTTATTTATTATTGATTATTAAAATAAAAAATTTCTATTAATATTGATTTTATTACAGTGGTTGCAGAAACAGGCAGAAGCGAGGCGTAAAATTGGTTTTGATACGAAAGATCTTCGACCAGAAGAACGAGATCCCCAATGGTTAAAGGATAAAGGAGAGTATGTTTAATGCTTTGATAAAATTTCATATAAATTATTATGAATTATATAACTAATAAATTATTTGATTTTTTTAGTGAATTTTTCAAAGTTAGAAACTATTTAGCTGCTATAAGTGCTTATACGTATGGAATTAAGATTAGTGATAAAATGGCATCTCTCTATGTAAATAGATCAGCAGCACAATATGCATTAGGCAATTATCGTAGATGTATAGAAGATTGTTCTAAAGTAAGTTATGAAAATTGTAATTTATTCAACTTATATGTATAAATAAGAATTATATATGTATAAATAAGAATATTTTAATCTTCATTTTATTTTTCAGGCATTAGAATTAATGGAACCAAAATGTGAAAGCAATCAAGAATCAAGGGCTAGATGTCACGCTCGACGAGGCGCAGCATTTTGTAAATTATCGGCTCCTCAGCATGGTATTCCTGAACTAGAAGTTGCTTTGAAATTAACACCGGATAATGAAAGTATAAAACGTGACATATTGATCGCAAAACAATATTTCGATATAAAAGATTAATTATAAGAAGTAAGTAAAATTAGATTATTTGACTAACTAAAAAAGTTGATGAAATATTTTTTGTAAGTTTTTGAACAAAACATAAAACAAAATATTGTAGAAATAAAATGTTTAAAAATAAGAAATTATGTTATCAAAAAATATTTATTAATATGTTATAAAAAAACATAGAATGTTTATTATTATTAAAAATATCACAGTCAAAAATCTTATAAAGAAATTTAATTGAGGAACTCATAATTCTATATTAATATTAATTAATCGTATTATTTAATTCTATTTAATGTAATAAACATTATTTTGGTATATTTAAACTTCTTTAGCAAAAAAGTAAATAACTATTTATAATATTAATAATAACAAAAATTTTTCACCATTACTTTAAGAAAAATTTCAGAAAGAATTAATCAAATTTTATAATTTTTTTGTTGATACATTCACATTTTGTATGTTCTAAAGCATGTATCACTTCGTGATGCCTGTCACGTTGTCGATCAATCATGTGTTTCACCATAAAAACAAGACTAACATTTCTAGTTTCAACAGGTGCACAAATTTGTTTATAATCCGAACAACATCCGGCTCCATCACAACGTTTTAGAACAGTAGAAGCAGGATAAAAGACTTCGTCAGAATTAGGACCAATAGTAAGAAGTTCTGCAACTGGTACAGCTCTTGGTTGAGGCATGGAACATCGAAATTCATGTACTAATTGCACATGACTCAAAAATCCATTATCCCTGAAAATTGAATTGATTATTTCAATGAATCTGTCAAAGTTATGTGATAATATATATATGTATATATATGTATTATATATACATGTATAATACATATATGTATATATATTATATAATATAATTTACCTATGATATTTGCCGATTGAAGCAAAAGTGAAATGAATAGAAAATAACAATAGAATATATTTTTTCATTTTTTTTCAATATTAAACAATTATTAAGTTAAATATTATATTAAATGTAAATCTGTACGTTTGCTTAGATCTCATTCACAATTGTCTGGGACTAAGAACTGCGACTATTCTTCTGCGATCTGAATTCTTTCTTCCTCTCTATATATATGTTACTTTCATCCTCGGCCCGATGCCCTCTGCATCCCCCTCTTTTTCTGATTTCTCATCTTCTTTCTTCGTTGATCTACTTTTCATCTTATTGTTTTGTCTCATTCTATGGTGTTTCATATTGTCTCTCTCTTATTTCTTGGTAAGCTCGAGGAGGATTTGAAGCAAAGCATTCCAAGAACATCACGAAGATAACTATAATTACTAGTGGGTCCTGCCTCCTGTTCGAACTGAAACCATGTTACGTCGCGTGACTAGTTCTCCTTTCCTTGTCAATTGGTTCTTCTTTCTTTCATTTTCTCCTTTCATCGTATTTCTTCTTTCTTTTTGCACTTTGAATCTGAAATTTCGATCAGTCATCAACTGATTTTTCATTTTCTTTTTTGAACATCAATTGCATCGTACTGTTCTTCATGCATCGATGTATCTTGTTTGAATTTTTTTATTTATGAATAATTCTGATAAAAATTGTCAGTAATTTTATTTTTATTTTGTATTAATTTATTTTATTTAAAATTCTATAGACTATTTATAATATATTGTATAACAAATTTTTTTTTAATTTATAAATTTGTAAAGGGATCAAAAGAATTACATAGAATGTTTAATGTAATATCGTGGTATGAAGTATTTCAGCTTTCCCTGATTTGGAGTATTCTATGATGTAATAGATTACAATGAGTCATTATAGACAATTATCTACAGAGTATCTGATTATAAAATTTATTTTTAATATTCTTTTCTTTTTTTCAGAATGATAAATAAAAAAAAGAAAGTTTATATGACTTTTTTTTAAACATATAATATATTCGATTGTGACAAATATTATGAAAGGTGAGAGTAAGCATCGGTTGCCTATAAATCGAAACTCATGTTACACGAATATCCGTTAACAGTTATTCATGGAACTGACTTAATAGTATACAAAGAATTACGAATCCATGAATTGCAAATTAAATTTTATGTCTAGATATTTCATATAATTAATAATTTTAAAACTGATTATTATAGATCATCAATATTGAAGAAGGTTATATTTTTGTTGTATCTAATCAAAGTTTTCTAATTAATTATTTTAATCTTATATTAAAAATTATCAAATTATGTGACTTTTGACACGTATCATTCATTTGACACATATATCTCATTCTTATTTAGCTATCAATTAATCTTATTAATATATTTATTAAAGATAAAATATTATGATAAAATAATTCAAATAATTAAATAGTATGTTTTATTTATAATATTAATAAATTTCTTTTGGAAATAAATAGAATTTCAAATAAACATAATCAAAGTGCAGTTATGAAGGACATTCCTATTATTAATCATATGTTTCGTACATATAAATTATAGTATTGCAATAAATACGTTCATATATTTCAAGAAAATTTTTTTTTCAAATCAAAAAATTGATGAATAAAATATTTGAAGAAATATAATTAAAAAAAGATTAAAAAAAATAAATAAAAAACTTAAACAAAATAAAATATATGGCAAATTTGAAATAGAAATTTTTTTTAGTTAATGATTCCCGATTAATATATAAATTTTTGATAATGTAAATATTCTATAGTTATTATACTGTTATGTTCTATAATATTAATATTTAAAAATTAAAAATTTCAATTTCAAATTTTCTTCAATAAAAATTTTTTCCTCGATAAAAATTTTTGAAATTATAATAATGCAAATTTTTTTAATTTCTTTTTATTCTATTATTAAAACTCATTTCTGTTATTAATATGTTTCAGATATGAACTTGTTAGTAATTAATTGTTAGAAAGTTAAAATTTCTCTAAAAAAAATCTCAAAAATTCTTTATATGTAAAAATCAAGAGCAATCGAATTCAATTCGATTATATTTCGATTATAATTCGATATATATTTTTTAATAATGATGTTTATTAATGATGTTTATTAATAATGTTTCTTATTAGATGGATAAGAATATAATTGCCTAATTTTATAAGAACTAATGATTTCTTAAAATCATATTAGAAATCATACACATATAATACGAAAAACATGAAACTTAACTTATTTGGAAAAGTATAAAAATTCATTATTTTATAATTTTAATTATCATAATTATATTTCTACGAATTAAATATATTTAAATAAGACTGATACAATAAATATAAAACGAAATCAAAAATAATTAATATAAAATAAATAAATAATAAATATATACTTAATGTTACTTAATGTAAGTCTGTTTTATTTTATTAGAAACTAAATATAAAATATATTTTTATTTTCTTTAAATAAAACATAAAAATCAATATAAATATATAAATGTATAAATGTATTGAAAAAAAAAAGTATGTTCAGAAAATTAAAATATTTATATATGTTATATATATATATTACAAATACGAAAAAATTAAAAAAAAGAACAAATATTTATTCAATTAAGTGCACATTATAAATAGTTCAACAATTCAAAATATATTTTAAAGAAATCATTGCGAAAAATTGATTTCATTTCAATTTTTTTTTTTACATTAAGTATTTTTTGTGAAAAAATTTTGAATCATCAAGTTCATATTTCTTAAAATTTCAGAATCGCAGCTTACAATTGATTTTAATATATATACAAATTATAAATATATAAATATAAATTTTTATGTGAAGCAACAAATTATTTAATACAATACTATGTTCCTAAAATATTTATTGAATTTAAATTCTCAATGAATCATATCAATGAGTCAATTGTACTTTCCAGAAAAAAAGAATCCAGGTAAAAATATCCAGAATTTTTAATAATGTTAAATTTAAGTTTGTTATAAAAAATAAAAATAATTTATGTGATAAAAATATTTAATGTGATAAAAAATATAAATATTTATAATAAAATTATAAATATATTTAATTTTAATTTATAATTTCAATGAATAACAATGAAATTTTATTTCCATATTTTATACGATCTTATTTATATCATTGATTCATTGAAATACATATAACACGTTTACTTAATATCGATAAAAATATTAAATATATATTGAAAGTTTCGTATATATGAGTGATAGATTATTCTAATAACGTATCAGCAGAAGAAAAGTCGAAGTTCGACTTTGATATAAGCATTTACATCTTCTTATCAAAAAGTTAGTCGATTGTATTGGAAAACATGTTGAAGATCGTGACGAATTACAAGAATTTACTGTGTAAATTTACATTTGAAAAATATATAAAATGGAATAATATTTATAGAATGAAACTCTATTTATTACATATTAAATTATAATGTATATATAATATATAATATAACTTCAAGATTAAGTTTTGAGGTAAAATTAAGAATGAAATCCATGATGCATAAGGTAGAAACCATGATGATTTCTATGCATCAGGATATTTCAAGTGATTAAGGAATCGCATGAGTAAATGTTACCACAAAATCAAGATTAGGATATTGGATTTACGTGCGCATGAATCTCTATCGATGTGCATATACCTTGCGTAGACTATGTATGCAAGTTCTTCCATAAGTATAAATACACTTCTGGCAACAGGAAAGTCTCAGTTGAACGTCTCTTGATACGACTACGTGTCAGTGATTCATATAATTTGACTAAAAGAACATATTTCAAATATGTTCATCAAGTATCGCGCCATAGAATTTAAATTTATGAACGTATTCCTAGTGAGTTAAATTTTCAGTTTAAACGAGTTATGCATAAAAATAACTATAGTGATATAAATTAAATAAAAATTATAGAACAAATTAATAGAAACGAGGCATGAAAAATAAATTTTCTTCGCTAAAGTTAATGATATTCATCTTGTTGATCTTGGACAGTATGGTCCAATCAGCGGTAACAAATAGCGATAATCATCATAGAATAATCGGAAGAATTACTTTATCAGATGCAGTAAAAGCATCCAAGACATTTGTTTGTAAAAAACCACAATTTCGAGCGTATAGTTTAAAAGATTTGATGCAAAATGTTCATCAGAATCCTGGAGAAAGTCCTATTCAACCTGTTTATATAGTTCTAAAGAGATGTGACGGACATTCTGGATGTTGTGCGAGTCCATTAATGAGCTGTTCACCTGTAGAATCGGCGATCTATTACGAAGAGATTGAAATCGAAGTTTGGAGTTTGGAAACTAATAATAACAGAAGACAATGGATTAGAGTGGAACAACATGATAAATGCTCCTGTGAAATTACCACGATCAATAATCGATATCAATTTGAACATTTACAGCCTAATGTAACTTTAATTTGATATTAATTGATTAGAGCAGCTAAAGCAAAACATTAAAAACTGAATGTTTTTTGCATAACAAATTATAAATGTAATTGACAGTATTGATTTATAAGAAACATAAGACTGCTAATGAATTAAAATAATTAAAAATATTGCTATTTCTTTTGGTTTTGCTTAATTTTTTAAATATACTAGTTTAATTTGATATAAATATGTTCAATGCTACAAAAAAATACAAAAAAAAAAAAAAAAAATACAAAAAAATTGGCATAAAACTCAATAATGAAATCATCTCTTAAATATGCAATTATTATGCATTTATATGAATTCTCAAAAAATAGAATATTTAACAATCTGTTTATATTTATAGTAAAATCAAGGAAAATTTACGGTTTACAATAATTAAAAAGCAAATAGATAAAATTTTCTACAATTTAGATTTCTTATTGATATCATATAAAACTATAGAAATTATCATTATTTTTTTAAAAAAATATATGATTAATTTTATTAAAAATTTAAAAAGTTTTAGATGATATCAATTTTAAAAATTAAATTATTTATATAATTATTTAAGTATGTTTTTTATTTTGTTTCATAAATATTTCTAATAATATTAAACAAAAATAAAGAGGACCAAAGCCTATTATTTTAGAAATTACGCTAATTTATATAGAAGAACAATTTTAATATTTATCATTGTGATATTGTCTTATTTATATAGTAACAACATCAAAATTACGGTATTGATAAATTTTAAATTGCATTGAAAAATGTGTAAAATATTTATTAATTAATTATAATAGCTCCAGTATTTTCCATATATATGTATTTTCTTTTTTTTTAAATTCTCATTCAGAATATATTTTTAACGTACATATAATATGTATATATACGTATGTGTATATATATATATATATATATATATATATATACACACACACATATATATATTTTTGATACATATAATATGTATATGTATGTATGTGTATATATATATATATATATTTGTAAATTTTATTTAAATAATATTATTTGAGTATTGAAAAAGTATTAATTGATGATACTATTAAAATACTAAACTAGGCTAAAAAGACTGATATACGAATGATATGTTATATTTTTAGATATATCTGGAATGTATATATTTTTTTATTTATTCTAATAAATTTCATAATAAATATCAAATTGTATTAGATATTATAAAACTTAAGGATTTTATACTATTTATTAATAGATTCGAAAGTTGAAACATACATATATGTTTCCAAATGCATACTTGTATAATTATTGAAAAAGATAAAATTCTAACTTAAATCTATAAAATTAAGAAGTATGCTTTTACATAAAATAAAATACTTATACATTTTGTTAAATATTTTTAATAAAATTTTCATGCGAACATTAAATAGATTATGAAACCTAATTAAAATATATATCTTGTAGAAAAGTATTTCACACAAACATATTTTCAATACTCTTTATATATGACATCGAATAAATAATTATACAAAGTCAATCCAAAAAATAAAATAAGACAACTTAAATGCTAATTTTAATTTAATTTCTTTGAAAAAATTTTTGTTATGAGGAATGTCACTTTTGATTTAAAAAATTTAAAGAAATGAAATTATGTTTTTAATTTCATTAATTTTTCATGTAAAAAGATATACACTGCCATTATAAGATTTATATTATAGTTTTTTCTAAGTTTAGATATAACAAATGTCGTATCGACAAATGTATCTGTACAACGAAATTATCGTTTATCACTAAATAAAAATATTTTTTGTTTTGAAAGTTGATATATTAATAGTCAACATTTCTTACACTATTCGTGTACAAAGACAATAATGTGCAATTTTTCTCATGATTTCAAAATTATTTAACTTAAAATCGCGCATATGAATATTTAGATCGCATTCGTCGTCCTCTTGTTCCGCGTCCTCTTCCCGTTTCGCTATTTGTTCCTCTTGCTGCATGTCCTCCACGTATTACGCTTTGTCCTTTGAAAAAAATTGTATATTTTTGTACAAGATTTGAAATTATATAAAGACAATATATATTATTTCACAATTTATTATTATAATTATATTTACCTCTACCACCAGGTTGACTTTCCCATACAATAGGTGTAGGTCGAGTACCACGTGTTGTTCTAAATGATGATCTTGCTGATCGTCTTGCTGTAGCACCTCTAGTACCATTAGCTGCAATTGCAGCATTAGCTGCTGCTGCCATTGCTCTTTGACGAGTATTACTTGATGGAGACGCTTCTGCTTCACGACTTTCTTCTACTTCATCTTCTACTATATCACTTCCTGGCTCTTCAGTTCCTTCACCAGTATCTACTGCATCATCATCTCCAGAGATTAAAGGACCAGCTTCTTCTGTGCGCTTTTCGCCTTCTGAACTCATACCTATATAATTACACACACACGCGCGTGCATACACACACACACACACACAAAATATTATAATTATATTTTTTGTATAATTATTATTATTATACATATTATACATAATATATTGTAATATAATATTATATATAATATTATATATATAATATAATAATATAATTTATAATTACCTTCGGTCGGAGTAGTACTAATAGATTCTGTAATTATTTCAGTTTGATTATGTTGTTGATCATCAACACCAAGAACACGAATACTTGGTATAGTAGATTCTTCATTGGTATCACCAACAGTAGTACCTGTTACTGATATTGGTGTTACTGAAACTGGGGTTTCTTGTTCTTCTGATGGTCCACTGCTTGTCTAAAAGTAAATCATTCAAATTAAATGATGGAAGTATAATATTATATAAAAACATTTAATAATTTTTATACCGAAGGTGGTAAATCAGCTGCTGGTGAAACTTGTAAAGGAGTAGTAGGTACACTACGACCAGTACCACCATCTTCTAATTGAACAAGATCTATTCGTGTATCATCCATGCTTTCTTGAATTACTTGTGCTACACCAGAACTAGATGATCCAAATATCGTTCGAGTTGTTGATCCAGAAGGAGTTGATAACGAAGGAGTTGATGATGCTGTTGTTGGTGCAGATGAATCTCCAAAAGTAAAACGTCCTTGAGGAACTTGAGGAGAACTTACAGCTTCTCCAAATCCATCTCCTCGACGTGGTACAAATAAAGTTGGAGTACTTGGTACTATGCTATCATCACCACCATCCTCATATCCTTGTTGTGGCTAAAAATCATTTTATTAAAATCTCTTCATTTCTTTTTATTTTTTTATAAAAATAAAAATAATTACCAAAAGAAGATGTTGTTGTTGTTGTTGCCTAGGCATTGGTGCAATTCCACGTGAAGATCGAGTTGTAAAAGATGTAGGTGGTTCTCCTGTTGGTCCAGCACTACTGATTGCTTCTGATTGTTGTTGTTGTTGGTTCGTAGGTACTGTTACTTGAGTTTGTCTAGGAACTTCTACACTTGTAGAATCTTCACCCATTATAATTTCTACTTCATTATTATCCCTTTCTACTTCTACTTCTACTTCATAAGGCATTTCTTCTTCTTCTTCCATTTCTTCATATGGATCATTATCAAATTCTTCTTCTTCCTGTGTTTGATGATTGCCTCCTCCTTCACCTTCATCACAATCTACAACAACAACACATCCCTCTTCTATTTCCTCATCTTGATCTCTTTGGCTCGAAGTTGGTACCTAAAAATTAAAGAGATATATCATACTTTAAATATATAATTATTATTTGATATATTTTATATTTTCATTATCTAAATTCACCTGGTACTCGACCTCTGAAGCACTTGCGCTAGCAGTAGATGACATTTCTTGTCTACTTCGTTTAGTTTTGGGACTAAGCACTTGTTCTTGTCTACTATGATCTACACCTTCAACTATTCCAGATCCTGATGCTGTTGAATCAAGAGCTCTAGGACGTTTATGACCTGTTGAAGCTTGTGATGTGCTTACTGATTGTGTAGAACTACTAGCCACAGTCTGCTGTTGATCACTAACTACAGCTTGTTGTTGCTGTTGTTGTTGTTCTACTCTTGGACTAACTAGTGCAACAGTTTGTTGTTGTTGTTGTTGTTGTTGCTGTTGTTGTTGACATTGCTGTTGTTGTACACTAAGCGTTTCTGCACTTTCTGGATCTTCTCTTTGTGTTGATTCTGCAGATTCACTTAATTGTGGCTGTACAACGAGTTGTCGTAAAGTACTTGGTGTTGTCTGTGATGAACTGCTACTAGTACTGGCTGGTTGAAAATCTGGAAGACTACTAGTTGGCGAGCTTGTTTCAGTAGTATGTACTACTTGTTGTTGTGATTGTTGCTGCTGATGAGGTGCAACCATTACTGGCGCAGTAGCAGTTGTAGGTAAAACGGCAGCTGTTCTAGATTGTACTACCACACTCATAGGACGAATACTCGCTAATGGAGTTTCAGCACGTGCAGACATAGGTTTTATATTAGCTGTTGGTGGTTCTGTAGTAGCACTGATTCCACTAACACCAGCTAATTGTCGCTGTAATTGAGTAACTCTCTGTACAAGAGTTTCTTTTTCTGCCTGAATTTCTGATTTTTCATGTTCCAGACGAGAGATTCTACTTTCCATTTGAGATTTAAGTGCTGCAAGTCTAGCGTCATGTTCAGCAGTGTCTGATTCACTAGCACCAGCTTCAAATTTTGCTTTTAAGTCAAGTAATTCCTTTTCACAAATTTTTTTAGATTCTGTTAATTGCATGATTTTAGTTCTTGCACCTTTTAATACTTGTTTTGCACGTTCTTCTTTTTCAACACTTGTTTTATTCATAGTATCGATTTCTTTTTTTAATGATTCTGCTTCATTTTGTACAACTATCATTTGACGAGACAATTCATCAATTTTTGATGTTAATTCTAAGTTTGCTTGACGTAATTCTTGTCTGCCTTCTTCTCGCAATTGATCTTCACGTTCTTGAGATACATGAACATTATCTTCATTTGCAGAAGTACCAGTAGACATTCGAGACTCTTCTGATCTATTTTTTTCTTCCTCTACTGTTTTTGCAAGTTCTTCAAATTGAGTCTTATATTTTTTCGCTATTTTTCTTATTTGAATTTCTTTATTTTTTATATCATTTAAAATTGTTTCTTTATCACCAAGCTCTTTCCTTAATGTTACCAAATCTTTAGCTTTAGAAGAAGAATCAGCAAGAGCTTCATTTAAATCTTGACCTAATTTACGGGCTTCTTCAGACACTTTTTGAACTTCTTCTCCTTGAACTTGTATTTGTTTTTGAAGCAATACTAATTGTTCTTCTAATTTACTTTTTTCTATTTTTAACTGATTTAATTCTTCTGCACGTTTTGCATGTGTTTCACGCTCAGATGTAAGCAATTTACTTAGATTTTCTCGTTCAGTTTGTAATCTACGCCAATCTTCTGGGCTCGTTTTATTAGCTCTTTCCACTAATGCGTTAGCTCTTTGTCTCCATCTAGTCGCTTCTCCTTTAAGACTTGAATTTTCTTGTAATAAAGCTTCAGTTTTTGCTTGTAAATCTCTTGATGTATCTCGAAGTGGTACTACTTCTTCAGAAAGTGCTGCAACTTTTGCAGTAAGCTCTGAAACTTTTGCACTTAAACTATCTCTTTCTTCTCTTAAAATTCTATTAGAATCTGTAATAGCATTCAATGTCTCAACTTTTCGTAGCAATTCTGCATGTTTAGATGTCGTGACTACATCAATTTCAGACTTTTCTCTTTCTGAATTAAGAACAGCTTCTGTTTCTTTCAATCTTTTATCTATAACCTAAATAAAAAAAGAAATTATAAATAAAAAATGAAAATAAAATTTCAATAACATAATTTGATACTAACTTCTACTTGTGATTTCAATCTAAGATTTTCTGCTCTTAAAACATCAAATTTTGCTACAGCTAAATCTTTTTCACGTCTTAAATATTTCATTACTCTTAATAATTGTTCAGCAGATTTAGAATCATCTTCAATTCCACTGAAACTACGGTTCATGGTTTCTAAACTAGTATCAAGACTTTCCTGTTCACTTATTTTTGATTGTTGACTATGCATGATGGCAGTCTTATCGCTTAACTCTTGAATTTGATTGTGCAAAATAGCATTTTGCGCATCTAAATCTGCTATTCTTTGTTGCATTTCTTGAATTTCTTCAAGTAACTTTTTTTCTCTTTCTTGATAAGCTAATCTTTCAAGTTCTAAAGCTTCTACAGCTGCATTTCTTTCTTGAGTTAAATTTGCTATCTTTTGTTCTACTGTTTGCGCATCTTCTTTTAATTTCGCTAATATCTATAATACAATTATAAAAATTAATTCATCTTTTTTTTAATCTATTTATATATATATATGAAAAAATATTTACCTGTAAATCTGTTGAATGCAATACCATTTCTCTAGCATATTTCTCTTCAGCTTCTTTAACTGTTATTGAAGCATTATGTAAATCACTTTTTACAATTTCTAATTCTCCTTTAACTTCATCTAATTCTTCAAGCTTTCTCTCTGCATCAGCTAATTTTTCTCTTAATTCTGAGTCAGTTTCTTGTCGTCCATTAGAAACTTTTGTTAATTCTTCTACTAGTTCTTGAACTTTTTTTTGAAGAGATATTATTTTTACACGAGCTTCTTTTAAAGCAGTTTCCAATTCTTCTTTATATTTGTTATGTTGTGTTGTTAACTCTCTTAATTGAGCTTCTGCACTTTCTGCTATATCACAATATTGTTGGCTTTGCTGTCGTGAAGCTTTTAATTGTTCTGATAAAGATTTTGCTTCTGCTTGTGTTGTCGCAAATTGCATTTCAAGTTCTTTTAATCTCTTTACAAGATGTTCATCGCCTGCAAGTTTAAATAGATATAGAATTTTATTAATCATTTCCAATTAAACAAATAAAAATTTACGTTTATATTTCATACGTACCAGAGAAAGGTTTTGATATTGAATGAGTAACAGCTTGTCTTAATTTAGTATTAAGTTCTTCTATACGTTGCGTATTTTGAAAGTCAGATTGACGAGTTTGTTCCAGTTCTGCACGAATTTGTTCAGTGATATTACGTTCCTCTGTTAATCGTTCTTGAGCTGTAGCAAGCTGTCTTTCTAAATGTGCGGATAATTCTCTAAATCGATCTTGTTCTTCCTGTAACCGACGTCTTAAAGCAGCACATTCTCTTGTAGCATCATCTAAACGTTGTTCAGCACGTAATTGACCTTCAGCCTGAACACGCTCTAAACTTGCTTTAATAGATTCAACATCTGCTCGTAATAAAGCTTGCGTTTGTCGTTCTCTCTGATATACTTCACGTTCTTTCAAAAGACGACCTTCAGAATCACGTAAAAGTTGTCTTTCCTGACGTAAATTTTCTAATTGTACTTCAGCACGAGATAATCGTGTTTGAGCTGCTAAAGCTTCGTCTTTCAAAATCATTAAACTTTGTTCATGTTTGCCTATAAAATAATTTTTAAATAATTAAATCATACATATTGTTAACATTTGTAAACAATAAATATTTTAATGTATAATATAATATACTATATAATGTATAATATAATATATAATAAATATTTTATATTAAATATTACCAATTGTCACATTGTAATTAAAACATTTTTCTTCAAGAACTTTTATTTGAGATTTATAAGAAGTAACATTTGATTGTAAAAGATTAAATCGATCATTAGCCGAATCTAGTTGAGCTTTTAATCTACAACATCGAGCTGAATTAGCTTCTGCTTCTTTTCTAAGTCTTTCTACTTCATCTCCTAACATTCGTTCATGGGCTGCTCTTTCTTTTTTATATGTGTCATATTCATCTGTAACTTGTTTTAACTTTGTTTCATTTTCTTCTAATTGTCTTTGCAATTCTTTTTCTCGATTAATATCATCTTGTATTATAGATACTTCATCTTTAACAGTTTTTATTACATCAATTTCTTTTCTTTCTTCTTCAGGAATGGAAAATTCTTTCTTTTCTGGTGTTTGCTTTAAACATTGTTGATACATATTTTTATACATATCTCGTTGTCGCAATAAACCTTCTAACATTTTTGCTTGTCTGTCTTGAGCAGCTTGCATGTCTTCTAATTGTTCTAAATATCTATTATAATTATAAAAAATTAAATACAATATTCTACATTATGATATATTTTTCATATGTGTATTACAAACCTATCTAATTTTTCTTTCATTTCTCCAGAATTTATTTCATCAGTTGCTCTTTCAATTTCTTCTTGTCTTGATGATAATGTACGAACTATTGACAACAATTTTTGATTATTTTCTTGTAATTCTTCAATATCTTTAAAAGTGACAAGTTTTTTACTAATAATTTCAGATGAAGCAAGATTATCCATATCCATTGAATTTGAAAATTCATTTGTCTGAATAGTTGTACCACTCCTATTTTCTTGAACTTCTTTCAAAAGAAAGCATACCTAAAAGTATCAAATATATAATATATATATATATATATATATTAAAATATACATAAAATTATAAAAAGTATATATAATTTTAATTTTTTACCTGTCTAGCTAAATCTGATAATTCAGTTTTTAACCTTTGATTTTCTTTAGTGTGGTGTTTAGCAATGCGATTTGCTTCATCAGCTGTTTCTTCTAATCTATGATTTTCTGCTATAAGTTCATCTAATCTTGATGTTAATGTATTAATATTAGTCATTGCATTTTCATAATCTTCACGTTGTTGTTGGAGAACAGGAGCTTTTTCTTCTAATTCACGTAAAATAACATCCATTTGCGATTTTAAACGTTCATTTTCTTCACGTTCTGAAGTTAACTCATTTGTTACATCAACTAATTGTGTATAAATTTGAGTAAGACTCAAGCCTTTTCTAAGAACTCTACTAGCTATAGCTGCTGTAGGTGCAAGTTGTTCAACAGCTTGATCTAATCTTTCTATAAAAGAAATCATGATTATTAAATAAATAATAATCTTATAAAAATTACAATAATTTAGTATTTATTTACCTTGTTTAATATTTTTCAATAATTCATTTGCATGATTTAGTTCGTTTGAAAGCTCTTCTATTTTTTGTTCTTTTTCATCTAAATCTTGTTTATGTTGTAATTGAAATTGATTATGTGTTGTCTCTAATGTTCCATACTGTTCAGTAGCATGTTCTAATAACTCTTGAAGTTCTTTAACTGCATTACTAAATTCTTCAGCTTTTGCATTTGCTTCATCAGCCATGCCTTTATAGAGATCTGCTAATCTAGTCTGAGCACCAATTTCTTCTCGATAAGAAGCATGCATAGAAATTTCATGTGTACGTTGTTCTTCTAATTTCTGAGCAAGTTCATCGCAGCGTCGTTGAAGAGATGTATACGATTCTCGTAACTGTGCCGTTGCTTCGTTAGAAATACGTAATTCTTCATCGCGTTGTGCTAAACGAGTATCTGTTAAGAGTGCTCGTGCAGAAGCTTCTGCTCTTGTTGCTTGTAATTCTGACATTCTCTTTGATAATTCTTCTTCAAGACCAGCCATTTGCTGTGACAAAAGAGCTCTTTCTTGTTCTAATCGTTTTTCTCTAAAGAGTTTCAAGTATTACATTAAAACTTTATTAAAAATTGAATTGTTTAATAATGAAAGAATTTATTATATAAATACATACTTAAATTCAAGAGTCATATCACGACTTCGAATCTCTTCTGTTTCTGCTAGAGCTTGACATTTTGCAGCAACAGCATTTTGTAATTGAGTTCCCAAAGAAGATAATTCAGTATGCATTCTTTCAATTTCTGTATCTCGTCTTTCAACCTGTAATTGCAATGCATCTCTCTCATCCACAACTGTATCTCTATGCCTACGTAAATCAGCATTTTCTTTTTCTAATCTATAAATAATTAAACTTATTATATACTTATTATATAGTTATATATTATAGAGTTATATAATAATAATGATATTATATGATCAATATTATCTATATATATATATATATAAGATATATAAAAATATTTTATATATATATAAAAATTTTACATATAAAAATATAAATATTTTTCAACAATACCTTTTAACAGTTTCTTGCAGTTTTTGTATTTCACCTTTAGATTGATCTAAACTAGTTTGTAATTCCACAGTACATTTTTCTGCTAATTCAAGTTTTCCTTTACATTCTTCAAAATTTGATTTTTCTTCCGCCAAATCTTTTTGTAATTTATCTAAAGTTTGATCTAATAAAATTTAAATAAAAATATTTTATTAATAATCTAATTTTTTTAATATTATATATAATAATATTATACATGTATATAAATCTTATAGATATCTTTTCTATAAAATTAGTTGCGAATTATTTTGCGAAAATTTCATTTATATGTTTAATAAAAAAATATTTCATGTAAACTATAATGAATACGGCATATTTCTATAGAGAGGTTAATTCCTTTGTGTAAATAAACGATCGTTATTATGACAAAAAATATATAATTTCAAATTTACCAAAATTTTTTCTATTAGTTTCAAAAACTGCTTTTGCTGTAATATACTGTTCAAATTTTTCATTGAAATAAACATTGAGCTTTTTTATAAATCCTTCAGGTATTTGCGCTAATTCTTCTTCACTTAAAACCTCTCGCAACACATTATGTTCATTCTCTTCTGTTTTTTCCATCTTTTTGTTTGATTTTACTTATAAATCGAATAAATCTTCTTTCAATAATGAATTAACTCTTCATTAATAATTAAACTTGATTGAAGACACATTTGATCAATATATCACGTTTCTTTCTGTAAATCACTATGGACTTTATCGAACTGACGCGACCACTACTAACTCTACCATTACCATTATTGTTACGTACAAGTTATATATTGTAGTTGTACTTAGCGCTAGTGTGCCATTTTGTAATTAAATTTCATCAATATATAATTAAATAATTTAAATATATGTCACTTTTTATATAATTTATGAATGTAAATAGATTATTTTTTATATCATTTATATCATTTTTTATATATATGATTGAACATTTTAACTTAAAATGTATATTCTATAATCTTTATTTTAAATATCTTCTTTTCTCATTCATAATAATAAATTTTAGTTAAAATTTTATTTTAATTAAAATTCTCAGTTTTAAAAGGTATTCTTTATGTTAAAAAATATATATTATAAAAATATGTATCTTTTTATTGTTTTGTGATCATTTTATAATAAAAGAATATATAAATAATATTTGTTTTGAAAGTCAACCGTTAAAATTAATGATACTAAAAGATTTAATATAATAAATAATAAAGACAAAAAAATATCATATGTAAATGATAATAGCTTAAGAAAATTAACTAAAAAGAAAAATAAATTTTTAATTATGATTTTTATAAAAAACTGTTCTTTAAAATTAAAGATTCTAGGTTATATAAGTAATCATTATTGTTATATTAAACAAACAAAACAATTTTTATGCACATTACAAAGATATAATTATATTAATTATACAAATAATAAGATATATTTATATATCATATCTCATAATAAAAATCAATTTAAAAGAGACATTTGTAATGTGAAAGATAAAATAAATCTTTCATATTTATCAATCTCTAATAGAAAGTTTTGTGTAAAAATATTACCAAAAGATCCTAATATATTTGGAGATCATTCATATAATAAATATGAGAAAATTAAAATGGATAAAATGGAAGAAGAAGAAGAAAAATTTACTGAAAATATAATTCCAAAGAGAAAAAAATTTACTCAAAAAAATTATTATAAACTTATTAAATCTCATTTAATTAATAAAAATTTACAATTAGCCTTAAGTGTATTAGATTTAATGAAAGAAAATAATGATAAACCTAATTTATATATATATAGGCTTTTAATATCTGGTTTTGCTAAACAAGGTGATATTAAACAATGTTTTAAATTATTTAAACAAATAAAAGAAAGAGGTTTAATTCTTTCTCCACATGTATATACTAATTTAATTAATGCTTGTGCTGAAGCAAAAGATAGAGAAGAAGCATTAAAACATTTAACATTTTTAAGAAAATACTTTTATGAGAAAAAAATAAATTTAAATGATATACATTATTCATCCCTTATTAAGGCTTATAGTTGGCATAAACAAATTTCAATTGCTTTTGAAATAGCAGATGAAGCAAAAGATAATCACATTTATTCACAGAATATAATTTCTGCTTTATTTCATGCAACAATCAGTGATAAAGAAAATGGATTAAAATATGCATTATGCTTATGGCACAAAATGAAAATAATTAAAATAAAGCCAAACATATTTCATTATAATCTTCTTTTAAGGGCAATTAAAGACACAAAGTTTGGTGATTTAAAAGTAAATGACATTTTGATACCAAATTCAAAGAATACTCAGATTCAACTTATGGAAACTGCAAGATCAGATTTATTAGATTCTCCACCAGTATTAACTACTTCACTTGTTCTTATGCTTAAAAAATATAATTATTTTAAATCAAACAATAAAAATTCAGAAATAAACATAAGTAATGAAAATACATTATTATCTCAAAATTTGGATAATATATTAAAAGAAAATCGATTACTTTTGTTTGGTGGAATTGATAAATTTTTAAAACGTATGAAAAATGATGATGTAAAACCTAATTTAAAAACAATAACATTAATACTAGATTTACTTCCATCTACAATAAAATCAGAACAATATTTCCTTAAATATATTAAATCAAATAATTTTAAAACTGATATAACTTTCTTCAATATACTTATTAAAAGGAGATGTTTAAGAAAACAATACAATGCTGCCAAAGTAAGTAATTATATTTTATATTTTATACTTTAATATAATTTTATTTTTTTAATTATATTAATTATATCACTTTAATTATATTACTTTAATATAATTGATGTTTAATTATAATATTTATATTTTAATAAAGGATATACTGAATGAAATTCAAAGTCATCATTTTACACCAAATATTGTTACATTTGGAGTATTGGCTATTGGATGTATTAGGTGTAGAGATGGAATAGAACTTTTAGAACAAATTGATACCATTGGTTATGCACCAAATTTCAAAGTCTTAGAAACATTATTTTACAATGCATGTCGTTATAAGAATTTTATATATGTATTGTATTTAATGAAATATATATTGCATAATAATATTACACCAACAACAAATATATTAAATACCTTAGAAAAATTTGATGAATTAGTATTAGAAATAATTGAAAATAAGGTAAATTAATTATTATAAATTATTTTATATTAATTATTTTTATAATTTATATAATATATTTTTTATTGATATATTTATGTAATATTTTAGGGCAAATATAATTATGTAAAAATTAATAAAATCAGGAAAGATTATAATGACTTTAAAATAAGATATGAAAATTGGAAAGAAAAAATACAAAATAATATAAAATTGTCAAAATAAATTTTCTTTTTGTTTACAATCTGATTTAATGTTAATTTATATTATTATTTTATTATATATATTTTATTATATAAAACTTCAATATAGTCTCATATATATATGTGTATGCATATATATATTATATATATTACATTACATATATATATTATATATGTATATATGTATATGTATATAGACATTAATATTTCTATTTTATACCTTGTACCTTTTTTCTTAATACCTCTCNTATAATATACTATTATATTATTATATATTACTATTATATTACTATAATTATATCCTTGTTTTATTTTTTATAAAAAATAATGTTATAAAAGAAATATTTTTGTATTAAATTTATATTTTATTAATATATACATTTTTATTAATATTACATTTTATAAATTTAAATTTTATTAATATAAAATTCTTACAATTAAAACATCAAATGATTAATGGACAATAAAGATAATCTTATTAAAATTAACGAAGATAAGGAGGGCGAGTCTCTTGTGTCCAAGGACGACTTCTTGTTCCTGTGTTGATTGCACGTGAAGGGCATGTTCCGCGAATACTCAATTTATTATATCCTGTAGGTCCAGTTGGTTGTGCTCCGCATGTTTCTAATGCTACGAAATCATCTACATGAAGCGATGGTGGTCGCGAAGTGTTTGGTGGTCTTGATCTAAATGGATCTGCCCCTCTGCCTACACTACCCACTACTGGTCCACCTCTTAAAGAATTGGTAAATTGTGTCCGACCTCGCATAGGTGTAACTGTGAAGAAATATTTTTTAATTAAATTGTTATTAATTTTGAACTGATGAAATGAATATTAAAAAAAGTCAACCTGATCAATTCTGTTAATTTAAATCATTAAGTTAAGCACAAATTATAAATTGTTATTAAAACTTGTAAAATTGATCAGTTTGATCTCTGAATGACTTGATTATTAAAATTTACAATGAAAAATATATAATGAATATAAATTTACCAAATGGTTGTTTTACTTTAGAAACAGGAGATATAGCTTGTTTTTGTACATCTCTAGTTTCTTGATCATCAGTTTGAGTTTTTGATTGTAGTGGTTGAGTAGCATCATCAGGTGGAATCTTAGAACATAAATTTTGAGCTTCTAATAATAAATTAAAGTCAGTAGGAAGTAATTCAGCTGCAAGTGCTAATAAATCTATTGTATTTTCGTTTGGTGCTTGATTTGGACACATAAATGTAAATTTTTTTGGGCGTTTAGAAACAAGATCTGGTGTACCCAAACATCGTTGAGAAAATTGATTCAACAAAGCTTCGGGAGTTGGTAATAATGGCTCTAACATTTCTGGAATTGGTTCTTTTTCTTCTTTATCTTCTGCAGATTTTAAGATTTCAACTAATTCTTGTGCACGTTTTATTTTTTCCAAAGGATGATCATTTTTATCCCATAATATTAGGGCTGATAATTGTTGTATACGTAGATATAAAGATCTTCCTTGTGATTCAGATGTAATTAAATTTTCTAAAAACATTATAGTTAAATCCACAATAAGTTGAATTTCTGACTCTTCTAAAGCCGAAATATGATCTAATAATGATCGTAATGCATCAGGATTATTTTCTAAACAACTTTTTACATGATATAAACCATAATTATGATTAATAAGAGATAAAAGTATACGAAGTGTACTTTGTAATATCTCAACTTCAAATTTCGTACTAGTTGCTAATATATCAATTAATACAGCTAAAATAGATAAAAGCGGTTCTTTACTTGGTACTGAATGTGTAAGTCTTTTTTCAAATGGCTCACTAATGTCTTCTTGCATAAGACTTAATGTATAATCACATAATGTTTCAAAGATATCAAGAATTTCATATTGTATTCTAATATCATTTGTATTTTTAAGTGCTGTGCACATCATTTCAATAACAGGTGGGTATTTTTGATCAGATTTAACCTGTGCTCTAGATGCAGGGCTAGTTAAAGTTAATAAAGTAGCCTTCATAGGTGCATGTCTTGCAAGTTCGCTAAGTAAAGTAAGAATTAAAACATTATTTTCTAATGGTGTGGCAGCTATTATACCATCTAATAAACATCTACCTACAAGTAATGCTGTAGGTGCTGCTAAATCACTTAATTGCTTGCATACTTTTGAAAGAAGAATTAGTAAATCTTTATTCCAACTGGCGCAAAGTAACCGCAATGTTTCAGTTAAATTATTAGCTTGTGCTTGTAAATGAGCAGACCATAATTTTCTAACACCTAAAATTCGAGTAGCATCTTCAGTCATTGTTTCTTTCGAAGTTAAAACTGGTGGTAAAAGTCTCGTTAAAAGTTTTAATCCTGGTATAAAATTACATGGACTTAAAGAAACCATTTTGAGAACTTCACCTAACATTTGCGTCCATAATGATTTTGCTACATTTCCCGATCCATCTGAATCCACAGCCTGTGTGAATACTAAAAGTGTTCCTACTATTTCCTCAGATAAAGTTTGGACAATTTGAATAGAAGGAATAGCTTCTACTAATGAATAAACACCAAGTAATGGTATTACAGCTGTTAAATCTTTGAAATCTGTAGCCATACATTTCATAAGGCGTTCTAATAATGCTCTTGTTAATCTTACACATGGAAGGAGTAATGCAACTAATGCTAAACCTCTTCTACCTGTTAAGGTTGCACGATGTAAAAATGGCTGTTCATAAAATTCAGAAATATTTGCCATAACTGCAATAAGAGCTGTTAAACCATCAGCAGCAAATAATTGAGTTAATGCATTTCTGTATTTTAGTTCAATATAAGGTTCCATTGGATCTACATCATTATTTAAAGGAAAAACAAGATAATATAAAATTCTACATGCTGTAATTAATTGTCCTGGGAGATAAGCTGCTTTATCTGCATTTTTTCTAATGCATGTGACTAATGGAGAAACATCTCCATAATTCCAATGAGATGGCTGTGCAGCTGTAGTTAAATATGATGTAACATCTTTTAAAACTGCTTGAGTTCGTGATTTTTCTAAAATAATTGTAGCACGGTTTTGAAATATTTCTATTCGATCAGAATAACGAATTGTTGCTGAAATAATTTCTGCAGAAAATTCACACAGATTTGGATCAGAAAGATAAGGAATTAAAATATCAATGAATTCTCCTGTAGGAAGTATTGTTATTATAGCTTGTAAACCATCAGAATATATTAAAAAAGAATGAAGTTTTTTTAAAGCTATCCAATCAGAAGGTTGATATTTTAAATGTAATAAACATTGTACAACTTGTAATCGCCAACCTAAAATTGATCCTGCTCCAGGTAAATCACATTTTAAAGCTTTTAAAATTAATTTGGTAATTTCTGGTTCTTTTAATAAATACAATAAACCTTCTTTAGTATCAGAAATACGTAGAAGAAAACGTCGAGCAGCTTTAATTAAATTTAAATCCGATTTTGGTGAAGTTAGAGCAAATAAAATATGATACAGCAGTTTGTGATACTCAAAATATGCTATTAAATGACATCGAGGATTTCGATTATATTCTCGTTCAAATTCCATTTGAGCTCCGGCAGGAAGCTGACGTTTTGGTTGAGCCATTAATGTGGGTGAACATATATATGTATTTGTTAATTCAATGATAGCCAATTCATCAATTTCTTTCATTTCACTAAGAAATTCATATGTATGTACTTTTCGTAATAATGAACATAAAGCATATTTTAATCTTGCTAATTTTGCTGTATCTAACATCATTAAAGCATTTTTATATAAATTATTTTTTGATTTAAGAAACTCTTTAACAATTATTGGACTTATTAATGCAGCATCCAATGTACGAAGAGCGGAAAGTTTCACAGGAAGTGCTACATTTTCGCGCATGCACAATGCTAATAATTTATAAGGTGCATCTACTTTTAATAGTATTTCTGGACCTTGTGGAAGTTTACACAAAGTTTCCGCTAATCGTACACCAACTTTAACATGACGAACTTTATAAGCTGGTTGAGGTTGAGCACGAGCAAGATCCATATCTAAGCCAGCATTTACAATATTGGTCAAATCATTAAAATCTGTATTATTCAAATGAAAAGGAGTAAGTATTGCACATAACGATTCGCAATTATGAACAAATGCTTCTTTTTCCTGACCTGAGGCATTATTAAAATGTAAAACTGATTTTGATATAGATTGAAATATTTCATGAATCTTATCCAACATTTCTTTGTTAATATGGTATTCTTCAGTGACATTCATTAATTCTTCCAAATCCAATAAATCAGGTGGTGTTAAAGAATAAATATTATTTAGCTGTATATTTTCACATTCATATTCTGTAGTAGATGGTATATCATCTGCCATTATATCTTCATCAGATAATATAGGTTCAAAAGGCTCTCCTGATTCATGATCAGCACCATCCTGTTCTCCTTCTTCTTCTTCGGCAGATATGGATTCAGGACTTAAAGATACCAAAGATTCAGAAGGAGGTGAAGAAGGACGTTTTGTAGATTTTAAAGTATTAGTTGTAGCATCTTCTTCCCAATGACCCACTTCTGTCTTTCCAGTATCTGAGATTGAATTTCTGGATGATTCTACTATTTGAATTGGTTGTATAGGAGGAGGAGGTGTTGCAGCAACACATGTTTCCTGGAAATTCCATGCAAATTTTTTAAAATTATTGTTTTAAAATTATAAATTTATATAATATATATATATGTATATATATATATATATATATATGTAAAACATTTACATTTGAATTTGTTTGTGCTTGATTTTCATAATACCATTCAGATTGTTGTTCTGATATTTGAGTAGTATTTTCTACTACTTCTTCTAATCCAGTAACACAAGTTGCAGAACCAGCAGCTGAACTAACAACTTCTTGGGGATTATTTAAAGATTTAGTTAATGTTCCATATACTGCTAAAGTAATAGTAGTATACCAGCCCCTAAGTACTAATCCATCTGTTGGTATTTGTTTCCTTTCACATTCTAATTGAATATGAATATTTTGTTTATATTCCAATTCTCCAAGAGATTCAAATGTAGAAGCACCAGGCTTACTTAAATCATTTACAAAAAATTCAATTTCAAATTGAGATGGATTTGTGGCCCTATGTAATGTAATATTATTTAATTTATAATTTATTTAAAAGAAAATTATTTTTTATCTTAATATATAATTTTTATTAATTAATTAAATACCCCAGACGAACACCTCCAGGAAAATCAGCTTGTACTCTAGCACCTAATGGAATAATTCTAACTTCACTTATATAAACAGGTTTTGGGAATTGAACTAAATCTAAATTAAGCTCCTGCAATAAATAAATAATTCTATTGATGTAATTATTATATAAATAAAATAATTTTATACTTACTTCAGAAATATCATGTGAAAATGTATCAAAGAATAATAATTCCGTATTATCCATGTTTTAATTATTTTTATATATATTTTGGAACTGCATATTTCTAAAAAACAAAAGTTATGTTCACACATTTTTGTAATTTAATAAATATATAATAAATAATTTAAATATTTTTTCTGCTTTTTTCAATTATTGTATATCACAATATATTTTTATTTATAGTTTAATATTAATATTTAATATTAATATTTAATATAAATATTAATAATATGAATTATAATTTTTGTTTTTATTAAATCACAATTATAATGTTTACATATATAATATTAGTTTCCAGAATCTTATATTAAAGAATTCTTGTTCTTACTTTATTAAATTTCATTATTAATTAAAAAATATTAAAATATATGAGGAATGTAAAAGAAAAACTTGAAAACACTTTAAATTTTTGAAAAATCCGTATACTTTCCATTGAATCACATTGTTACTTTTTTATCATTTTATAATAATATATTTATTTAATTCAAGTAACGCCATCTAGTTTAATTCTTAGCTTCGGTTTTATTCGTTTTACTTCATTATGAGAGAAATTGTAATGACTAATACCTGTGCAATTTTCGCTACGAATAAATTTTTCTTTCTATTTTAAATTTTTGTTCGCGATAAAATTAAAATTTTACATATTTTGTATTTATCCAATTTTAATAGATATTTTTTATATATATTTTATAAGTAGTACATTTATTGAATAACTGTGATAACGACATAACTGATCTGCGTCACTGGTTGTGTTCTTGATTATTTGTAAATTTGTTTTTTGAAATCGTGATACAGTTCTACAATGAAACAAAAATTATATTAGATCAGTAAGTGTAAGGAAAATTTCTGTTATAATTCATATTGTATAATATTAGAATTTTGCAAACATTTTCAACATTGTTATTAAGTTTGACAAATATAACGTTATCATTATCGATGAGATCTTTCATGTTATACTTTGTAACAATATGTAGGCTTAAATTTCAATTCAAAACAGGTGAAAATTTTTGTTAATATTATTTTTAAATTCAGTATCATGTATACATATGTTCTAATTCATGAGAAATAAATGAATTGTTGTCAAAACGTTTACAATTATTATTTTTATTGAAAATAGCATATATAATATTATATTATTGAAAAATCATTAAATTTTTTAATTTTATTTTTATTTATTTCTTGTATGATCTATATTTTTAAATTTTAAAAAGTTAAATAAATTTATATAAGTATAATAAAATTTTTAAAAATGACATTTTTAAAAATGTCAGATGTGATATTTATCTGGTTTTAGGAATGGTAGCTGTTGGAGCTACAGTTTTAATGGCAACTAGTGAAGAAACATCAAATAGAACACAAAATAATTCCATACAATATGAAAATCAAAATATTTGCTCTCACTATAATGAGATGCATAATAATGAGCAAAATTCAGAATGTCAAATTAGAAAAAATATAACATCTTGTAATATAAATAGTAAGTATTTTAAATAATAAATAATAAATAATAAAAATAATATCAATTATATAATAATAATAATAATATAATAATAATTATAATAATGATAAATATTTTTAAATCTCTTTTAAATTCTATATTTGTTCTATATTTGTATATTTATTAATTTAGACTATTATTATTGCAAAAAACAATTGCTAAAAAATAAAAAGTTCTATAAAATATATGTAATATACTTCAGTGTAATAATTATAATTGTCAATATTTTTATAGAAAATAAAAATCGTAGCTCCATGTTGGAAAAAAATAATCGGATGATTTCAAGATCAGAAAATAAGGAGAGTAATAAAAACTATACATTGTGTAAAACAGCACCAGTTCGAGAAACCAAAGCTTCAAGATTACGTGCTGCTTCCATTATATCACCTAATGGTAAAAACTAGACTTTTTATTTATTTTTAATAAATTAATATAATTTAATATAATTATTTCTAAAGTTTATTGTATTTATTTATATTATATTTATTATATTTATATAGGTGGGACAATGTCTTCAAGAAAGTTAACTATGTCTGAAAATTCTACATCTTTAAGTCTTCAACCTAGTACTAGTTTATCATTTAAAGATGTAAGTAATTATTTTATATTCATTTATATATTGTATGTATACATATATTATATTAGTAATATGTCTCTATATAATATACAATATATATATATATATATATATATATATATATAACGATGCTATATATATATAAAGGAACATCCAATATCAAATAATAGTAGTATTACAAATTTTCCACGAGAAAGAGATAAAAGTTATAAACGAAAATCATATCTAAATCGATCACTTAATATGGAAACAGCAAAAGATCATTTAAATCAATGTAAGTAATTTATTAAAAATTATTTATTGAAAAACTTTGCTTTACTAAAAATTTTATTTACATATTTCAGCTGAAAGTAATATTAAACAAACTAAAAGACAATCAAGTAAACGAGGCTACATATCCGATACAATATCTACTTCAAATTCTAGTAATGAATTAACTAATTTAAGTAAAAAATCCTTTGATTCAAAAATTACTTGTGAGAAAGTTAAAGAAAATTATTCTAAAACTTATACATTGCCTTCACTTAATTCTTCTGCAAGCAGTAAACATTTAAATGTACAACGAATTAGGTAGTTATGTTTTTTTTATTTTATATATTTAAATTTATAATTTTATTATAAAATTTAATTTTGTAATAGTGATGAACATAGTGATTCAGAAGTTTCTCGAAGAGTTGATGCATTAACAGCATTAACAAAATCTGCAATAGAACGTGTAGAAAGACTTAAATCGCATGTCAATTTTCCACCAAGTTGTGAATCACGATTAGAGAATTCATCTAATACATCATGTCAAATAATTTTTCCTTCTAATACAGAAAATAATATGCGTATATTACAATTATCACCAAGAAAAAATTCTATTTTAAAAAAATCAAATGACGAACATTTCCAAGATGGATCTTTAAGTCATCAACATATACCAGTTTCAATTCTCAAACATAAAATATCTGATATTGATACTAGTCAAAATGTATCTAATACAATAAATCATGCAGTTTTGCCTGTAAAGTTTTCACCATCTGTTAGAGAACCAACACATAAAAGACATGGTATCTTAAAAAAGCGCAGTAGCTTAGATGAAAGTGAAATACTTCGACGGCGAAGTTGCTCACCTGACATTTCATCTACTGACAATATATATTCTGAATTTAGGCCAATATTAAAAAATCAGAGACGATCATCTTTAGATGAAATTGTTAAAAGGGATCAAAGTCCAGATCCTCAGCCTACTTCTATATTAAAACGAAAATCATCTAGAGAAGATGATAGAGAAGATCGTCAAATTAGTTCTACAGAACCACAGGGTATACTTAAGAGAAAATCTACAAATAGTCAACGAATAACTAATGTTAACCATCACGTGACCATTACAATGGAAACAACAAATGTGGGTAATCCTGAAATACTTGATAGTTCTGAGGTGAGACCAATCTTAAAAAAAAAACATAGTAGAGAAGAATCATTTGGTAGTGATCCTCCATCTTTAGAACCACGACCAATATTGAAAAAGAAATCGAGCACAGAATCAGATGAACATGACGATAAACCTAAGAAAACTATTTTGAAATGTACTCGAAAGAATTCACAAGATGAATGTAATTATGAAACAGAATTGACTTCACCAAAAAAATTATCAATGCTTAAAAATCGTACTTTACAAAATAGAACGAGCGGAATATTAGAAAATGATCCTGTACGACCTATATTGAAACAATCCAGCAATAGAGACAACGAATCACGAGTCCGTTTAAATCTATGTGATGAAACAGTTATTAGTAATGATATGTGTATAGAACCATCAAATTTATTTTTGCGAAAAAGAGCACAATCAGTGGGCCATATTCAACCTTCTAATATTCCTAATGAATTTACTGGTGTACTTAATAAAAGAAGATCTCTTGAATTAATATCTGTGAATGCTATATCAGAAGAAAAATCACAACTAAAATTAACAATTAATAATACCTACTTAAAAACAGATCTTTCTCTGGATGATGAGAGTGCCAATACTTCTATTGTTTCTTGTGCCAAAATGTACAGGTAATATTAAAGAAATTGAATTATCTTTATTTTTAATGATTATTTATTACTATCTTTATTTATAATGATTTTTTATATTTTTTATATTGATTATATTGATTATATTATTTTTTATAAAATTAAATATTTTATATTTTTCAAATATATCTTTAAATTAAAAGTCTATAATATTTTTTTTTGAAAATATTTATTATCATTTATATAATCTTATTTTAGAAATAATTATTAGAAGATAATTATGCTAGAAATTTTTATTAATTTGAAGTTTTTATTTAATATATATAAAATATATATTATATTCTAATTCATTTATTATTGTTTATTAATATTTTTGATATATGATATTTTATACCAAATATTTGTTTGTGTTTAGTCTATATAGTTATATGTAACTTTGGCAAGATATTGAATCTGTGCCAAGTTTAATTATAGATCACCTAACAATTCTAAAAGCTACAGAAAACAGAGAATCAGAGCATGCACACAACCTGTATGTCTATCTAAAAGTTTTGATTTAAGATAGTATTTTCTAATAAGATACTTTTTTTTAAACTCATTTTATAAATTATAAAAGGTAAAATTTAAGATTTTTTTCTTTTTTATGATATTTATCTGAAGTGTACAAAAAATATATTGTAATATTAGTAAATATTAAATAAGAAAATTTTTAAGTTTAAATATTTAATATTAGTATTAGTATTTAATATTAGTATTTATATTAGTATATAAATACTTATAATATTAGTATTACTATTTAATATTAGTATTAGTATTTTTATAAAATATTAATATTTTTTATTAAATAAATATAAATATTTTTATTAAATATTTTTATATTGTTTGTAAATATTATTATATTATTATATTTTTAAATTGGGAATCATAATATTCTTACATTACAAGATTTAAAATAATATTATATTATTAAATTTTACAAGTTTTATATATATTATACAAATAATAAATTTATCAATTATAATAATAATATTCATTTAAATTTTACAAAACATTTTAAATTAATATTGTATTTAATTATAGCACAACAAAAGAAAAATTTACAGAAAAGGAAAATCAAACTGCAACAGTATTTGAAAGTGAAGTAGGAAATAAATTGAATTCACATGAACTTCTTGTAAATAGTAGTAGTGATAATAGTAGTTCTCCAGTTTTTAATAGAATGAATGATAAAGAATATTTAAATAATGAAACACAGTGTTTACAAGAAAAAACAGATATTAAAAACATTCAAGAAGGTAATGATGTGCATCGTACCAACAGTGTTTCTAAAATGACATTACATTTTAAAACTTTACAAGAAAAAGCAAACTCTAAAGAAAAGGATATGTCCCAAAAAATATCGAGCAACATTTCACGTAATATACAACGATATAGAGAACGAAAAAATCAAGGTAATGATAGATTTAACACTCAACCAGTAACTTTTCAAGAAGTGCAAGAAGCAGTTTTACAAAATCAACGTAATGCTACTATTACATTAGTTAAAAAATCAAGTTTGGCAGAAAATAATATAACCACAACTGATGACGAATTTGATCCTTCAAAATTAAGTTTAGCTGAACGAGTACGTTTATTTAATAAAAAAATTGATACTGAAAAATGTTCAAATAATTTATCATTAGAAAAATATTCACGAAGACGACCAGCTGCTCGTTATAAAACACAACCAGTTACATCGGAAGAAGTTGAAGTAGCATCTCGAATATCTCCATTGAATACTATTAATCAATGTTCATTAAATACTGGTAAATTTTTTATTTTATTAAAATATATTTTTAAATGATATAAATTATTAATATTTTAATTATTTTTAAAGATGATTTACCAAAAAGCATTTTAAAACCTGTTGCATTACATATACATAATGCACTGCAAGAGAAAAGTTCTGAACTTGAAGGAATGAAATTAATAAAATCTGTACTTAAAAAAGAATCTGAAGAATTAGAACAACAGACACTTGAAAATTTTAGTATTTCATCACATTCTATATTAGAATCTAATATGGAAAAAAATAAGGTAAATAATAACATTTGAATAACAAAAATTAAAAATTTAATAAGAACATAATTTTTAAAGTAAGATGTTATATACAGATAAGAAGTATAATGGAAAATAATTATTCATCAGAATATGATTTGAATATGACTTGTGCCTATAATGAGAAGGATAATATAGAAGATAGACAACATAAAATTAAACAAAAATATATAGTGCCTTTTCACAAATGTAATACTCAAGATGAATTAAATAGAAAATTTAAATCTGAATCACATAATATAGATAATGTTCAAATTACTACTAAAAAGTATGAAGAAACATTTCATACATCTGAAAATAAGATATCTATTACAATTCAGGAAACATGTAGCACAAAAGATGAAGTTGTATCTCCTAATCACCATCCTATATTTCCAAAGCATACCAGGTAATATATTTTATATTAATTTTATATTAATTTATTGATTTACTTCAAATAAAAAGTAATTTTATATTATATTAAATATCAATAATGATTATAAAAATGATATAAATTATAAGAATATTTATTATAATTTTTAATAAAGTACGTTTTATCAAATATGATTTTGCATGATGATGAATGTTTTAATTATTGCTACAATTACTAAACAATGATTAGATTATATTATGTAAAAAAGCATGTATATAAACGTATGTACATTATAATTAACCATTTTTAGGTATAATCCGTTGTTAAAGAGTATCAGTCATCACGCGATTAACAACAAAACGAATGAAAGTGAATCAAATACTACAATAACAGAAAAGCAACATGGTGTATCTCTTCCAGGATTATGCCGTAGCATAACACAAGAAATACACGCAATTGATACTAATGATGGCCCAAGTATGAGTATTGCAGAACGATTAGCTGCATTACAACGTAGTGGAAATACAAATTGGAAGCGACGTATAGCTTCTGAACATAATTCATGTAATTCATTGGTAAATTACTTTAAATAATTTTATTGCAAAATCAAAATGCTTTGCAATATTTATTATCATTAATTGAAATTGTTAGGATGGTATATGTTCCAATTTATCAAATAAAGAAGAACTAAGTATCAAACAAGGAGTGCTTGCAGATTGTCTCGGAAAATTAGAATCCGCAACAGAAGGTTGGAAAAAAAGAATAGCTGTTACAGATGTAAGAAAGTTTACAGTAGCTGGCAAAATGAAAGTAGAACAACTAGAAAATTTAGATCCAGGACCATCGTCACCACTTATTGAAGTTACAGGAAATATTATAGATAGAAAAAAGAAAACTCCTCGTCCTGAAAGATTTAGAACAAAAAAAGGCAAAGTTATTTACTTATTTAAATATTTTTAATTATTTTTTCAAATTTAAATTTCTATATATTAAAAATGCATTTTATTTTTAGGATACAAAAAGGATGTTATATCTATGCCAACTAGTCCAAACAAGGATTCATGTATTAAATTACGAGGAAGTTTTTCTGAACCTACAAGTGATGATAGTGGTTAGTAAAAAATTATTTTACAAGTTATTTTTTTTTGAACAACATTATTTAAAAATATATTTCATAGCTGAAGAATTGAAAATGGGAAAGAATGAGTTACCTGTTGTCTCAATACCTAAGATAGATGACGAAACATTCACTTCTTTTTTTACTGGAATTTCATTAGAAAAATGCGAGGCCGAATCTGTTGATTTAAGTGAAAGTGATTTTGATATAATTACATCGCAATCAGAATTGTAAATTTTTTCTTTATTAGTACTAATTAATTATTTATTAAGTAACAATTTTCATAAATTTATATTTTTATAGATTAGTTCAAAAACGAAATATACGATTAAAACGACGACGTGTTATGTCTAGAAATCCACTTAAAACACTTGCAGCTCGTACTGATTTGAAATCAGAATATACTGAAATCCGGACTGGTATTGCAGAAAAAGTAATGAAGCAATTAAATGTTGAGAAATGTAAGTTGTATCAAATTTTTAAATAGTATAGATATTGTTGCTATAGTATTAAATAGTTATTATAACATTATGTTATTGTATTATGTTACAGTAGCTAAAAACTCGTCATTAGCTATGGAAGCACTAGCTGGTCTAGCTTCTACTGAAGACTTTAGTAATATAACTCTAAGGAATATAGCAGAAACAAATATTTCTTCTAATAAATTACAACCATATAAAGACTTAATGTTAATTTTAATTAAAGGCAGAAGACATATACAAGTGAGATTAGTTGAACCAGTCGCAGAAAGTATAAATAGTGGTGATAATTTTGTTTTAGTAACAAAATCAGAGGTTATTAAAAGAATTATTATATATTATTTTACAAAATTTATTTATAAATATTTATAAATGTGTTTTATTAATTAATTTTATTAATTATTTATAAATGTATTTTATTATATTTTTAATTTAGGTTTACAATTACATTGGAAAATATTGTAATGTTATTGAAAAAGCACGAGGTGCAGAAATTGCAATGAGTATTCAACAAAATAAAGATCTTGGTTGTCAAACATCTCAAGTTATTATTATTAATGAAGATAAAATAACTTGTACAAAAAGTCAACTACAAAAATTTTGGAATTATCTTGGTATAGAAAACGACAATGTGGATGGTAAAATAGTATTTTTTTTATCATATATGAGTATATTAATATTTTATAGAACATTGATATCATTATATTGATAACAGTTATTGATGGTGGACATCCTGATGAAGATGAACTTTATGAAACATTTATGATAGATACAAATATGGTATATGAAATTAAAGATGAAGAATTAGTACCAGTTGAAAAATATTGGGGTATTATACCAAAAATTGAAATGCTTGATCCAAATAAGGTATATATTTCAGCATATATATACTTTACATATATATAATATACTTATATATATATATATGTGATATATATGATGTATATTATACATATAATATATATGTGAAACAACTTTGAAAGATCAATTCTAAAAAACAATAATAAAAATATCAATTGAGATTTATTTATTAAGTTATTAAATTATCGTTTCATTTAATATAAATTTATTTCAACATTTCTTTGTTTTAGTATTTAGAATTGATTCCAAAAATATTCAATATATTAACATCTTGTATATTGTAGTTAATGTAATTATAAATAATTACATTTTTGTATTTAGGTATTAGTATTCGATTTCGGCAGTGAAATGTATATATGGAGTGGTAAAGGAGCTTCAACTGATAAAAAGAGACTTGCTACACATCTTGCTACAGAAATGTGGCAAGAAGGATATGATTATTCAGAATGTACTGTGTGTCCAATTAGTGCGGCATCTATGATTGGTAGACGCACTATATCAAAAGCAGATTTAAAATCTGCTAAAGTCAGGCCTAAATGGTGTTTACTTGCTAAATTGACACAACATGTCGAAACGATACTTTTTAGGGAAAAATTCCTTGACTGGCCAAATGTTTCTGGTATAATACGAGTTCGAGGTATTAAAAACGAAGAATATGTTGATGGAACTGTAACTATAGAAATGTGCAATATTAATGTTCTATTAGAAGAATGTACTATTCCAGTTGATTTAGTTCTTGAAGGAACTCATTTAGGTAGAGGTACTGGTTGGTATGATAATGAGGTAATAATATGTTATTATTTAGCAATATAATAAACTATATAATAAACTAAAATGTAGCTTAAATATTAAGTAATCTATATATATTTTTTTGATAATTATTTTTCAGCTAATGAAACAATTTATTGTTACAACAACAGATATAAAAGTATGGCATATTGATGAATTTTCACATACTCTTTTGGATGATTCATCTATTGGACAATTTTATTCTGGGGATAGTTATATCGTGCATTGGATGTATTCTGTTACAATTACTGGTAGATATCAAATATATTTCATTTAAATTTTTTTTTAAATTTGTGATGATATATGTTATTAAACTATATTATTTAGGCCGTGAACTTAGTGGTTTGCCGTCAAAACATTCTGCAAAGGGTCGCGATCGTTCAGTATATTTTATTTGGCAAGGTCAAAATGCGTCTTTAAATGAACAAGGCGCTGCAGCATTATTAACTATCGAATTAGATAATGATCAAGCACCTCAGGTAAATTATCAATGTAAATTAACGATATTATTCAAAATATTTTAAATTTTATCTAAATTTTTTATAGCTTCGTGTAGTTCAAGGACACGAACCAGCAGCATTTTTGAATTTATTTTCTGGAGGAATGATTGTACATAATGGCAAAAAAATGAATACAAAATGCGATGAACGATGGCGATTGTATATATGTCGTGGTACTTTAGAGTCAGAGGTGTCTTTAATAGAGATTCCTTGCAGTACTCGTCAATTACGGAGCAGAACTTCTTTTATATTATTAGATATAAAAAATAAAAAAATCTATGTGTGGCATGGATCTAATTCATTACCTCATATTAAAAAAGTATTTTTTTAAAATATTATAATGTATAGATAAATTTAAATAAAATATTCTTTGTGTTTCTTTAAAATAAAAATTTTTAATATATATATGCATTATTATATGTATTTTCAGAATGTAATTAATGCAGCTGTTAAATTGAAAAAAAATCGACCTCGAGAAACAGGTTTAACATTTGAAGGCAATATAGAAATTTTTGAAATTGATGAAGGAATGGAACCAGAAGAATTCATTAATAGTGAGTGAACATTTCTATTCAATATTACATTTGTCTGACTTATTATCAAAATAATAAACAAAATATTTTATCACATAGCATTAGGACAAATGAACAAAAAGCTGTATGTTTCATTAGAAAAAGACCAAATAAAAGAACATACTCCAAGATTGTTTCATTTATCAAGCATTTCTAAAGAATTTAAATCTATAGAAATATTATGTCCACATCGTGCTTCTTTGCCAACTCCATTTCCTTTTCTGCAGGAAGATTTATATCAAGCTCATCAACCAGGTAATTTATATATGTTATTTATATACATTATTATAATTATTATATTGTATACATTATTTTAAATAAAATGATTCTTTTTAAAAATTTATTATATTATTATAGCCTTGTTTTTATTGGATAACAAAAATGAATTATGGATATGGCAAGGATGGTGGCCTAATATTGGAGCAGAAGATCAATCTGGTAGCAAAGCAGTTAGATGGCAAGCTGAAAGAAGAGCAGCCATGACAATGGCTATGCAGTATTGGCAAAAAATTCATCCAGAGATTAATAAATATCCAATTTATCTAGTCTGGGCTGGTCTTGAACCTTTGCAATTTATAAATTTATTTCCTACATGGATATATCGTGATGATATTGCAGAATTGAATATAGAGGTATTTTTACATTTTTCAAAATTATTAAAATTGTATAATTTAAACAAGTAATTTGCAATTAGGATGGTCGAAATCCTGGCGAAGTGTTGACTGTAGAGAGTGAATTAGTTCGATTAACACAAAGTACATACCCTCCAGCTCAATTATTACAACGACCACTACCAGAAGGAGTTGATCCTACACATCTAGAATTGTATTTATCTCAACAACATTTTCAAGTACGTTTTATAAACTATTAGTAATAAATAAGTTTTACAAGAGATATATATATTTTATATATTCTAATAGGAATTGTTAGGTATGACTAAAGAAGAATTTCAAGAACTTCCAGTATGGAAACAAGTGAACCTTAAAAAAGAAATAGGACTTTTCTGATGAAACGTCCAGACTGCCGATCCTAGGAAAAATAGCTGCCCTTGTAAAGCGATTAATAAAGTTTTTGTTAATTGTTTTATCATGTTTATAACTTTAAATTTTTTTAATAATTTCTCAGTATATGAATGCCTGTTTAAGATGCCTAAAGTTGCCTATTGATAAAAGAGAAACTAATATTATTATACAATTAGAGATATATTTACTACTATTTCAAATATAATATATACTACATACATATGTGCACCTGTGCGTGCACGAACATAAATAGGTGATTATATATTTTTAATACATACTAAACATAAATTGGCTTGTGAATATTTCCTTTATATTTGTATGGGTTTTATATTCAATGATAATACAATGTTTTAGAATGGCTTATTCTTACATGTGTAATATTTGTACAAGAGTGACTGTATTCTTTACAACATACTCCATGTTTTTGAACAGTATTCAATGAAATTTCTCAATGTTGTCTTAAATTTTATTTCATAGCCTTTTGTAATCCTTAAAACATTGCATGCGTTAAATTCAAGAAAAATTATAAGTTTATTATCCTTTTTCAAATTTGTATATTAAATTATGTTATTATATGTATACATTATTTTTAAATGATTTTATTTTACATTTTTTTTTATATATTTATGATTCATGTGATATAGTAGTAAAATAGACTACTCACAATGTTATAATTTAATTATCTTTTGACATAAAATATATCCAATGTGAATGCATCATTAAAGTCAATTCTACAAATATATATAAAATACTTACGTATATTATATGTCGATATTTAAAATATACATAAATAATAATATAAATAATTAATATAAATTATTTTTTTAATTAAATTGTAATGATGCATGTTATTAACAAACAGAATAAAAATTATTTGAAAACAATTTGACTTATTTAAAATTTTTTTAACTTTTTTTAATTTTAAGTCAATAATTGTACTTTTTCAGTTAATTACAAATATTTTTTTCTATGTCTATTTGTTTTTATCTTTTTATAAAACGATCAAGGCACAATATCATATCAAATATAAAGAATCATACATTATTTTTTAATGTACAATTAAAAATTACATTCTGTTCAAAATTTATTGATGTGTATGCAAAGAACACAAATTCACCCCATATGATCATTTTTTTATTTTATTTAATAGTAATAATAATCTATAGAAAATCCATACATATACATACTAAATGAGATGTATAATAATATCGTTTTGGATAATATAATTAATTATGCATTTTATAAAAGATATACATATATATTGAAAATTACATATCAGTATATGTTATATCATGTATTATATTTTTTCATTTAGTCTTTTTTTTAAATCTTTTATATTTTCTTTTCTTCTTCTTATATTTGATTTTCTAACAAATTAAATATTTTTTAATATAAAGCATAATTTAAAAATTATTCAAAACGATAATACGAAATATCTCATTCTGTATGTAATCGCGTATGTAAATTTATAAATCTAAATCATTTAATATTAAAATAGTTCCATTTGAATAATTGATTTTATATTTTTAAAATAATCGTGCGTGATTGATGTTAAATGATACACCAGCTGTGACTTCTTTTTTCACGTTAATGTTTTCCAAACTAATTATCTTGTTACTAATCTTCGAATCCAATTTATAATACTAGGTGTGTTGGAATATGACGTTAGTACTTCCATTCAAAATCATTGGGCATCTGTAGCATATAATTGAATTTTTTATATATTTATTTTATAGATATTTTTAAATAAATTTCCTGTTAAATGTTACAAATCAAAATATTGAAGTATTTTAATATCTAAATGTCTATAATTATTTAGAAAATATTTTAATCAAACTCATTATTATATTAATTAATATTAATATTCTGATTAATCATTAATAATATTATAATATTATAATTTTATGTACAACGTTTATAATAATAAATGATAAATGTAAGAACTAACTATAAAACAATTCCCTTTTTTAAAGAAATAATGTATTGTACAACTTCATATACAAATTATATATAACAAATGACAAACATGTATTTACACATTACGTATTGCTATATTATAAAATTATTACCGCTATATATAATACTTCGATAAAATAATTATCTTTTATATTTGAAATTCTTGTTATTTGTTTTCTATCATATAAATTACAAATAACTAAAAACAGATTTACAGATGAAAAAATGGAATATTACCATTTCAATATTTATTGGACTTTTCCATCAATGTATGCCTTCATGGCAGTTTGACATTCTACAGAACACCAATGCTGAATTAGCAAATATGTTTCTGATTCTAATGCCGCGTCCAATTTTTTTCGCAAACTGTGACGTAATAATGCTTTTGTAGCTTCCATAGACTGAAAATAAATAAACAGAACATTAAATAGTAATTTAGAATTCAGATGCAGATGAAAAAAATTCTAGATATATAGTATAAATATTAATTAATTTTGTATATATAACTGAAATAAGAGTGCAATTATGAATTGTTCTATTTTTATTTGTAATACAAGATGTCTATAAATTAATTTAATTGCAAAAATGTTTATTTTAATCCATTTTATGTTAGTAATAATAATTAATGTTTTTATATTATAATTAATAATAAATCAAATGTTATATTTAAATATTAAGATGATATATATATTATTATTTGTATATAATTCATTCATTAATATCAAATATGTACATAATATTTAAATGATCTCAATAAATATATAATATATAATATAGATTAATATAAATTTATATGAATGTATGATTAATGAAATATATGATTCACGATTTTGAATATCTAATTTAAGAGATTTTATCAATGTCTTAATGGAAGAAAATATTCTTGACAATAGATAAAAAAAACTTGGAAATTCATCTGTTTTATTTACAACAAATTATATATTTTCAACAAATCATATATGTGTGTAAAAATGCAAAATATATTTTAAATTTATATTAAAATTTTATATTATACTTAAATTTTATTAAAATCTAAATTTAAGAATTAGATTCTTTTTTTTTATATATATTCCAATAATAAAATTAAATACATATAAATATAATCAATAACAATAAAAGTTTATGATAAAAGTAATAAATAATTATAATATATATATTGATAACAAAAATAATTCTTATTTTACATCATATAATATAACTTTAAATTAAAATTGCTCAGAATCATATTATTGAAGGATCACATTTTTAAAAATATATATATTAATATAAATATTTCGAAAAATTTTATTTTATTTTTTTTTTATATAGAAAAAAACATGTGATATTTATAAATTTTATAAAAAAATATAATTTGATTATATCTGATTATACTTAACACTATATTATAGATATATTTATCCAGAAAATCATTTATATATCTTCAAAGATAGAAATAAAAAAAATGTTAAAGAATTATTTTATTCTGACTTACTTATAAAAGTTATTATTTTCTATTTAAGAATACATGATATTTATTTCAGAAACAATAATTTTATTAGATATAATATTCATATTTAAAGAATGACATCATGTATTATAAAAATTAATAAATATATTTATATAGAACCTAGAATATTTATATATACCTGTGAGGATTGTTCACTCATAGCTTTTAAAGTTGGTAATAATTCAACTTGAAATTTATCAGGCCACAAAACTCGAGTAACAAGACCAGCTCTTAATGCCTCACTAGCTGTTAGAGTTCTTCCACCTAATAATAATTCACTTGCCTGCAATTTTAATTTAAATTTGATTTAATATATATATATTTTAAAAATCATCATCATCATCACATTATAAATAAATGTATATATATTATAAATAAATATATTATATATAAATAAATGTGATATTTTTATATATGGTATGATATAATACTATAATAATATATACTATTATTACACACACACATACATATACTTACAATTGCACTTCCTAATATATGTAATAAAGTAAATACAGCAGCACCTTCAGCAATTTGTCCTAATTTACCATAAGGTGTACTGAATGTGGCTTTATCACTAGCTATCACAAGATCAAATAAAGGCAACATTGTTACCCCCAGTCCAACTGCAGCTCCTTGAACTCCAGCAACGATAGGTTTGTTAAATGATGCTAAGCTTTTAATAAAATCTCTAAAAATAAAAATAAATATATAAGTTTTTTTAAATAAATATAATTAAATATATAAATATATAATTATATTTTAATAATAATAATTATATTTTAATTATAATATTTACGTACTTAACAGCATCCGCCATTTCTTGGGCATGAATCCGTCGTTCTTCTTTATTTGTATGTAACAACATAGATAATTCAAGACCTTCGCAAAAACTACTACCTGTAGATGTTAATAAAACAACTCTGCAATCATCATCTTTTTTTAGAATAGATAATATTTCGCGAAATTCTTGCATCACCTAAAAAAAAAAAAAATGCTATTAAATAAATAGAAATATAGTTATAATAAAATAGAAAATATTAATTAGTTTTTTCATAATTTTATTACCTGTATAGTAAGAGCATTTCTTATTTTTGTTGAAGATGATGGTGTAAGTATTAATTGAACAAGATTTCCGTGTCGACGTACATTTATTTCTTTATTACTAAATTGACTTCGAGTTTCTATTTTTATTTTGTTATTATCCATTTCTTGCATTTTAGTAATATTTACATTTACTGAAATAATAATATAATTTTATTGAATATTTCATTATTTTACATAAGAATATTATTATTATCATAATTTGCTAAAAATATAAAATGCTTTTTGTTTCTTGAAATCATTTTTACCTTTATTTTTGCGATTTGTTGTTGAATTTGCAGATCGACTTCCAGCATTTACTACTGATAGAGCATTTGCAGCTTCTGCAAGACAGGCTGAAAGTTCATCTTCTTCTTTGGAAAATTCTTCATTATCATCTGGTTCATTTGCTTTGGCAAATGTAACTTTACTTTTTGCAGTTTTTTTTGTCTTTGATGTTACTTTACATGTAGCTGTACCATTTGATCGTGTAATAACTTTTCCTAAACCATTATTAGTTTCATCTATTTCTTGTGGTTTTGAATTTTTATCAGTTTTTTTTGAATCTAATTTTTTAAGACGTCCAGGAAGAAATATTTTATCCTCTTCAGTGTCAACAAAATCTATTCCTGTATCATTTTTTTGTATAGTTTTTTTTTTATTTTTTTTTAGATTTATTTTTTCATCTTGTGAATGTCGTCTTTTTGTAGATCTCAAAGAATGAGAGGTTTCATCAACTTTGATTCCTTCATTTTTTTCTGAACTATCAATACTAACTCTAGGACTTCCAGATGCACTGGAAAATGAACTAGATGAATGTCTCCTAATTATAATAGATGCATCTGCTGCATTTCTTATCTTTGCAGGTAAGATAAATTCTTGAGATGTTAAATTTATTTGTTTCGTTGATACTACTTGATCTCCAATTTTCTTATCTATCTGCATATCATTTAAATATATAGAAGCTCTTTTGGATCTTGGAGAAACTTTTGATACGCTTCCTGTCGAAGTACGTAATCTCAAAACAGCATTACGTACCAATTTTTTTCTAAGTTTAAGTTCACGCTGTACTTTCTGTATATCCATGACTTTTGCTTGAGATTTAGTAATGGGAATTAATCGTTTTTTATCTGGTTGTTCTACATCATATAATAAATTAACAACACCTTCATCTTGAAGCAATCTATCTATTTCATTAATAATTTTCTTTTTTGGTTTAGAATCTCCATTATTTTCTGTAGATCGTTTTGATTTTGGTCCTGATTTCTTTGATGTATTTAATTTAGCTTTTAAAGCAGGAGTTTTTTTATTGGAAGGTATGTTTTGTTTTAATATCTTTTTTACTACTATATTTCGTTTAGCAATAGGTTGTGATCCCTTTTTGTTCAGATTTTGTCTTGAAGGCTTTAAAGATATATTATCAAGTTTATTTAATGATGGACCAACTTTATTATTATTTGTGATTTGTTTATTCATTACTTCATCTGTTATTGTGACATGAACTTCATCATTAACAAGTAACGTAGTTTCTTTAGATACATGATCTTCAGTTGATAAATTAGTATCAACTGGGACTTGTGGTTCATTTTCTTGCGATTGCTTTTTATTCAATGAAACTTTACCTTTATATACTTTTTGACGTTTTACAATATTCTGTTGTTGTTCATGTTCTCTAGCTTTTTCTGTAAGTTTTCGTTTTCTACCTGATCTTGATTCATCTATTCGTACATCTTGAACATCTGTTTTTTTTTCTGAAATATGGGAGTCAATAATCAAAGAAGATGTAGAAAGATTAGATTTTGTATCTTTTATAAAATTATTTTCATTTATTAAATCAATATTAATAAATTTTCTTTCTGTGTTATGTTCATTTTTTTTTTTTATTTCTTTAGAATTTTTATTAGATGTAGATTTCATTGTTTTCTTTTTAGAAATTTTCTGTGTATTTCTTTTGATTGGTGTAACAGGTAATTCTAAAAGTTGTTTTAATGCTAGTTCTCTTTCAACTAAGGGATCAAGTTTTGGTGGAGTATTATAACCACTTTGTTCAATTTTTACTGGACGTTTTCCTTCCTCTGTTAAAATTGGTGGTTTCAAATTAGACCAATCAGGATCAACATCACCTTCCAATATTTCTAACAACTCTTTATTATCAGAATTGCTTTCTTTATTAGTTTCTGTATTATCTGATAAATTTTTATCACAATGAATAAGTGATTGAACATTAGGTTGAGGTAATGGTATAAGTGCTGGTAAAGAACTTCCTGGACTACCTACTAATTTGCTTGACAATCTCTGTGTTAATTTCTTAACAAAAAATATATCAGGTCGCGGTGGTGCTTCTACTATTTTTTGTTTCTCACGAAGTCGTTCTTTTAACGCTTCTGTTATTTCAGCTGATGAAGCTATTTGATTGGTTAAACTACGACCACGATTAATAGGCGTAATTTGTGTCTGTGATGATGAAGTTTGATTAAGTACAACTGTTTCGTGTGTTGTATTTTTTACAGACATTCCCACAGCTTGTGGTACAAAATAATTTACTTGATCTTTAAGTGATAATTTTATATTATCTTGTTCTTTTTTTATAACTTGATTTTTATCTGATTGTTTTTCTGATATTTGTATTTCCTCATTTTCTTTAATAATTTCTATAGCTTTCTCAACATTTGTATCTGGTTTTTTTTCAATGCATGTTATTTCTTCTTCAACTACTACAACTGTGTTTTCTTCTATTGCTTGTGTTTTTGTCTCATTTAATAAACTTTTTAATTCAATTTCCACAGTATCTGGTGTTTTAGATACTAATTGATGATCATCTTCTGCATTTTCATCACCCCAATCATCAAAAATATCTTGAATTACACTTCTTTTCTTTCTAGTTGTATCTATTTTATTTGTTTCATTTGTAGATATACTTTCTTCTTCTATATTACTAACATGTGTAGATGAAATGACTTCATTATGAATAACTTCTTCTTCTACATTAATTTTATGTAAACTATCATAATATTCAGTCTTGCCATTGCTATTTGTTTTTACTTGATCATCATATTTTTTTCCAACATTTTTATTCTCTTCCTTTATTTTTTCTGTTTCAAAGTTAATATCTACAGTTTCTGAATTATTAATTACTTCTGAAGTAGTAGAATTTATAGAATTTTTTTCTAAAGCAATATGATTTGAAACTTCTTTATTATCTTGTTGAACACAAGCTTCAGAAATTTCTGAATCTACAATTTCTGTTGAAATGACTTCAATAATAGTTCCATCACTTTCTTGAGTATAATCTATTAAATTAAATTCTTCATTTACAATTTCAGTTTTCTTTATTTCTTTTTGTTCCCTAGAAACATCATTTTCATCGGAATTTATGGTATCATCCTTTTTATGTACAGTTAAAACAATATTTTCTTCTGTACTTTCTACAGTTACTACCATCACTTCTGAATTACCATCAACTAATTTGGACAAATCTGCATCTGTATTTGTGACATGCAAAGTTTGATCTTTATTATTATCAAATGTCTCACTAAGTGTTTTAATTAATGCTTGACATTGAACATTACTATCATCAACTGTATCTATGTTTAAAACTGTACAAACATTGTGTTTTTCATAATTTTGTTCATCTTCATTCTTGAATACTTCAACATTGTTTGTATTTTCCTTATTCAAAGATTTGTCTTCTACACATTTTAAATTACTTTCATTTTTTTCTGTTTGATTTTCTTTATATTCTTCATTTTTTATATATTGATTATTATCAATTTGTATGTCATTTATTATTTCTTGTTTTTCTTCATTAATTATAACATTCTTTATGTTTTCTGTTATTTTACTTTTTTTATTTTCAATTTCTTTACTTGAATCTATTATATCATATTCATTTCTTGACAAAACATTTTGAATTATATTATTCGTACATTCTTGCAAATTTTCTTGATTTTCAGGAATATTCTCTTCATTGTGTACATGATCAATATTTGATTTTGATACTAATGAAGAAGGTATATCTACTGTTAATGATAATTCTGTTTTATTAATATCACTCTGTATTTCATCTATTTGTTCCATGGTAAAACATCAAGATTGTTACAATTATTTAACAAATTATTGATTGTCCTGTTGAGAAAAAAACAATTAATATCATCAATATTAAAAAAATTATAAATAAAATAATTAATTAAAGAAAAAATAAATATCAAAATATATTTGTTATTTATTTTATTAAATATAAAATAAAAGAAATTTGTTATTTCATAACCTTACATGGATTCTTTATCAAATCACATAAAAATAAACTTATCTTTTTCTCTGTCTTGAATAAAATAATTATAAACTATATTTTGCATAAAATAAATTGAAATAAATTTTAAAAGTAAAATCTATATTAAAAGCTATGGAAGCTACGTTAGTTAACTAATACATTTCGATATTCCTTAGGATGATAGTAAATAATAGCTTATAGATGATTTTTATACAATGATATAATTCATTATATTATTTTACAATAATATTATGTAATATATTTCAATTAATATTGTTTTATTTAGATCATTATATTGATTAATAGTATATTTGTTAAATACGTAAAATGATTTTAATGGCAGAATGAAGAACTTACCAACCAGGACTACCATGTCCATACTGCATAGATATCCGTGAAAATCACACATTATTTATATATTATTTATGTTTATTTAAAATTGTTTTTAGAAAAGAACAATTTTATTAATCAAATATTTTATATAAATCTTACTTTAGTAGATCTCAGAAAAAAGCAATTACTTTCTTAAATCCAAACACAATGTTTACAGGAATGAAATCGGAGGTTCATACTACTGTCTGTCTGTCTGTCTGTCTGTCTGTCTGTCTGTCTGTCCGTCCGTCTGTCTGTCTCTCTTTCTCTCTCTTTCTTTCTCTCTTTCTCTCTCTTCCTTTCCCCTCTTATCCTCTTATTATTAATTTAGATATTCTTTTTTTAAGTTTTTTAATGAAATTAAATTAAATTAAAAAATTAGAAAACAAAATTTTTACTTACAATTAAAATTTTATGTATGTTCTATGATATAAAAATATAAATTTTATATAATTATAATTGACAATTAATAATATAATTATAAGATTATCATCGATTGTTATATATCGTAATTAAACAATGATAAATTCTTTTGTAATTCTAAAGCATTATAAATAAATAAATAATATATTTATTAAGTTTTAAATATAAATTTAATATAAGTTGTAAAATATTATCAAATAAAAATAAGGAATTATTTTATTTAAAAACATTACTGCTAAACTAATTTTGTTATAATTTACAGAATTAATAATAATAATAATTTCTACTTAGTGTGTACATGTATATTAAAAGAAATCGAACTTCAATCTGTGTAATTAGTTTTAGCACTCATATATTTTTATTATACACATGTACATATATATTATTTTCATTATATACCAATAATATATATAATATATAATATATATAATATATTTTATACATATTTTCTTCATATATATTTTATATTTTCATGTATATATTTTTTTTCTTTCAAGAAATCCTCTTTTTTTAATTTTTATATAATATGTTCCGAATTTTTCATTTTAGAATATAAGCAGAATTATAAACAGATTCATTGCAAAAAAATATTTATAATAAACATTTTAAAGCTGCTATTGCATTTTTTCTTTTTTTTTTTTTTTTTTTTTGGTATAAATTGTTAATTTTGTTTATAAATTAGACAAAGAAAAATAAATAGAAGAATTTAATATCAGTAGCACCATCTTGTGAATGAAAGTTGAAAGCTTCAAATCATAATTAGTAATGTAGAATATGCAAAGAGGTATTCATGATATCACAAACAAAGAGAGCAATATTATGCAAAAAGGAGACAAAAAACATGCAAACTCTAATTGTATAATTTTATATATATAATATTATATATTAATTATATAATTCTTAATGTTATATCGGGAATATAACATGAAAAATTAATTAATTATTAGTTTTTTACATTAAAATTCTATATTTTTATTTTTGCAATTTAAAAATAAAATTTCAAATAATTTTCTACAATAAATTTTATTAAAAAAATTTTTTTAATTAACTATTTATTAATGATTATCATATAAAAGATATTTATCACTTACAGATTACCGATCTATAATTAAATAATAATAAAAAAATCAATTTAATATATTTATTTATTCATTAAATAAAAAAAAAATTAAAATAAATTATAAACAAAAATTTTATATGAATAGAGAAAAAACAATAGAAATGCATGTATTCATATTTAGAAATAAATCTTATAATAAATAATATAAAATTAATCATCAAAACATTGAACGTGGATTGTATTCTCATCTAATAATAAATAATTAATTAAAGAAATTTTTATGTTGGAATTTTCAGGAAAAATTATTTGAGTTTTTAATTTTAAGATACAAGTTTTAAAGTATGGAATTTTTTAATAGCAAAATAATAATTAAAAATATTAATTTTCAATATTTTTAATATGTGGAAGATATCAAAGTTAGTAATTTATTTTATCAATTCATTTTGTCTGTACCTTCTTGAATATCTTCTTGAATACTCTGTATTATTAATAAACAAGTCGAAATTTCCACTGGTATCACAAGATCATATTTAGATCATATTTATCACCATAAATATCTAAATATGATAATTCTTTAAAGATAAAATAAATAAAATATTGAAGATCAGTATCATTTCTTAAATATTTTTAAAGAAAGATATATATAAATTCCAAGAGATGGCAGTAATGACAAATTCTTATCTTATCTTTATTTTTTATTATTTTTCTTCTTGTTTATATTATTTTCATTTATGTCTTAGTTCAGAGATGGCGCTAATTACCTAATTTTTAACCTATTTATCCTTTTTTAATTATTTGCTATATTTGTTTAAATTTGAATCTCTCAATAAAAAGTTCTATTAAATATTAGCTTTATCATACATTTTAATTAAAATTATTTTTTAATATATTATTTTAACAATAATAGGTAAGTTTAAATTTTTAAATAATGTGTTCATATATACTATATATAGATGACAATGAAATAATTTTCTACTATTTTCTCTATTATTAATCTCTTATCATTGTTTTAAAAAACGTAATATGTGAATCGTAATTCTTTAATTTTTTAGGAATTTAATTTCAAGAGGTATGTGCATATTATTTTCTATAATTGAAAACGTGATTTTAAAGTGCGAAAGTTTATCTATTTTGATATATACATTATATATATATATATATATACACGCGATATATATATGATATATATACACGATATATATATATGATATATATACACGATATATATATATATATATATACACGATATATATACACGATATATATGATATAAATATATATATTTACGAAGTGATAAGAGTTACATGTATATTTATGGTGCAATATGTATATTTTTAAAATTAAATAAAATTTTTATTTTTAATCTTAAAAATTCTTAATTTGATACCTTAATTCTTATTTAAATAGTTTTATGTTATTATTAAACTATCTTCTATATCAACTGAATCTCATTCTTTTTTGTAGAGTTTATTTGTTACTATATTGTAACAAAAAATTTTATATCAGTTAAATAGTTAATTGATAATTGCGATAAATCTGGATAATCATTTTTATCAGTTTTATATGTTTATGAAAACAGTGTCTTTTATATTTTTTGATTACAAAATAATTTTATATGTGACTTGCATTACGTACATAACCTATAACGATATTTTTATTCTGAAATTATTAGTGAATAAAGTAAAAAATGTCAAAAATTATTATTGTTGGTTCATGCATGATTGATTTTACTTGGTAAGTGACAATTTTATAATTTGAATATCTAAAATTCATATTATGATACAATTTAATTTATTTAGATTGTATTTTCTCAAAAATTAAATTTTTATATTTTCTTAGACACATTTTATAGATTAGAAAAACATAGAATATGAATTCTATAGATATCATATTAAAATTTATGTTATGAGTAACTATAAATTATAAATTACTTTTATGATTTTAGTAAAAAAAATTTATTTTTTAGTTTTTCCTCTCGTTTTCCAAAACCTGGGGAAACAATAATTGGTAGAAAATTTGAGATAAAATATGGTGGTAAAGGTGCTAATCAATGTATAGCAGCTGCCAGGCTTGGTGCAACCACAGCAATCATTGCTTCTGTACGATTTTTATTTTTATTTGAATCTCTAAAAATATATATATATATATATATATTATTATATTATATATATATTATGGAATATATTTATGGAACATTTTTGAAAGGCATATTCTAGAATGTAGAAAAAATATGAAAATGTTGATTGAACTTATTTATAACAATTTATTAACAATTTAAATTATATATATATATATATAATATATAAGAAGTTTAAATTAAATTTGCATTAGATGAAGTGAAGTAGAGATAAAGTGAAACATTGATGTGATAGACTTGTCTCATTTTATCTAATGCAAATTTAAATTATTTAAATATAAATCTTATATAATCGACATTTTTGTATATCAATTTTGTTTTTTTGATCTCTAGGCTTAACCTTTCAAAGATATCGCATATATAAGATATATATATATATATAATTATTTCTTTCTTTAAATTTAAATTGATTTTGTTATAATAAATTTCTTTTACAGTTAGGTTCTGATAATTATGCTCAAGAGTACTTAAAAATTTTTAAGAAGGAAAACGTAGATGCTTCTCACGTTCAAATACAAACAAATATACATAGCGGAATATCACATATTACGGTTATCGACAGTGGTAAGTAAGCTTTTTAATTCTATAAATTTATTTTCTGGTATTTAAAATATACGAAATTCTTCAAAATTAATTAATTTTAGGCGAAAATAGTATCATAACTGTATTAGGATCCAATAAGTTATTAAGTTCCAATCATATAGATAACTCGATAAATTTAATCAAGAATGCTGCCGTTTTATTGTGTCAATTTGAAATACCTTTGGAAATTACTTTACACGCCTTAAAGCTTCACAAAAATTATGGTTAGTTGTTTCTCATGATTGTTCTTCTATAGAATTTACATATAGTAATTTTTATAAAAAATACAATGTGATAGGTCTATCAATTGTAAATGGAGCACCTGCTATGAAAAATATTGACTTGGAATTGTTGAAACTCTGTGATATATTTTGCGTTAATGAACTCGAGGTATTAAATTATTAAATTATTAACAAATGTTTAATGTTGTAATTTCTCTTTTTATTTAGATAAGATTAAGGATGGAAAGAAGATTAGAAAATTAATATATATTTATAGGCAGAAGTTACGAGTGGGATAACCTTCGACGGAAAAAGGAATATAGAACTTATTATGAATAAATTGTTGGATATGGGTTGCAATACAGTTATTATTACTCTTGGTAAACAAGGAGCAATATATGCATCTCAGAAGGATAGAACTGTTAAAAAGGTCTTCACTGCTACTGTTCAGCCTATGGATACAACAGTATGATTTCTCTTGTTCAGTATAAAAAGATAGATTATACATTTGCTACTTCACTTTTTATATGCTTTGAGATTTTTTAAGATTTATTCTTTTTAAATCTTTTTATTATTAATTTTTAAATTTGTTTTATTAGTTTTTAATCATTATCTAGGGAGGAAATTTCTATTTATATTTAATAATTAATTTACAATATATTGTATTGCTAATATTTACGATATATATTTAGGGAGCTGGAGATGCATTTCTAGGAGCTCTTGCATACTTTAAAGCTTATCACCCAACACTTTCAATGGACGAATGTATCCGAAGATCTTGTATCATTGCCACAAAATCCGTATTAAAATTTGGTACACATGCAAGTTTTCCGTACAAGAGCGATTTATCATCGGACCTGTTCATTTAAAATAATAAAATAATATATATTTTATATGAACGATAGATCGCAGCGATCTACTCATTTACTTCTTCTCTCTTCTTATTTTATCTATTTTTGTTTTTTTATATCTTATATATATTCTATATTTTATTCTTTCCATTTAAATTTAATAATAATAAAGAATTAAATAAATAACAAAAAAATAATGATTTATTTTTATGAAATGAATCATTATACTTATATCTTTATATTATTATTTAATTTTTAATTTTATTTCGTGTAATATTTCTTATCATATTCGATAATCAAGAACCAATAAAATAAATATTATCAGAAATGAAAAATTCTTTTATAAAGGATGTCCCAAAATTCACACAAGAAGTAATTTTGATAGAAAACATAAGTTTATAATTAAAAATTGTAAATTTTTTATTGATTCATAAAGTATAGGGTTATGTATGGAATAGTATATCGGGCTTCCACGGTGATAGCATATACGCACTCTTTTGTTGAAATTTTCCATGACCGTTTTACATAAATGTGACTGAATTTCGTTGATACAGCGCTTAATTTTCTCCTTCAAGGCTTGATGATCGTGGACATAACGTGGATGATTGTTGACATAAACCTTACTTCAAAAAACCCAAAGAAAAAACGGTACGATCTGGGCGGTCAATTCTGATCATCAAAATGAGAAATTACATGATCAGAAAATAACTTGTGCAATAATTGAATTGCTTCTCGAACTGTATGGCACCGTCTTATTGAAATTACATGTCGTCCATATTCATATCTTGCAATTTAGGCACAAAAAACTGGATTATCATCGCGATAGTGAGCATCATTAACTGTTATTGCCTGATTCATTCGAAAAAGAATGATCCGATGATGCTTCCAGCCCAAAATCCCCACCAAATAGTAATACATTGTGGATGCATTTGTTTCTCAACAATCACTCGTGGATTTCTGAATGACGTTGTAAATACGACAATTTTGTCGATTAACTAATTAATAATTAATCCATCAAAATGAAATTGAGCTTCATCACTGAAGATTTTGTTCGAAAAATGCGAATTGTAACTGCCAAACTTCATTATTTTTAAAATATTGTTCAACAATGAAAATGCGTTGTTCTTTCATGCAGCGTTCCATTTTTAATAATCCTGTCAACTGTCTTTTTTTTTTTTTTTCGTACAAAATAATTTACTTGGTCTTTAAGTGATGATTTTATATTATCTTGTTCTTTTTCTATAACTTGATTTTTATTTGGTTGTTTTTCTGATATTTGTATTTCCTCATTTTTTAATAATTTCTATGGCTTTCTCAACATCTGTATTTGGTTTTTTCTCAATGCATATTATTTCTTTTTCAATTATTATAACAGTATTCTCTTTTATTGCTTGTGTTTTTGTCTCATTTAATAAATTTTTTAATTCAATTTCCACAATATCTGGTGTTTTAGATACTAATTGATGATCATCTTCTGCATTTTCATCATCCCAATCATCAAAAATATTTTGAAAAAACACCGCACAAATGGCGCAAAATTCAAATCTTGCGTGAATTTGGGACACCCTTTAGCTAATACATGATATATTTTAATCATGATATATTCTAAATCATGATATATTCTAAAAAATAAAAAATATAATAATAGCGATTCAATTGTGAAAATAGATCACGCTTGATTTGGATTTTATGGATAAGTAAAATTTTAATAGAGTCATTTGAAAATATAGGCAAATCATGAATGAAGTTCAGTGCAAATATGATCATTGGAGATTGGTTTGAATTTCGTAATCTGTTATCCGATGGCAAAAATAGTAGTTACGCCAATATAATTCATACGAATGATCTACATATATTATATTGTTTGTCATTATGATTATTTTTTGTAATATATTTATTAGATAGCAAATAAATAGATAAATAGTTGCATAATGTCATAAATAAAATATAAATAAAATATATACAGACGAAATCAAATATAATAGTGATAACTATTTTTTGCAATGTCTTAAAAACTTGTTCAAAATTGTATCTTTTATTATTATATTTAAAAATTATCGAAATCGAAGTGTATGTTTTCTTATATAATCCAATTACAAAATATAATCTTATTTGTTAAGAAATAAAAAAATATCAAGAAATCAAGAAAAGGAATATTATTAAGAAGAATGTTTCCATTATAATGATCTTTCGACTTAAATTTTTAAATTTAATATTTTTAACTCTGCAATGGCACATTGGAAATCAAAAAAATTATATTTGCTTTCATTATTATATCGAAAAACTACAAATGTAAGATTTGTATAACTTTTTTTTAAACATTTAATTATGTAATCTAAGAATAAGTTATTTGAAAAATATATTGATAGAATTTTTTGCGTTATATATATTCGAAAAATATGTAAGATTCGATAATGATAATGCAACGCTATTTATTTAAATTTTATAAGATATGAGATATAATTCTTGGAAAAACACCATACCATATCAATGAGTCGTCACCATACCATAGCAATGTTCCTAGAAATGAGACAAAATAAGAGAATAACGAAGAAATCCGAAGAGTAGTTGTAACATAATATAAGGTGGGGATGATCACCTATTTACCTTAAAAACTCTCATCTCTGGATCGAGAGAATTCACTTTTTGATAAATCATCCAGTTTGATCTTTTCGAGAGAAAAGCCTTCTATTTCGAAAATTATCATTACAGTTATTCATTCTCAAGTTATACAAAGTGAAAATTCAGTGATCTTGATCAGACGTTTCTCAAGTACTAAACGACATTCACAATTTGATAATTTCCAATCTAACGCAGCAACGATTAAAATTTTAAACTATGTCGATATACATCATTACTGGGATTCTCGTTTGCATAATGTTCATTAACTCTACAAAGAAAGACTTAACGGAGGCAAAGGCTTCACCAGAGAGACTTCATATTCATCACAGGGGTGTCTATCGACGGTTCAACGAGATACATCATTTGATCGAAAATAATAATGAAGAAAATTTGAAAAATTTGATAAATTTATTAATGTTCAACGGTAGCGATGTTATGATATCAAAGAATGGGATATCGATCAGAAGAAAACGAACACATAAGAAAATTTATCACATAGAAGCGGAAAAATTGCAGAAGACAGCACTCTATAATTATACGATGGAGCCGCTTGGGGAGATTTTTGGCAGCTGGATGTCGCAATTGTATCACATTAAGTGTATCGATGCAAATCTCGGTATGAAATGTAATGGTCCCAATCAACCTCATTGTTGCATACAAACATATCAAGAGGTAGAATTGCCGGAATACGGAATGGAAAGAATTTACACGGGATACATATGTGCACATCTTTTTTCGAATAGGATAAACTCCGAAATATTTAAAATTCATGATTAATAATTATCAAAAAAAAAATTATGATAATAATTAATAAAATTAATAAGATAATAATTAATAATAATAAATAATAATTAATAATTAATAAAATTAAGATAATAATTTAACTTTTTTTAAAGTTCATTCGGAGAAAACTAATTTATTTATCATTTTTAATAGATAAAGTGTCTTTGATTTTAAGAAAATGTCTCGATTCATATTGTAACAACAATTTGTCAGATTGTATTAAACAAACATTAATTTTTTATCAATCAGATATAAATTACATAATTATGCATAATCTAGGATATTAACTGCAAATATAGACTAATTAGACCAATAAATAAATGTGGAATGTTCCGTAACGTCTGAATACGGAGAATCTCAATTTGCTTAATACTCGATATGCAATAGATAAGTATACATATATATTATGTAATTAACTTATTATCTATCCATTGGATCATTTGTAAAACGCAATCACGGTTACAAAATGCTCAAATTGTGTGATAAATGTGAAATATAATAATTTTTTATAATATTATTAACAAATTAATATTCTATTTATTGTTCTTTTAAATATTACTTATAAGTTAAAAATACCTGGATTTTCTGTATTTTCCATGAAAAAAGATTGCCAATTGAATACAAGAAGAGCAAAATTATCTATATAAGAAAATATTATAGAGACTGAACGAAATTTGATAATTTCTTTTTTTTTTTATTTTTTTATATAGAATTTAACATTAAATTTTGCCCATATAATATCTTCGGCAATCCTGATCGATATAATATAAATTTCGAAAAAAATGTTTTTGAATTTTGTGAAATTTAATGCTTTTTATTCGTATTTAATGTTATTAGATGTATAATTATTTATCTAACGATTAAATATTTTATACTTCTTCTACAGTTCTTTCTGCATAAATATATGAAATCTATATGATTCGAATCTTAATTTATTATTTAATACAAATATCAGATTATAAATAACGTTAATCTAATCTATTCCCTATTTCGTTATTCTTTGTTAGAAGTATTTATATTATGATAATAGATTTATATCATTTAATATATTATATATTTAATAAATTGATATTGCATAACATAATGATCTTTTTCTAATTCTTTTATACTTTCTTCCCTACAGTATTTTGTAACTGCAATTGAATTAAGCACAGACGAAGACGAAGCTGTAATTTTTTCTTAAATTGAGAAAGATTTTAAAATTCTAAAACTCATATATTCCACGAATACTTTTTAAAATATTCTTAATATCATTCAAAAGATTTTCTGTTATAAAAATTGATCAAAAAGATCAGTATTATCCATTCAATATTCGTATCGAAATACGAAATTCATGATTTTTCTTGCAAAACTTCTATCTTAAAACTGTTTCACATCTACGTGTTTTAAATCTATCACCTCCAATACAATCTCATCTCCAACTGTAACGGAATTCATTAATCTTTTGATAAAAAAAATGCTATTTATATAAATGTTTAATTCAAAATTTCTTCGAAATTTTAATCATCACACTTTCACAGTTGATCATACGCCGTTTAAGAAGTACGGCAGGAAAATCGAAAAACTGAAAGAAATCCTTATTACCATATTGGAATATTACAAAAAGAAAAAGGATTACGTCTCTCTTAACTGCACAAAAGAGACAATCGCAATAGTCGTTTATATAATACATAAGTTTATTTATAATACAGTATAATAAGTATATTTATAATACATAAGTAAAAATTCTCCTAAGGTTTCAACGCAAAAATATTCCCCAAGATCGTCAAGACCGATTATGTGTATTTATAAAAAAATTAAAAATGTATAAAAATTTGCAAAATACGCAACAAAATGATAGAAAATATCCAAAGTAAGATACTCATGAGTTATAGATATTTAAGAACTTTCTTCTAAGATCTTGTATCTTAACAATTTTCATTTTTGCTTATAATTACAATTACATCGAAATCTCTAATAATAACTATATATGTCATACATAATTATATATTACACATACATAAAATGCACTGTTCGCGTGTTACAGGAAATATCACGATACACGTCTGTATATATGTACTTACTGTATATATGTACACGTATATTTAATATTATATATTTGTGCGGAAACGATTATGAGTCAGCGTCCAACGATACTTGTTTTATGGTGTCTCATACCTTAAGAACAGGATGCTTATTTACGATATCGCTTAGAATTTCATTCACAAGGATTTCCTGATTTAAAAAAAAAAATTTTAATTTGAAAATTTTAGAATTTATTTTCGCGATATTTTGTACAAAAGTTTTCATTACTGGTTTTCCAGAAATATTAGGCAGGGATGACTTCGCATCTATCTGATTGCAAAGGGATTGCAAAAATTGGAATATGTATTAAACGATGAATATTGTAATTATTAAAATTGACGGAAGAAGGATGGAAAGATTGACTGCTTAATTATTAACTTAACTGTTTTAATTAACTCAATTCTCTCATATCTTCAAGTCGCGTATTTAAAGATCTATCATGAAATTCATCATGAATGAGATTATGTTGTTAGTGATGATAAGTGAGAAGATGAGGAATTAACGTCTTGTAACGTCCCAAAGGATTTCTTGGGATTGGTTGCTTCTTTTCAAGAGAAGATTGGATAATATCGTCATAAAGGCTAATTGATTAATTTGTACACATATTTTTCACGATGATGGATCTCTTTATTATGGAATATAGTATTTTTATTAGATCTAATCTTAAATATTTAATCGAGTCAAAAAAAGAAAAAAAGGAAGAACAATTTGAAAAATCAAATTATCATAAAATGTATAAAATTTCGACAGAATCAATGATAATCAATATGAATATTATTGTTCAAGATATTGTGCATAATGTATGATACAGATAAGAAGAAATTTCTCGGAAAATGCGAAAACGCTTCCCGACTAAGGAAATCATTCTCTACACCGATTTCCTCACGGATTTTTGTTCTTCGCGTGAAAGATCTGCGAAAAACATATCATATTTGTAATTTTAACTCGCGGAAATGATTATTCGCGTCACAATCTCATGCAATTTGTATTGTGAAATTGAGAGATCCTTCTGACGTGAAACATTATAGTTTCAGCAATAAAGGTTTTTTGTTTAGTGAAACAATGAGTGCATCATGCAAGTTTCCAATTGCGTTAGATGAATCTGTTAAAGATAATTAATTTAAACTATCTAATTAATTGAGCTCATAATATGTGATAACAGATTTAAGATAAATCGTTTTATTTTTTCTTAATTTTCATAGGAAACTTATATTCACATATATATAATTTTTTTTACTTACTTTATATAGGTTTGTACAACGTGAAGGAATAATTGATATTCAAAAAAATCAGATAAATATGTTATCGCCCCTTTAAAGTTGTCACTCGATCAAGATACATGCAATTACTATTCAGATATTCGTTTCGCATGTTAATTCAATGATTTCGCCACGCAATTTGATTCGACGTTTAAAACTTTTCTAATGATTCTAAACTCGATACGATCTTACCATATCTCTAAACTCTAAATATTCCGTAAAAATTGATAATAATTGAAGAAATAAATAAACGAATAATTCTGCTGGCTCGTGTAAAATTCAGAGGTATCTTGCGAGAAAATTTCCATCGATTTTATTCTACATTGTCGTTGCCCGGTGAAAAATATTTTCAATTAACGGCTCACAGAGAAGCGAAGGTATCGATAGGGGGAGAGAGAAACAGTTTTTCTGGTATCGGATTTCGAAAGAATAACGGCCGTTAAAGGGTTCATAACGAGCGGAAACGCGAACGGCGTATTCCGCGCTTTTGCGAGGCGGTACACTGAAATTTTATATTTTTCCCCGGCGCAAATAAGAACGTGAAACTTTCATATATATTTTTTTCTTTTTTCCTCCCCTTCCTTCCTCCTGTTTTTTTCCTTCTTTTTTTTTCTTCTCTTTTTTCTTTTTTTTTTTTTCTCTTTTCTTTTTGTTTTCCTCCCCGGAGAACTTCGCCACCAGTACAAGCTTCAATTAAAACTCCTGAAATACCGTTTATTATAATTTTTGTTTAACAAAGGAAACGCATCGACCGGGAGTGCGGCCGGTTTACAAACGCAAAAATGATATTTTTCTTTAATTTTCTGGCTTCCCTTTCAATGGACCGTTGGCGTGTTTCGACGTTAACAGAAACGTTTCGATGTTTCCTCTTAATAGGAGCGCTAGAACGGGGAGGAAAAAAAAAAATATCGAAAATCAAAAAAAGAGATAGAAAATTCTATATTTTGTTTCTCTTTCCTTGCAGAATTCATTGATTTCTTTTTTTTTTTTTTTTTTTTTTTTTTTTTTTTTTTTTTTTTTTTTTTAAATTCCATCCAAACAACATCAGAAGACGCAATATGCGAAGTTTGTGACGTTTTTTTTTTCAAATTTCAAAAAATGTCGTCTCGAGATTGTTTTCGTAAGTCCTTGCTTTTTTTTTTTTTCCTACTAATTCGACATTCTGACATCGTTTGCCCGATGCACGATGAAAGCAAGAAGCATCTTTTGTTGGGAGAGAGAGATCTCGAAACGACGAACTTCCTCCCGCCTCGTTTCTCCAAAGTGGAGCACTTTCTGTCGCCGGATAAATGCGATTTCAAGCGAACTCCTTTTCCTTTCTTCCCTATATATTTCTTTTTCTTTTTCTTCTTCTTTTTCTTCTTCTTCTTCTTCTTCTTCTTCTTCTTTTTCCAGCCTTTATCTTTTACTTTTATTTCATTCGGATGCCACCGAATCGAATTTTTGTAGACGAGTTTTGACGGAGGAGAGGACACAACGCGATAGAAATGGCGGTGAAACGATTTAAGAGAGGAGCGCTTCAACCTTCAACAGGTAGAACGAGCTCAAAATAATCCCCGATGCTCTTTGAGAGCTCCTTACACAATCGGCCGTGGCGGTTGTCTTCCGAGAACTTCGCACCCTTTATCTCCACTGTGTACTTGAACTTCGAACGAAGTTTAAACGCGTGGAACCACATTATTAGATCTTCAGCAAACCTTTTTCTATTCTTACAACCAAGTTCCAAAAGATTATTCTTTTAATCGGAGATTCGTTCCATTTAGTCGATGCTCTTTTATTTTCTCAAAAATTTAACCGTTTAACATTATTTTCGAAAAGATGAAAAACTTGTCATCTCGAGTCCGTTCTTTCTTAATCCATGATGCAACGAGATAAACAGAGATGACGAAACGAGAAAAAGAAAATTACGAGACGAGATCGTGATATTTTTGATTTATTTTTCTTTTTTTTCGTTCAATTTATAATTCTATTTCCGATCGATCTGAAAAAAATTCGCTCGTCATTAAGATACCTCGAAAGTTATATATGACGTCATTAATTAAAGAGGATTTTTATCCGGGATTTCCTATGAATAACACGAAGAAAGTTGTAATCATCATAAGATCGCCATTTAACATTTTCACATTTCTTCACTCGTTCCAAGTGTTTCGAACTTTTCGCTGATTCATGGCGGGAATTTCGAGATTCAAAGATGATGGAGCATCGCGGGAAGAGTGCACGCGAGGAAAATTGCAGGTTACTCGAAGTCTTGCCGGTATACATACATATTTATGAGGGTCGTCGAGTTGTTTACTTTTTATCAGGGGGGACGTGATATCCCGCAGGGACAGGGGACCCTTTGTTCTTACGCGAACTTTTTATTTCCGCTACCCCCGTGCAACGCCGCATTTCAATCTCGCGGATGAATGCGCGCGCGAACTTCATAAACATCGAATCGCGGTTTCGATATTAAATTTATATCGCGACGCCCGGTGCTTACAATGCGAGCGCGTGTCAAGCGTATTTTTTCAATAGATCGTCAGAGACAAGCGAGGCGGTGGCGGTCCGCGGGAGTACGCTCAATTCCTCGTAGTGTTTTTATCCGGTAAACAGGTGGCTGGAGTGCGTGGTGGGCCCGAGAGATTGCGTGCACGCGTTTCTCTTATTCCTCCATTCCCCGACGAGCGCTCCTCCAGAATTTTTTTTTTGTTTCGTCCGCTCGTCCTTTTGCACGCGTTCATCAGAACATAATCGCGCGTCCACATATCGATCCTTCGTTTCCTCGATCATGCCTCTCGCGCCAGCTTGTTGCTCTCCGCGATTAATCGCGATCCAATCGCGGCCTGGGCTCGAAACTCGGTGACGTCAAACCGTGCGAAACAAGGTGGAAAAAAGAGCGGCGGGACGATTTTCGACGCGAACATATAATAAAACGAGCCTCGTCCATGTCACAAAGAGAAAACGTAGCCTGCTGTCACTGGTATATCTGATTAGCGAACAAAACGTCATCGGTTGACGTCAAACACGCGGATTTCAATCCACGCTCTCTTTTACTTTATTTTCCTACTTTCTTGAAATAATGTGCGCGTGCAATATAAATCACGCAAGAACACGTTTTCTTGGGATGAGGGAAACAGGTAGAACGGGTAAAACAAGTGGGATATTTCATACGTTCGCTCGTCATTGGACACTGTTATAAATACTTATTAATTGAGAGGATTAATCGGACGAAAATTGCTTCTCGAGAATTTCTCGGCAATACGTAATTCTCGGTAATACGCAATTTGCGTCATCGTGCGGGAATGTACGAAAGTTCGTTTTTATTGTTAAAAAATTATTACGCTCGGTGGGGAAAGGATGCGAATATTTTCACGCTTTGACGTGGAAATCCTTGAATAAGGAAGAACGTATTATATTATATCTTTTACTTTTACTTGTTTAACACGGAGGTTTCATTTCAAAGATGCGAGGGTGAGAACTAGAGCGAAACGCTGGCAAGTTGGAGGCGAATCTCGCGTATGAAAAATTGCTTTTCTGGGTCGGTGGATGGGAAAGACAACAGCGGCTTATAATTAATCGAAATTTCCACTTGCTTGGAACGGACGGAGCCAAAATTCGTGGGTGTCCGAACGACGAGGAGGAAGAGGAGGAGGATACGCGTTTTTGACGGTATCCGAGAATTTTCTTCCGAGGAAACGCAGTGCGGTATAACGCGGAGATATTGCGCTACACGTGGTTGCTTCCAAGTTACAATTTACGGCGGCCGTGGATGGAAGGTTTGAGGTTGGGAGCAGAGTTGAAACCGAGGTTTCGGGATTCACGTTGATTCACCGAATAGTCCGCTGCGTGACTAATTCCCTCTCTCTCCGTTCCCACAGAGAGTTGCACGGATTTTTACGGATTTTCACGTATTACCAATCCTTGGCTTCTTAATCATCGGAAAAATAAGAGAGACTAAAAGAGCCGCGCAAGAAATGGAAAAGTTGGGGGACGGTTTATAGAGTTAAAAGTTTCTTTATTCAAGATCCTTGATTCGACTCGATCCGATAGCGATCTGATACATATTCGATGTTTATTACCGCGGAGAGGAACGTTGTACCCGATCGCACGATCGGTCAGGGGGAAATTTCTTCGTGGTCGAGGGAAGAGGGGAGGGGAAAAAATGGATCGAATTGAACCGGCGGTATTCGCGAGGATCGCGGCAGTGTCGTAGTGGATGGTACAGTGGCGAAGTCCAACAATTCCAGAGCCCCCTTTTTTCCCTCAGACAACGCGGTATAGCCGTTGGAAGAAAAAGGGCGAGAGGGAGGAAGGGGTGGGATGGGTGTAGAGATGGGTGTATGTGGAGGGCAAGAGAGGGTCGGTCGTGACCCAGGCGAAGCTCAGTAGGACGTAATCGTCCCTGAAGGGGATTTCGCATTTATCGTACACATTCACCCCCCTCGGCTCGATGCTCTCTCGCACAGCAGTTCGACGTACGAGCTACGAAACCGTACATAGTCCCCGGTGTCCGTGTACATGCGTGTACATGTTCATATATGTATATATATATGTATATATATATGTATATATATATATATATATATATACACATATATGTATGTGTGCATGGTACACGTGCACGTCCACGACGTATTTGTGGAAGAAAGGCAGCGCGGCATTGGGGTGCAAGGGGGAGGGGTGGGACAGGGTAGGTACGTATTTCGAAGACTATCAATCATTGGTAACCTGTAAAGGATCTAATTATCCTGGAGCTGACTGGGCTCCGTTCGCTGCACCCACCGCTCGTCTTGTCCACCCCCGTTTGGTACCGGTTCCTCCCCCTCCCGCGGCCTCCGGCTGATCCTCCGGCCTGTTCTACTCACCCCAGCCATCCTACCGGAGGCCACCCTTTTTCGCTCTAGCAACCACCCTTTTTCAGGATAGAAGAAGAGCGACGGAGACGGGAGACAGTACACCACCGGCACACGGTGGCAGTAGAGGGGCGGGGGTGGGACGAAGACAGGTGCGATGGGATGGGTGGAAAGCAGCGAAAGAAGAGGAAGAAAGAGGAACGGGTTACGTTCGGAGACAGAGAGAAAGAAGAGGAGGTGGAGGAGGAACAGGGCGAAGAGAGCGAAGCCGAGTGGAGACGGGGGGATGAGGAGGAGGTTTAGGTGGTGGAGGAGGAGGAGGGCAGGATGAAAAAAGAGAGGAAAGAGGAGAGAGAGAAAATTCGGTGTGTACGTGTTTGAGTGTATAAGAGCGCAAAGAGTGGCTCCCACCTCGGGAAGAGAGGCTGGCGTCGGTGTGCTCTGTGTGCCGGCTTTTTTTCGTACACGCCAGCATGTCTACCACCGCGTGGCCTGGCCCCCCACACGGCTGTGTGGGTGCGTGCGTGTGGCCAGGTGTATAATAGTGAGTGCGGGTAGTTGGTTAGGTGGCCCGGTCGATATATCAGGGCTCCGCTGCAGCTGTCTGTCAGCCTCGCGAACTCAGCGCGCTAGACGACTCGGGCTCGGGGTCTAGAGAAAAAACCGCTTCGTCTATCCTCTTCTTTTTCCCTCTTTCAACCCCACCGTCGTTCGGCCGCCGTTCACCAGCCTCTTTCCTTCCTCATCCTTCTCCCTTCCTCTTCTCCCCTCCTCCTCTCCTTCCCTTAAACTTCGTCCTTCCTCTCGCTCTCTTCTTCTTTCTCGCCGTCCCTCCTTCTCCTCTGTCTTCCTCCCTCGCCCTCTTTTCCCTCTTTTACCCTGCTTCTGGGTAATTTTTCATCGTTGCAGCGGACGACAGAAGCGCCGCGACGGCGGAGGCGGCGCTTCCGCATACAGCTGCACCGCCACTCACACGTGCACCCCGCACCCTGTGCACCTACACAGGGTGGTGGACGCGCGCGCCACCCCTCTCCCTCTCCCTCCCCCTCCACCCGCCGGCGGAACCACCGGCTCGCATGTGCAACACGCGCACACGGACGAGGACCTCGTAGACCACACGAGGCTGCCGCGCACACCGATACACGCTCACACTTACCACGAGGAGGGTGTACGGTGCACACGGTTGTTGGATATCGTCGAGGGATCAGGAAATTTTTGGCTCGCCAGAAGAAATATACGATGGCTCGCTTTCATGGGCTTTCTTTGGGGTGGTTGATCGCCGCGCGCTGCAGGAAGTTCTAGGCCACCGAGCTGCCAATGTTTTCGCCCAAATGTGTCGGAATGTTGGTAAAGAGTACGATCAACTTTGAAATCTTTTTCGAAAGAAAGAAACTTTCGCCAGAAGATTTCCAACTTCCCCTACTTTTTATTTCGAATCTCCAACCCTCTTTATGAAGCTTGTGTATATATATATATATATATCGATTCGAAAAAAATTCGCGTGAAAGAAGAATGCGATGAACGAGATCGCGTTTCGAAACGGTTTCGATCGCGTTATTCGAACGCGTCTTTCTCTTTTGTTATTTTTTTCTCTTTCTTTCTTTCTTTTTTTCGTTTTTCGCCGCTGAAAATTTTTGACGAAGTAAATGACGGGTACCGGGTTCACGTGCAGTTAAACGTAATTATCGTTTATCTACCCCTGCGCGGTCGCGAGCCGCAAACGCGTCGCTAGATCGCAACTTCGGGTTCGATAAGGAATATTAATCCCCTGCCGCCGAGTACCTGGATGGACGGTCATTTTTAAAACTTCCATGATTATTTGCACTTTGTACTCGGTTATTGATATTAGTTTAATGGAAATTAACTTTGCGTTTAACTTTCGGATTGTTCCTTTCCTTCGACCCTCTCTCGTTTCCCCCTTCCTTCATTCCTCCAACCCTTCACGAAACACCGCTTCATGATCGAGGAACTTAAGAACACTCTCGGCAACTCGAGTTACTTTTTAATTCGCTTAATCCAAATATTTTTAAACAACTCTCTCGTCGTGAATGAATTCTATTAGCCGCGCTTCCTTCTTCGATGGCAGCCACTTAAACACGCCTTTACAATTGATTACTCGATATCAAATGGTCTGGTCGTACAAGTTAAACAATAATTTGAACTTTCAAGATTTCATCAAGAAATTTTATGGAAAAATCGCGAAACGTGTAAATGTACAATTAAAATCTGCATAAATAGAAAAAAAAAAATTTCGCGAGCTTAGACAAATAATCGAAGTATCGTAAGAATTGTAAACATCGCGATAAAAAGTATTTCTTATTCGTTTTAACGAATAAATATATTCATATTCACTTTGTATTTTTTTAAATAGAAAATCTTACGCGGAGCATCTAAATTGCATCAAATTTAAAACGCGTATTCGTCAAAGTGACGGTCGCGCGTTGCCTCCCTTTGCTCGCGTTCCCCGCGAGTCTGGACGCGCTGACACGGTTTCGCCGTCATAAACATCGCGAAAGTGAAGACGCTTGCGAAAGTTCGGGGCGTTTACCGTCGTCAATGAGGTGTACTGTACGCGCACACGTTCGACCCTAACCACGTGGACCAATACAGTCAGACAGAGGGGAGCGAGGGAGGGAAATGGATAGATAGAGAGAGAGAGAAAGAGAGAGAGGGAGAGGGAGAATGGAAAGGATGGTCGCGCGAGCGCGGGAGGACCCGTTGGGGAGGACCTACGAAAAAAACTGTCCAAGGTGTACACAGGCGCAGCGAGGGTGCAGTCGCACGCGTGTACGTGGCACGTATACACGCGTGTGCCATCCGCTCGCAACACGCTGCCGTCCCCACCTACACGCATGCATCCACACTTTCGCGTACGACCACCCTCGAAAAATCCGTTCAATCACGCGCACACATGGATGGTGAGCGGTAACGAACACAAGCGGGGCGAAACGACGTACAGACGTGCACCAATACAATGGTGGACGTTCACGAAGATTCAGAAACGCGGATACACAAAGACAGGCAGGGTACGTAGGTAACCCTGCAAGCCCTCCCCATCCCACCGCGACCACCCCAGTGGTCCTACCCCCGACCACCACCCCCGTAGCCCCATCCTTTCATGGTTGCGAACCTCTCTAGGGGAAAAAGTAGGAAAAGAGTGGGGAGGATCGATTTTTACTGGGGCAACCGCCCTCCTCCTCATGCACCCTCCTGCATCAACTACCCCTCCTCTCACATCCTGTACTTTCCTGAGCTAGCCATGCCATGCCCTGTCCCGGTCGTAATGCACCGTCTCCGCCCCGGCTAACACCCCTTCGCCACCCACATTTATCCCACACCATCACCACCACCCTCTCGCACCACCAACACCCCTCCCCTCATCCTCCGCCTTCTCATCCTCCGGCTTCGCCCTCCGCGTTTTATCTCTTTTTATTCTGCGAAAAATATTCAAAAGAGTTTTCGGATGATGGTGCATGACGATCTTTTAACCCGCCGCTTGCCTTCCGCTTCGCGACGCGACGCCACCCCCTTTCTTCGCCTCCCTCCCGCTCCGATATCTTGGGGGATACGTCCCGAGAAAACGATTTAACTCCCTCCCCCTCTCCCCTTCCCTTAAGTGGCATCGAACAGCACGTCTGCTCGAATTTCTTCGACATTCCATTTTCTTTTTTTTTTTTTTTTTTCTTCTTGTTCTTTTTTCTTTTTTTTCTTTTTTTCACTCTGTTATTCGATTTTCGGATAGGGGATAAGGGGAGGGACGAAGAATCATCGAGGAACGCGCGAGATTTCCGGAAGATTATCGAATCTATCGTTCTATCTCGCTCGTTTCCAACTTTTCTCTCTCTCTCTCTCTCTCTCTTTCTCTCGTTCTCCAGTTTTTGTATTTTTTTCTCCTTGGTCCTTCTCCTCCATTCCCGCTCCTTCCACGCCAAAAACTTTTCCTCCGACCCTCTCCAACGTTTTGTTTTTTAATTTCGTCGTAGGTGCGCGGTTTAATTTCGCGAGTTAACGAGGCCGATGCTTAATTCGTCGCGCGAGGGTTAAACGAATTTTAACGACGATCGTTGCCGAGTTGCCGGGACACGTTAAAGGATAAGTGGATTTCCTCCGCGGATAGGGCGGTCGTAAACGCGCCACGACTTATACGCGCCTCCACCGGCCTTCTTCTCCCAGACGTCTCCACGCCACGTCACGAGATTTTTATTTCGGATTGATTTCGCGTCGTTCCACGCCGGCTCGCTCGCGTGGAAAATCGTCCTGTCCCGCTGTTTTACGACATTCTAACGGCGGTGTAGACAGTTTCCACCTTCCACTTTCTTTTTCCCTCCGAACAACTTCCGTTCCTTTCTTCCGCCCCCTTAAAATTCTAATAATTTTCTTTCATCGAATTTACCTATGCAAATGTTGGAGCAACAATTTCTCGAACGAGGGAGAAATTATTCGAGAGAAAAATTCATGTAATTTAACGATGCAATTTTTCAAACGTACAACGATATTCGCCAATCCTCCTAGGGGACAAACGCATTAGAGTGTCGAACGGAAGGCCAATTCGTATTCCGAGTTCCGCGAGGGTTGCCAAGGGGCGAGGTGAACGGGTTGGGTATCCGAAGACGGGGCGAACTCGATTGTTGAGGTTGCGGATCGGTGTCAAGTAGGCACCCTATGCCATGTGCGGCGGCCCATTCAGTCGTTCGTTCATTCAGAAATATCCTGCCTCCTCTCTCTCTCTCTCTCTCTCTCTCTCTCTCTCTCTCGCTCTCTCCTCGCCATTCAACAAGTAGATCATCGAGCCTATGCAGCACCCTCTACCGTCGGACCTACGCAACTTCCAAGGGTTACGAGGAGTCGACTCGGGGAGGGGGAGGGGGTTGTTATGCAATAAATCCGTGGCCTCCCGTGGGCCTCCTTCGAGGGACGGCGTCCTCCGTGTCCTCCTATTCACGCAGGAAAGGGGGGAAGAAGTCGATGACCCTTGGGGCCACGGCGTGGCAATTTTGACGATTCAATTACAACGAAGGGGAGCGGGGACAAGTGTGGTTCCACGTTATATACGTATGGAGGAAGAGGAGAAGGAAAAAAAAAAAAAAGGGGAGGAGAGAGGACGTGGTTTCAGGGTTGGACTCCTTTGAGCGGATTTTCGTCGCGCGTCCCCCGACGAGGGCATCCTCCGCGTAATTGGGATCGGCGGAAGTGGATCGATGGTTGAACGGCGCGCTTCGAAATTGGTACGATTATCCCCTGAACCTAGGGGTAAGAGATTCGTGGTTTCTCTCCTTTTTTTTTTTTTCTTTTTCATTAAAACATGCGTGATATCGAACGGGTACGATATCGAACGATAAATTGAATTCTTAGCTAAACTTCTTCTCATCCAAGATTTCGTAAACGTCGGTTCGAAGTTTCTTCTTCTTCGAAGTGTTTTTTGGATTTGTTACGCCTTCTATTAAAGATAACGATAGGTTGGAATGAGACAAGTGGCAGGTTGACAGTTGGTTTCGAGTTCACGCGCGCGAGAACAGATTAGGGATGCGGATCATGCGTCCCGCCGCTTAATAACGCGAAAGCGAGCGAGTTGGAGTGACTTAAGCGGTTGAAAGGTTAACACCGTGTTAACGCGTCTACTTAGCCGGCCGTTCAAACGTCAGAAACGCGCTTTCTATTACGGTGGCGGCTATACTTAGGAGACCCGAGGCAGTACGGTTTATTAAGCCGCGACGAAGACAAACGTGGCGCAAAGGAACGGAGCCGTTTCATGCTGTTTATTTCTAGTTCCGGATCAAGTCCCTTCGCGGCTTCTTCCTTTTTTTTTCCACCGTCCTTCTCCCTCAGATTCTTACCCTCCTCCCTTCCTCCCCCCGCCCTCCCTTCCTCCCCGACTTTCATTCATCGCGAACACGGAAGAGAGTCGAAGCAAAGTTATCAATCGAGCGAGCACCGCGATTGGAGGCGGCGGAATTACTCGTGGATGGAAGGAAGACGGAAGTATGGGGGACGCGTTCCGTGCCGAAAGGGTTATTCTAGCATCAAATAAATTTTTTTCCCACACGACGGGACGACGTTCGTGTTCGTTTCCCTGATCCCTCCCCCCGATGGTAGGAGGAGAGGATGGAAGGAGGAGGAGGAGGGCGGCAGTGGCGGTCGGTATTTTTAGAATTCAGCATTAATTAAATAGCTTAGGAGAAAAGAATGAAGCCAGTGAGCCGAGACTGGCAACCATCCGGGCGATGTACGAACGAGCTGCCGCGATTTCGCGCTAATCACTAATCAGAGCGGCTTGATCGGGATACAGAGAGAGAGAGAGAGAGAGAGAGAGAAAGAGAGAGAAAGAGAGAGAGAAAGAGAGATAGATAGAGATAGAGAGAGAGATAGAGATGCATAGCCGGACGTGCAGCCAATGGTGGTCGCGCCACCCCGGGGTGTTTCACCATCCCTTCCCCTCCCCACTGTGTGTGTCTCGCTCCCACTACCCGCCATCCCTTTTAGCACTGATGTCAGCCATGGCCAACAACAACAACAACAACAACAACAACAACAACAACACACGGTCGGCATGATTATAATAAGTGATCGCTTGGATACTCGATGTGTGCCAAACTGGAAAGCTTTCTGCCAGGTGGAATAATGGGCTGCCGCACAGCCGACCGACGTCATTGTCACTCATCACGGTCTGATCACTGTCACTGTCTACTCGACAAAGCCCTTTTGTCCGCCGTCCGATGTAACCGGCTCTCCTGAACCTAACCAGAACCCTACATTCCCCAATAACGACCGGCGGACGGATGGACGGACGGACGGACGAACGGACTTTTTTATAGAAACGCTCGAGCGGGAGCCACCGAGGCCAACGCCGAGGATTATGGTAATTCCTGCGCCGCGATACTGCGACTCGATACACCCCCGACGCGTTTCTTTCACCAATCGTCCTCGTCGTCGTGGTACACCCTTCTCCAGTTGCCTCGATTGAAGAGAGAAGCCTTTATCTCGTCACAAACTGAAAATATATATATCTTTTTTTTATATTTTTCTTCATGGATGGTTCCGGATAATTAGTGGAGAGAAATGCGATGGATGCGTCGTATGCACGTGCATCGGTATCTTTTCTTTTTCTCTCTCTCTCTCTATTTTATTTTTTTAAGAGGATCCTGCGACGGTAACGGATTTTGGACATTTTAAGTTTTAACCTTATCCGAGAGCGAGGAAGAAGACGAAGTTGTTCGCAAAGCGAAAAATAAGAGATAAATCGCGAACAAGTGGTAGAGGTAAATCTTGCGCGAGACAGATCTCCGGATCTCCGCGCGCCAGTACACTACGCTCGTACACATGGTTGCATCTCTACGGGTGCGATACCAAGTTCCCGTTTCGCTCTATAAGCGGCGCTAGTTCACTGATCTCGATGAACAAGAAGAACACGTAGGTAGATAAGATCGGTTTTATTTTTGGACCAAAAGTAAAATAGCAATCAAAAAAAACTCGACACCTCGTCTCACGTTCTTCTTCGTTCATTCTTCTTTAAACTTTAAACTCTTTGAACGAGGATGTTGTTTTCTTCGAGCAAAGAAGAAAAACAAAGAATGAGAGTACAAAAGAAGCGCGATAAAAAAAAGAAGACAGTCACAGAAGAGAGAGAGAGAGAGAGAGAGAGAGAGAGCGAGATGAGAGGAGAAACTTGACTCGTTTCTTGATAATTTCAAGTGTCACGAGGATTATGCCAGGCGCAAAGGGGAAGAGGGAAGAAATCTAGCAAAGCGGTGCGAAAGCGTAACACGCAGCGGCGACCTCTAATCAAGAAGTATCACCCCGCGTAAATCATCTCGTTCCCGGAGATCGTAGAGAGAGGAAGAAGAAGGGAAGAGTTGTCCAAGTTACCGACCGCGCGCGCGGCACGCCCGAAGAAAGGCAAACCGTGAAGCATGGATGCACAAGTGGTCGAAAGGGGTGCGAGAAAGGAGCCGGTCTTTGAACAAGGACGAAACCAGAAGGAGGGGGAAGAGGAGGAGGGTTGGTCGGGTCGGTTACCTGGCCCGTCAGAGTGACGGAGACGCGAGAGGAAGGAAGAGGAATCGCGGGAAAAGGCGAGGGTGGGAGGGACGATTGTGGCACTTTGCGAATGCATAGGAAACTCGGTGGCAGACACCGAAGGAACGCAACGGGATCGCAAGAGAGGGAAGAAGTCTAGGCCACCGGTGGTGGTGAAAGCACCCTCCGTCCTCGTCCTCCTTCCTCCTCCTTGCTTTCTCCGTCTATTTCTCATCCTTCCTTCTCCCGCGACTCCTCCTTCGGCTTCTCTCTCTCTCTCTCTCTCTCCGTCCCTCCACCGGTAACGGCTTCCCTCCCCCTCCCCCGCCTCTCTGATTCATTCAGCACAGTTGCCTCTCTGTACGAGACTCCTTTGCGGAGGTGGAAGCAAAACAACTCGAGTGGCCCTGAACTCCATAATGGCAGCGGTCCATTTTTTTCTCCTATCGCACACTTTTCCGCGCATTGTTCCGCGCCAAGGCGAAGGGGGAGAGAACGGGACGGCCAGATGCACGCCGGTCCTCCGCGAAACAGAGATCGAGAAGGGTGAAAATAGGGAGAGGAAAGGAAGAGGAGAGTAAACGAGGGGTGGTGTTCTCCGACTGTGTTCTCCCGCCCTTTCCCTCCTCTCCCTCTTATCCCCCTCGTAATGGTCCTCGTGGTCGTGGTCGTGGTCTGGTACCAATCTTCGTCGTCGTCGTCGTCGTCGTCAACGTCGTCGTCGTCGTCGTCTGTTCCTTCGTTCATCCTGCTGACCAACTTCGCTCGAGTAGTAGTACTCCTCCTCCCCCTCTTCCTCGATTCCTTCCACCCGTTGTGTCTCCTTTCGCCCCACCCTCCCTCCTGCCTCCCGCTGTCCGATCTCCTTCTCTGACCCTCTTAACCCTTTTCAACCCTTCCGCTCGTCGACGGACTTCTTTTGAAGGGCTTATGAATAACTTCTGCCGCCGCGTTAAATGGAAAAACGAGCGGCATTGTTTACGGAGAAAGGGGTAATACCTTTCGGTCTCGAGGCTCTCGTCGATCGTCCCGCTTTTATTCATCACACCCCCGAGCCCACCTCGGGAAACGGCGAACTCGTGGAAAACGGGATGGGAAACGGGTTGCCGCGAAGAGTTGCGAAGATAAGAATCGCCTTTATCCCCCTCCCTTCCTCGATCCCTCTTTCCTCCATCTTCCATCCATCGTGAAAACCACGTGTCCCCCTCTCCCCCTCGCTCTTTCGAACCTATCGATGTTTACTTTCTTACAAAAGCGGCCGGAAACGGAGCTTTTGTACCCATCACGTGGGAAGGGAGGGAAAGTCGAATGCACTTTGTGCGTCGCTCGTGGAAAATCTCGTACACCGGACTATCGCGACTCGGTACTCCCCCTCCCCCCCTCCTCCGTTTGGCCTCGGTATCCCAGAAGAGGGCAAAAGCCAAGCGTTTTTTCAAAAGGCTCGTTCGTAGCATCGCCCCTCGCGACCCCTATAGGATTTTCTTAAAAGAAAAGATTCCTTTATGTTCGCGTACCGCGGATAGAGGGGGAGGGGAAGAGAAAGAGAGAGAGAGAAAGAGAGAGAGAGAAAGAGAAAGAGAGGGGACAAGCGGCCACCAAAGCGTGGACGGAACTTTCGCTTTGCGTTATATTGTCTCTTTATCAACGTTGCCTGTATCGTCGTTCGGTTATTCAACGTCTCGAGCCACTCGGCTACGCGAAATTGCCGGCAACAGTTCATCGTGGAACGGTTGTTGCGTTCTCCCCCTTGGTGTATATATACCCCTTTCTTTACCGGAACTCGTTTGTTTTTTTCTCTGTTTTTCTTTCTTTTTTTCTTTTTTTTTTTTCTTTTTTTCTTTTCCCCTCCCTCGTACCTTTTGTCGCGTTCTAACTGCTCGGTTTTCCTTTTTTTCAGGAGAGCTCGTCGTCGTCTTATGCGTCACGAGGGCGCATCTTGAAAGATGCTCTCAGAGAGAGGGAATATCCTTTTCGAGAATTTCTCTGACCTGTCTTTGTCATCGAAAATAACTCGAAAGAGCTTTGGACATTGTTCTCTTCAGACGAAACACATTGTACGAGAAGAATCGTTGCGTTTCGTCGAAAGAGGGTCGATGTAGAAACGAAAGACGAAGAAAGAAGGGAAGAAAGTTTTCTTTGAAAAAGTTGGACGACCGATTAGAAGTCGACTTCCGGTGTCTTCAACGTCGTCGTTAACCAAAACTCGAACGACACGCGACCGCCAGTTTCCTCTTCGACATCGTCGGACATCCCCGTCGATGGGGACCGAAAAAAGAAATAAAAAAATAAAAAGCGGTCAAAAGCGACTTTTCATTGTGCGTCAAGTTCGTACGGTGGCGCAACCAGCCAACGTAGAGCCGGGCAGACAAGTTTGGAAATTCTGAAAAGTTTCGGCTGCCGTCGCGTCTAATTTACATACGCGGCGCTCACCGTGGTTCCCCTCCTAACTTTAAACTAGTTGCGTCGACTTGCCGAAAAGTCGCGCATTTTTATATCGATCCGCGTCGCGCCGGCGGACCAGCCGAGCCCATCTCTCGCTCCTGCGAGAGATTCTCCGCGAACGCGAGCAATTAAGGATGGCTGGAAATGCGGGTCACTTCGAACAATGCCTCGGAATGGGATTAAAATTGTTGGTACTTCGTTGTATCCTCTAATTCTTTCGCGATTTAATGAATCCCTTCTCGCAATTCGGAGTAATGGTTTTGCAAGTACGATTCGCGTACACCGTATTCGTGGAATCAAATTGGAAAAATGACTTGTTTTTAAACAGTTTAAACGAAATTTCACTTTTAATCTCTTACCGCTATCTCTTCGCATTTCGAACACAGCTTGTAAATTTTCAATTTTCAAGATGCAGAAAGATCCATCTGAAAATGAGAAAGTACCACCACCTGGTGCAAGAAAAATATTCTAAACATATCCTCCATAATCTCCTAAAAATTCAAGCTTTAAGAGATTCACCCTTCCTCCCTTTTTTTCGAAATGTTCAAACTGGAATTGGATCTGGAAAATCTCGATTAAAAATTGATTCCCCCTCAACGACGAAACGACGATTTCACAAATCGAAGAGCGAATCGCACCGGCCACGAAATTATCATGATCAGAATAGTGGCAAGATCAACTCGATTCTAATGACGATTCCGAGAATGCGAGTGGAAAACTTCGAGTTTTGCCGCGAACTCGTGGAGGGAGATCGGCACGGTTGGAATCGAATTTGCCGTCCGCCGCGGCTATCTGTTAATCGCCCGACAACTTGATTCCCGTGTCGCGTACCGTCGCGGCACGCACCAAGCGTCGCGTCTGCGTCGCCCCTCGTGAAATCAACAACGCGGCCGCGCTACGAAATTAACACCTCGAGCATCGAGCGCTTCCGCGTTGCAATCAACCCGCCTCCAATCGTCCTTCGCTCCCCCATTCTCCTCCTCCGAAACTACCTCGCCCCCTACAAAATTCCCTTACTTATCGTTCGAAAAATGCGAAAATACTTCGAAAATCATACTTTCGAAAGGAACCGCCGTGAGATTTTCTCCGAGGGAAGATTCGAGTTCTCGAATCGAATACGAGCGCGGGGGGACGAATTTTCGAGGGAGTTATTCCCGCGTTCCAGTTTTCGATGCGAGGGGGGGGAAACGCTCGATCCACCCTCCCCGTGGATTCGACTGACCACGCGTTCGCTTCTCGATTTGCATACGCGACATTTCGTGGGGAAGGGAAGGGAAGGGAAGGAAAGTGGAGAGGAGGGTTAAAACTTTAGCACAGTTAGTCACCGTCCACCGAGGTTGATGACACCTCTCCTCTCCTTTCGTTCTTCTCCTTTCTCCTTTCTTCGGTCCTCGTCTTCGCCCACCCGCTTTTCTCCCCTACTTTTCCTCCTCTCCTTCCTTCCTCCTTCCTCCTTCCTCTTTCTCTCGCCTCGAGTCGAAAGCGCGTATATAAGCGCGCGCGCGCGCGCGCCAAACGATTCGTAACAGGCCTCCTTTAAATTCGTTTCGGTGCCTCGCGAACTTCCAACGAAGAAGAGTCGGCGCGAAGACGAGACGAAAATGAGAGACGAGTGGAGGGGAGGAAGGAAAAGGGGAAAAAAAGAAAAAAAGGAAGAGAGAGAGAGAGATATATATTATTACTGAAAGTTCGCAGGCGCACCCTTTTCCGGCTAATTGCGCCATGTTTTCACAATTAGGCCGAATTTCCGCGGCGTCGCGTTTTATTTTCGACCAGATACCACCTAGCAGACAGGGGCCGGGGCCGGGGGGGAGTGGTAGAGAAGGGGGATCGTTAAATTTAACTCGTCACGGGCCGGGGTTTTCTGGTATTTCTGCGTGCGACCGTGTTAATTGTTGACGCGAACTTCGTTCCGTTCGATTATTTGACTTGCCGGAGATGAAACGAGATCGAGTTCGGGCTCGCCGAATCGGAAAGGGAACACCGTCAACTGTTTTTATCGCGCCTACGAAACACGGTCTATTTTCGAGGGAGCGTGACCGCGCGTGGCGACGCGCCTCGAACCATCCCATCCAATCCTCGCGATTGATAAACGTATCAGTCTTATATGTCTCGATCTTACACGTTATCAGTCTTATCCAATAATTAAATCCGGATCGCGTGTTTCCTTTTCCTCCCCAATTTCTCCAATCGTTCTCCTTCTCCTTTCTAATTTTCGAGCAAGTAAGTCGGCGGGACGAGTTAAAAAAAAAAAAAACTGATTCCTCCCTCCGCCCCCTTTCTTTCTCCACGGGTTCCGTTGTCCTGAGGGCAACAATGCCTCGTAAACACACCTCGACCAGGCGAAATGGTTATAATCGAGCGGTGAATAGAGACGCACAGGAAACGCGAAAGCGGTTCCCGATCATCGGTGGCCGGCGATGCGTGTCATCGAGAACGATTATCTCTACTTTGCGCCGGGACACGCCAAACGGCGAGCGTGCATTTCCTACGATCGACAGGAGGAGATAGATCGAAGCGGGGAAAAAACGGAGAGGAGGACAACAACAAAAAAGTAAGAACGCGGTAGAGAGTGGTAACTACGTATCTGATAATCTAAGAATCTTAGATTAGATTATTATCCATGGAAATTTATATTTTTGTTTATGAAATACCGATTTTTTTTTCTCTCTCTCTCTCTCTGAACCGTTTCGCGGGGATAGAGTGGATTATATAAATAAAGAAATTGTTTTAATTTCTATATTATCCTCTAGAATTATTAATTTCTCTCTTTCTTTTTTTTTTTTACAGAGATTTTATCCTTCCCTCCTCCTCCTCCTCCTCCTCTTCATTTACGTTCTGCATAATTTTACTCTGCGTTGAGCAGTTCACAGAAAGTGCGTAAATTATTGAAAGCAGCAATGATCCGAACGAAGATCATCGCTTCGCTTTCACCGCAATGGCTACGTATATTTTATACATCTTATCGGTCGTTCGATCGATTTACTTTTCTCCATGGATGACAACCGATCCATCGATCCTGAAACGTGGTAGCAAGAATGGGCAAGATGGATTGGTCGAGTGACTGATCCAAGGGAAACGTGAGCGACACACGATTCGAAACTTTCGCCGGCGGAGAGGTCTATTCGAGGTGCATCGAATAATTTATAGCGACGTCCTACCACCCGCGGTTGTTGCGATTCGTAGCTATTCGACTTGGTGGCTCGCGACTCGACGCGACGGCGCGAAATTGCGCGCCGTTTCGTACGCGTCCGCCATCGCGTTAACCCTTTAATCGTCGAGAAATCGCGGCTCGGGCAAAGAGCTTCTCTTTTCTTTTTCCGCTTCGAGTGTAGTACTTGTTGCTTGAATATCCTTTCTACTCCTCTCGGTCGGCGAATCTCTCTCTCTCTCTTTCTCTCTCTCTTGAGAGAGAAAGAGAGAGAGAAGAAGAAGAATAAGAAGAAGAAGAGGCTGCTTGCTATCCACGCTAGATCTTTGCGTACAGATAATTCCGTACGTTCGAACTTGTTTCGCGTTTGAAAAGGTAATTTTTAGCTGATTAACGCGGCGAATCTACGGCGTAGATTAGTGGAGTAGCAGCAAGTTTAGTAGCAGCAGGATCTGGTAGATCTTTCGAAGAAAGAAAATTTCTCGATTTCTTTGTTTTTTTCTTTTCTTTTTTTTTCTCTTTTCGAGCTTATTTTTCGAGGAAGGGTAGCTTTCATTTCGCGGAAGAAGGAGGTTTTTTTTATTTTTTTGGGAAAAATAAAAGATTTTTTTTTCGCGATCTGCTTGCACTTCCCAGTTTTCTTTTTTCTCCTCTCCCCCCTTCTTCCAAAGAGGATTTCTCCGGTTTTTTATAGAAAGGCTGGAAAGGGTTTCATCTACGTATGATTCTATTCACCGCGAAACTTGTTAGCTTCCGTTTCACACGCGTGCCGTTAAAGAAAAACGCATCGTTAGAAGGTAGCCACCTTTCGCGAAATCCCGGCCGGATCCATCCAAAACACCAAGTTTTTTTGAAGATTTTTCGTGCATCCGCCTACCTCCCTCCCTTCCCCTCCATTCTCACCTCCTCTCTTGCTGCCAAGATACTCCCGCCAAAAAATTCTCTCTGGTTTTAAAATTAATTCGCGAATTAAACCGACTCAAGCCGTCCACGAATTCGACGAATTCGCGCAGTTCGTTACGTGGCATAAATGGCTTCGAGCCATCGAGGAAGCGTGGCATTTTAGATTCGAAAAGTTCGGCGGGCGAGAGAGGAAGGAAGGAAAGCGCGAAGAAGGAGGCGGAGGAAAGATTGCAAAACGAGCAGTTCGCCACGGCACTCGGTTATCTTCGAATCTGAACCATCCTGTCCTCGTAAAATATTACACCGGGGCAAATTTACCCTTTCCGAGGATTTTTCAAAGAACGTTCCGTCCAACACTTCCGCCCCTCCCTCCCTGTCTCGGCCACAATCGTCGCTGTACTCTTGTCACGTAGGGATTTCACGTCGCGGATGCAATTTTAACGCCGCACCTAATGGACTGGACGGATTAAAAAAAAAAGGGGGAGAAAAAAAGAAGGAAGAAAAAAAAAAAAAAGAAAAAAAATCGCTGAAAAATTTTGGAGTTTAATGTCAACCCTCCTCCTTTGATCAACCACCCCTCTCCCCGAATCGAATCCAGATTTTATCTTTCTTCGTCTAATCTCGTCGTTTCACGGGGAGATAAACCTTGCGACAGCAAGGTGAGAGAGTTACAAAAAAAAAAAAAGAAAAACAAAAGTAAAATCTTTTCGATACTCCATCGACGAGACGATAAATCACTGTGGTGCGTGCACGTGACTCATTTACTCGATCGAAGGGAAGGGTCGTTTTGCATTTAAGATTCGTCTCTCGGGAGGGAAAGAAGGAGGAGAAAGAGAGAGAGAGAGAGAGAGAGAGAGAGAGAGAAGAAGGTCGGTTGAACGCGTCCGGGAAGTTTTCGAAAAATTACGAGGAACTTTGATCCTGGATCCTGCACCCTTATCTGAAAACTTTCCGAGTGACCCGTGTAAGAAGCGTTGTGCGGAAAAGGAGCACCTGCTCGAGAGGGAGAGGGAGGGAGCGAGGAACGATTTAAAGCGGTGGAGACTTATAGAGCGAGAAATTCAAGGAGAAAGAGACTTAAAGCGGGAACATTAAAAAAAAAAAAAAAAGAAAAGAGAAAAAGAGAAAAAAGGAAGCGAAAGAAGAGAGGAGGGTGGGGGAGGAGGAGGGAAGAGGAGAAGCGAATTCGAAGAAAGGGAAAAGCAAACAGAAGGTGAGATTCAGGGAAGGGAGATATTTTATAAGAAAGAAAAATTCAAAAAAAGGGAAGAGAAGAAAAGAAAAGAAAAGAACGTTTAAGAAGTAACTGAAAGCCGGGGATAAGGTTGAAATAATTAATTTGTACAAAGGAAAATTGCGGAGAGACTGAAATGATGGAAGAAGAAAGTTTTTCTTGAAAAAGCATAGAGAAGCCGGGAGCACGTGTCGAAACGAAATTGCAAAAGTGAATGCTGCGAAGAGGGAAGAGAGACATCCGCGAGGATAGCGAGACCAACAAGTTCTTCAACGCGGGAACTTTAAGGTAGAACAAAACCCAAGAAAGAAGTTTCCGCGGAAACCCAAAGAGAATCAGCTGCGTCGGGGGAAAGAGAGTGGGGGAGATTCAACGCGAGCTTTATCGCGACTTGAACCTTGAAACTAGGAAACTGGAACGTGTAAAGCAACGAGGAAAGGACACCCTGAAGAGACGGAGGGGAAAATAAAAGCAGAAGAGAGAAAAAATGATTGAATCGGTAGAAGGAGGAGGAGGAGGAGGGAAAATTTCGTTTCCATGCAAAAGAGATGGGGGAGGATTCATCGGGCAGCGTCCCATCAATCCGCGTTGCTCGCATTCCCTTGAATTCTACGTAGAATCTGGCTTCGATCTCGGAGTTATGGCTCGGTCCCCCGGCGAGGGTGCCTGAGAAATGTTGCCCGTTCCGACCATAAATTAAGAAAGGTTCCCGCGCAATCTTCCGATCTCTGGCGCGGCCGAAAATCGTTAACCGTGGCCGCGGATTGCTCGTCAGCAAAAGGCGCCGCCGCGATAAGGGGGACCCTAAGACGCGCCCCCTTGCTCCCAATTTCGAGTAATATCGTAAATTTCGCGGAAACGAGGACCGTTCGATGGAATTAGCCATCGACGATTCCGCCTCGATTCATTATCGAGCATTATGTGGCTCGCCTCGCGAGTGTCGCGACAAAGAGGAGGAGGAGGAAGTCGAATAGTTTCGGATATCGGATCGTTCGAAAGAGAGGTCGACTTTAAGAGGCGGTGGATGTACGATGGAAGGAGGGAAGAAAGTTGCGGAAGACGAGGAAAAGAGGAAGACGTTCGAGGATCAACCCTTTTATGAGGTGTTTACAGAGGATCCTTTTTGCTTTCGTCTTCGTGAAAGAATTCTTCCTATTGTTCCGTTTAAGATTGCACGATTTCGAACGCGTTTTTCTTTTCTTGTCTCGGTGATAATATAGCATTGTTTTCGTAAACAATCGTTTTCGTAAATAATTGATATATTAATTACGAATATACGATAATCTCGTCGTAGGAACGTCGTTAGACGCAATACGATTCGAAACGATTCGAACAGAGAGAGAAGATTTCGATCATCATTAAGGCAAACGCTGTTCGGTTCACTAGTCTGGATTTATCCTAATATTCCCCGAAGAAGCGCGTGTAGTCGCGACAGCGTTATCAATCAGGTTTTTACGAATCGGCGGGACGCGCGGCCGGCGATGAGGGAGAACCGGTCGCGCGGCGATACATCATCGGGCCTGAAATCGGAAAAAGCGTGTAAACCCCGTGGAAAAGCCGTCGCGCCACGTCACGCGTTCCTTTTAATTACTTTTCCTTCCGCGACACTCGACCGGCATCGAGCTGTACTCGTTGCTCGACCCCCAAGCCTCGCGATTTAATTATTTTAATTAAAACGCTCGACATCGCGGGCGGACGTGTGCGAATTTCCGCGCCCAGCCCTCCAAACCGTCGACAATTTGACGGAGCGAAGATCGATGGGATCCGGAAAAATCGTCCAAGATCGAGGAACAAATTTGTACGGGGATTTTTCCTTTTTTTTTTTTTTTCCTTTTCTTTTTTTCCACGGGGATAGCATGACGCGACGAAGCGACTCGTTCCGAGATCGAGATAAATAGATAGGGGGGGAAGAGGGGGACGAAAGAAACGCGGATAATTTTATCGACTAACATCGAAATCGTGGTTATCCTTTCCTCCGCTTCGTCGCGTCCGTTCCCTTATTCCTCCTCCTCCTCCTCCTCCTCCTCCTCTTCCTTCTCTATCTGTGGTCGCGGCGGAGAGGAGTCGGAGCGTAGCGGAGAGAGCGAGAGGAGAGGAGCAGAAAGAGCGAGCGCAGGAAGGGACGGAAGGAACGGAAGCGGGAAGAGATCGAGAAAGAGGAAGCGAAAAACGTAGAAAAAAGAAGGGGAGAGAGGCGAAAGAGGGAGAGAAAGAGAGGATTGGAAGCGGCGGCGGCGTCCGGTATGTATTTCTCCGCTCGCGCTGGGTGACTAGCTCGCTGTCGCTACTATCGTTGCTGGTGCAAGCAACGCTGCTAATACCGGTGCTGCTGGTGGTGCTGGCGATGCTGATGACGCTGATGGCAGTAGTGGTGGTGGCGGTGGTGGTGGCGGTGGTGGTGGTGATGGTGGCGGTGGTGGTAGTAGTAATAGTAGTGGTGGTGGTGGTGGTAGTGGTGGTGGTGGTGGTGGTGGTGGTGGTGGTGGTGGTGGTGATGGTGGTGGTGCTGCTGCAGGAGCAGCTACGCGCTCTCCTCTGAGCGCGCGCGGTAAACAAAAACTCAACGGCGACGTTGTCGGATCTTCCCGCTCGGGGTTCAGGGCCTTCCTCCCATTGGCCACCGCCGGATTTTTCTCCCCCTCCCCCCGCCTAACTCTCTCCCTCTCTCTCTTTTCCTCTCTCCTCATCTCTCTTCCTCCGATCGCTCTGTCCGCGGCTTCCTCCTGCTACCCTAGTCCTCCGATCACCCCCTCCGTCTCCCTGCTCCACCTGCCGCCACTCTCGAAACGGCCCCACGGGCTGGTGGTGTGTAAGCGCGTCTCGCGCGCGCGAGCGGGGATGTCGAGGGGGGAGAGCGGGTGCAGCGAGAGGAGAGAAGGACGAGGATGGAGGGTAGGAGGGACGGAGAGAGACGCGATGGACGCCGCGACGGCGAGGAGGGAGGGGGCGCGCAGGAATTCCCTCTCCCCTACTTTTCACCCGGGTTCGCGGCGCATCGTCTACGACACGCGCGCACACGCGTTCCCCGATCGTGCTTTCGAGCGTGAGTCTTCTCTCTCTCTCTCTCTCTCCCCCTCTCCCTCTCTCCCTCTTTTTATACGTACGTACGTACGTACGTACGATGCCTCTATGCACGCGCGATACGCGCGACCATAGGAATGTAGGTATATAGAGGCGGGAGAGAGAGAGAGAGGAAAGGGATGGAGGGCGAGAGAATAGGAGAAAAGGGTCGGGTTTGAGAGTGTGCGTTGGTTGGAATATCGGTGGCCGATCGGCGAGCATCGATGCGCGTGTCTCGCAGAAAAATCCGGTGACGTGTGCGTGCACGCGCGCCCGCACACAATCGCGCGCGCCAATGTCGCACGCAGGCGCGTGCTCACCTCGGTGAACCTCTTTGGCGAACGTCGCAGTTACGTAGAATTTTTTCGACACTCACCGAAATGACTGACGTCATTCCGAGTTCTGGTATACCGATTCTGGGATAATCAATGATTCTCGAACACGCCTCGCCTATTTAAAGAGGCGATCGTAAAAACCGCGATTCGTGATGCCGCTGTATAATGAGAACGAAAAAAAGAAAGAGAGAGAGAGAGAGAGAGAGAGAGGGAGGGAGGGAGGGAGGGAGAGAAAGGATAAAAAGAAGGCTAGAAATAAATTAATATTCAACGCGAACAGGATTCGGCTCTCGCTGTTTTCCTACCGGCACGTGCTTTTGTATCCAAAGTCGGATTCGCGCGGGAACACGCGGCGGATCTCCTCGCGGCGGCGGGTGCATGTGCGGAGCAGCGCGCACACACACATACACACGGTCGCGAGAAGGAACGGAGTCGGTTCCATCGCGCGTCGCCTTCCTTTCCCTTCCCCCTTTCTCGTGTTTTCGTCCTGCCGCGCCTCCACGTCCTCGTGGTCCGTCCTCCTTTTGCCTCCCCTCGAGAGGCGGCCGCGGCGCTCGCTCGCTTTCTCGCTCGCTCGCTCCCCCTCTGGCGCTAACCCGGCCTGCACTTTTGTGTGTTTAAATTGGGTTGCGTTCTACGCTCGCGCTTCGAACGTTAACCGAATCCTTAATTACTATTCTGATTGCGTTTCACCGTCGCCCAGAAGATATCTCTTGCCTCTTAATATCTGAGAGCGCGGCCGGCCGGCCGCGAATTTTCGGCTCGTTCCTTTTCGATCTCCTGTGCAGTCGTCGTTTCGCCCTTTTGCTTTTATCGGGAAACCCTTTAGGACGCAGTTTCTTGAGTCGTTTAAAGAGATCGCGTAGATTCGTATTCGTTCGCGTCTTCTTCGTTTTGTAATTGTTCGACGATTATTATTTTTCTTGATTATTTTTTTTTCTTTTTCTTTCTTTCTTCTTCTTCTTCTTCTTCGTTTTATCTCGAGACTTTTATTTACGCATACTTGGTAAATAATTACCTCTTTTCTTGCGTATTGTTGTCTTGAGCAGACCCTTTTTTTAAATTCCCTCTTCTTGTATAACTTCTTCTTGAATATCCTCACTGTTTGCATTGCCTCTGTGCGTTCTCTTTTCTTATGTATTCTACCTCGTATATTTACGAACAAACAAGCGCAACCTGCGCTTACTTTATCCCGGTCGCTAATTAAAAATCAACCACGGAAAAATGTTTTAGAAACAGGGGTATGGGATTTAAATCATTTCACGCTTGTAAATATATCCGTGTTTTTTTTATGTCACAGAAATTTTCAACCCGATAAACCCTCGACGTCGATAAACGGTAAAAATTATGAAAGATATCGCGATCACCTCGAGGCTCGAGAGGAAACCCGTTACGACGGCAATAGAGAGAGAGAGAGAAAGAAAGAGAGAAAGAAAGAGAGAAGAAAAAAACTGAGCGTTATGTCACGCGTTCGCAGAGATTTTTCAGGATCTATCGGTGGCCGGTTACGTGGAGAGAAATCGAGGAACGCGCGGTTGTATCACAAAACGCGGTGATACGAAAATTATATGATACGAGTTTTAGTTGGCCAAGTTCCGCGTGTACGTGTCCCGGTTAATTGCAACGATTCCAAGTAGAATCGATGGAAACGCTGACCAGCGCAAAGTAGAATATTCCGTCTTGGCTGGACTGGGTCGCTGGCTAAATACTTGGTATATTCGAGAGATATGAATCTTCCGCCACTTTCCTCCTTATATCTTTCTTTCTTTCTTTCTTTCTTCCAAGAAGGAAAAAATAAAAAATCCACGAGCGTGCACTCCCGTTGAAAGATGCACGATGATCATTTTTTTGGGGGAAAAAAAGACTAGATTGCTGTGAAATTGCAATTTCTAAAGAAAGAGGATGGTTTTTTCGTCGGTTCCGTCCGACGAAGAGAGGAATTTTTTCCCTTTTTTTTTTCTTTTAACCACTCCGGTTAATTTTTTGTCCACGTTCGATGATCGCGAATCGTTCGACAGTTGAATTTTTCTTTGGAGAAAGAAGAGCCGAGACGGATCGGTCGTAGCTCGAAATCGCGTCGAGTTCACCGGCGGTTGGTTCGGCGACCGGTTCGATTAGTATCTTAATTGTAACTTTAATTGTGTTCCTCGTTTAGCGACGAAGTTATCCAATCACTTTCTTGGCCGTCGATGGAAGTGGCTAAATAGTTTCATGAAAGTACCGCGAGCTAGAAGTTATATCGACTTAAGCAAACTTTCCTTGCCCGGCTGGTACGCGTTCCCGCGATTAGCATCTATCAGTTTTTCCTTCGTATCACCGACGTCCAACATATTCGCCCGCGATCCTGGGGACACGCTCCCTTATTAATCCGTTCGACTAATAAAATATTACTTGCATACTCCTCTCTCTCTCTCTCTCTCTCTCTCTCTCTGTTTCACGAATTAAACTCGAAAAGAAAAATCCCGCAACGTAGAGGAGACCGTTTCATAATTTCATCGATATTTCGCGAGAGAGATTACGAGATCGTTGAGATCGTAACGGGGGGAGGGAGGGCGAGGAGCAACTCTCTCCGGTATCCGAGGGGGAGCGTGGAAATCCAGCTGCTCGAACGAGTCACATCGGATCGAGGCACCGGTTCCACCAAGAATCCGGCCAACGAAGAAATTGGCGTTGCGGAAAAGAGGAGAGGAAACGTTTCTTGACGTCTGTCGAGGTGACGATCGCAATTACCGATAACCGATCCCCCCCTCGAGTCGTCCGCGATAATTCCTCGCATTCGAAAAGTCGCACACGAAGAAAACTTTTCATTTTCCTCTTGTTTTTTTTCATCCGCTTGATACGCTCGAAGGATGGAGAGAAGGATGGCGTAAGGTAAACGGTAACGAGTTACGTAATCGGAATAACAACGAGGAAGGGAGAAGAGGAGGGGCTCGAATCTCGCGTTTTTGAGCGCGATCTATCTTGGAAAACCGTCCGTTGGCCCCATCCATCCATTCGTCCGTTCATCGAGCGGAGAAATTCTTTTTTTCTAAGACAATGCAACGGCGGGTGTGCGTGTTAATCGATGGTAACGTCGGTTGTTCATCGAGGAAAACGTATGAAAAAGTAATTAATCGTATGTTGAGAGCGTGGAACGCCGATGGCCCTTCGTTCGTTCGTGCGTTTAGTTTAATTCCGCGAGGGAACGAATAGGGAGGGAGGGAGGGGAAAATTCTGGGAGCGAGGACGATTGAAGGGGGAGAGGAGGGAAGGAGAATGGAGAAAGGGTATTTTCATGGCGGGCGATACTACACCCCGTAAACACCGAAGGGTTTTCTCCGTGGCAAGAACCGGCCTGGTAATTTCATCGAGCGGTAAATCGAGCGCGAAAGCGGCCTCGCACAAAGGATACAATTGTTCGACGTTTCATCTGCATTATTAATCTCATTTCCACGCACTTCCTTTCTTTTTTGTCCATTTTCTTTCTTTCTCTCTCTCTCTCTCTCTCTTCTCTTCCTTCTTCTTCTTTTTTTTTATTCCTTTCACTACACGTCAGCTTCGCTTTACCTTCGAGTAAACTCTCCACCTCTCTGTTTTTTAAGACCTGTTTGCAAAATCTTCCATTAACGGCGAGAGAACGATTAACGGCCGCGTGAAAATTTCATGGATTTACGACGGATAATGAGGAAGGGAATCAAACGGACGGTTGGTTGAAGGGAATTGAAGGAACGAGCGAAAGTGAGAATTCGTTTGGAAAGAATTCCGTCGAAAATGATAAAGATTTCGAAGATTTATCTCTGTGTCGAAGGGAAAGAAAGAATTTTGCGACGAGAGGAGAGGAGAGGAGAGGAGTCTTAATTGTCTCCGCGGTGTCGTTCTCTGATATCGGAGACAATTTCAAAGACGATCGTTGATGCAATCGACGTTGCATCGTCGATCGTTAACGAGATTACCAACGGATTACGATTATTCCTCCTCCTCTTCATCATTCCTTCTCGATTGCTCTCTCTCTCTCTCTCTCTCTCTCCTCCTTCGTTTCTGCCATCTCCTCTTCTTCCTCTCCCTCCGCTTTTCTCAATTCTTCCTCGCTACTTTTACTCCTCCTCGTTTCGCGAGGCTTTGGCATCGCGTACGATGGATATTTTTAGATTCGCAGCGTGAGTCAACGGCAACGACCATTCGACTCGTAACACGTCCCGTTCCCTCTTTCCTTCTACACCCGCGCGTGTACACGCGTAAATACGCGGGGCGACCTTGCACTTTGATTCACTCTCGTCCTTTTTATCGGATCGACCGATGGGTATCCATCGGTATCGTGGCGATATCGTGAGCGATGGCGTTCCTTTTCTCTTTCTTTCTCCTTCTTTTTTTTCTTTTTTCTTTCTTCCTTACGGAGCTTTGATGAAAAGCTGGGGAGAGGGGAGGGGGAAGGGAAGGAGGTGATTTCTGAGGGAATTTTAATAGGGTCGCTAAGAGTAGAGACGCGATAAATAAGCTTGCTCTTCCCAACAGCAAGGGGAGAAATAGGGGAGAGAGGGAATCGCGCCATGTTATTTTCCCGACTATTCGCGGTTTTTTGTATGTTCCACTATGTTAACGCGTAACATGCCCGGGCGTAAATGTTTTACTAGAAGTTTTAACTCGGGTGAAAAAAAGAAAGGAAAAAAAAAAGAAAGAAAAAAAAAGAAGAAGAAGAAGAAGAAGAAGAAGAGGAGGAGGAGGAAAAGAAAGTAGCGTGTTTTCGTATTTCGCGAGAGAAGAGTATTCTTCTCTTGTTAATAAAAATAACGTTATTTATATTCCACAGTTACGTGATACTGGAAATTATAAGGTGGGAGCTTCTTCCAATGTTGCTCCCTAAAATGCTTGTAAATTGTTCATCGTACAAGAAAAATTATTGTACCGAATAATTTGAAAAGGAATGATACGACGATAATTTATTTTCTAGTTTTATTATCGTCGGATTACTTCGAGTTTTTATAATAATAATTATAATTTCGTAAAATTTGACTCTGCTCGTTGTCGAAAATTCCGAGAACGAAAGAGAGAGAGAGAAAGAGAGAAAAACCCTTTTCAACCGTGCGCGTGTTCAAATTTTTTGCGCATTACGATTAAAAAGCTTGAAACATCTCGATAATATAAATCGACAAAAAAAAAAAAAAAAAAAAAAGAAAAACTTGCCGGCACACGATGCTGAGTTTGAAATATTGTTTCACATAACAAACAGTTTACGAGCAATTTAGATGGCGAGGTTATGAGAATCATCCCTTGTATTTTTTTTCCTCCCCTCGATAACTGTTCCTGTTTTCATCCAATGTTATGAATTCGTTCTTTCGATTCTCTCTCTCTCGATAAATTGGAAGGAGACGGGGGAAAAACGGGAAAAAGACGGAGGGATATCATATCCGAATGGAGAAGAGAGAGGGGGATGATCTAGACGGGGCGACGAAACATCCCTGTTCGCGCATTTTAATTGTTTTCCGGCGGCCGGCGACGGAATGGAAAGTCCGTCCGTTCACTTTGAGGCAACTTCGATGGCGCTGGAGTGCCCTCGAGGAGTCTGCCTTGATTTAAATGCGTGCGAGGACTTTGGTGGCGCTGCACCCTGCACTTGTATGCGTGCTACTAGAATAGCAATGGTGAGTTATTTTCAGGTGACACTTTGGAGAGGATTCGTGCGAGTAATGTCACTCATAGGCGTCCTATAAGAGCCAAGGCGAAAAACCGCTCTCTTTCTCACCCGTTGAAAAACATTTTCCCCCCTGTCTCTTTCTCTCTTTTTCTTCCCCGCTTATTTCGAGATTCGTAAACTCCGTTTACGATGAAATTATCGTAACTCGGGAGAACTGGGTGTTTCTCGAAAAGGGTTTTCCATAATCGAGATTCGATCATCGAAATGAATTGAGCGCAAAAGTGCAAAGTTATTTTCAATTCGTATTATCACTGATTCTAATATCTATATTGCACCACGGATCAGAGAGGTAAATAATAATCCTTTATTCCACGAGCTTTCTCCGCGACAATATCTCCCATTATATCATACATTTTTCATTTCAACAGCACGAAAACATTGCGATAATACAAAAAGCAAATTTCAACATTGGAGAAGCGAAGTAAAATTACCGAGAGGAAAAAAAACGAGAGAGAAAGAGAGAGTTTCAATTACAACAACGGGGAAAAATTTAAAGTAAAAGTATTAAAAAAAATTACTTTTACGTTGCAACAAGGGTATTAAAAAAGAAAAGGAGGAGTGGCAACGACATCAGTAAAGCGTAAAGACGGAAGGTAGAGGCAGCGCCGAAATGAAAATTGGACAGATTCCAAGAATTGCCCTTGAACGAAAATATACTCCTCCGAAGGGAGGAACGTTTATTACGAATATTAGGACGAATATAGGCTAAGAAGCGAAGACGAGTTATGCACCGACTTGTAACGCAGCGATTAATTAATCCGGTTTCCCGAGGGTGGAAAAGGTTTTGGCCTGGAGAACGGTCGCACGGACGACTCTCCAGACGAAAATCGCGGTTGTGAAAGCGAACGCACGGGGCGAATACATAAATGCAAATAACACGTGATGCCAGCTGGGGCGTGCAAGTATCCACGGGGTACCTGTTGCGCGTCATTCATTTTGGTACTGATCCAGTCAACGTTTGTTTGAAAATCAATCCCGTCCGGCCGACCAGCTGATGAAACTGACCAATATTTTGTAAGCCGCCGAGCCGAAACCGGGTCGGGGGATCACCATGGTGCCTCCACCACTCCGATGGAATGTCCTGTCATCGATCGGCCCCTTTCAATGAAAAGTCATTTTGCCCGATGACGATGAATGAACTTGTTGTTGTCCGACTTGCTCCAACTTGTATCCCATCAATTTTTCAATTCCGAATAATTTTATAATAACCGATAATTCAATGGATCAAGATTAAAAATATCAATTATCGAAATGTAAATAAGTAAAACGGATGTTGTAAAACAAATTTGAAAATGTATAATTTTATACAATTTTCTAATATATTTTCTCGTATTATTATTATTATTATTATTATTATTATTATTATCAGTATCTGTTTAAAACAATTCGTTTCCTTGGAGAAAGGAATGGAAATCTGATAATATAATTTTCTATAAAAATTTTTCACGATGAAAGAGAGAGAGAGAGAGAGAGAGGGAGGAGAAAGAATATCCCGATATTAGACGATCGAAAAGTAATTGAACCGTGTTGTGGATCGTTCGAACTCTCTCTCTCTCTCACTCTCTCTCTCGGTCTCTCGAAATAAATCGCCCGTGATCATTCCCGCGAACGCGTTTCTAATCGTTTCGATGTATATTTAGTGCGCGGCACGTCTAATTCGGCCGCGGTTCACCGAAGAATGACTAATTCGATAGGTTGGTAGACGTTGGACGGTTGGACATTTCAAAGCCGTGCCACGTCCGCGCTGCTACGAAGGGAGAATTTGACCCCTTGAACTGGATAATGGTCGGCGAGAGGCACAGAAGAAAGAGCACGCCGACTGTCGGAAGCTTTGGCAGTGGCTCATGGTCAAGCGGATCATCGGGGGAGGGGGAAAAAAGTCGCGTGGCCGTATGCCAGCGTTTACTTTTCGATTAGAATCCCGTGTTAACGCGATTCTTCCATCCTTTCTTCGATTCCAAGATCAGGAAGAAAAATTCTCGAGACGATGAGCACCGACAGATTACCGTCTTGACCATCATTTTTCATATTTTTCCCTCTATCGAGTCGTTCTGAGTAAGTTTAATTCTTACGAATCGCGTTTTAACGGGACAACGAGAGTTGATTCGAAGATTATCGGCGGAATCAGGATCGAAGGATGATGTTGATTGATGGAATACAGAGTTTTTCTTCTTTTCTTCTTTTTTTCGCGAGGCGAAAACGAGAATCGAAAAAACGGGCGTGCAAAGAGAGAGAGGGGGGGGGGAAGGACGGAAAGGAGAAAGAATCGCTTAATTCGCGTCGGGGAGAGGAAGGAGCGCGAGCGCGTATATGTAAATTTAATAACGCTAATTTGGCGTGGGTGCGGAGCGTCGTGCAGGACAGTTTACATGTGCTGGCTGTGCATTATGCATGCGTATTGTGTGCACCTGTTGCCCCAAATCAAGGTTCGCCTCTCTTGCGGAAACCTAATGCCGCATAATTGTGCTTTGAACGCAACAACCACGAGCTCGGGGGTTTGAACGACGACAGAAAACGAAGAAAGAAAGAAAAAAAAGTGGGAGAGGAGAGGAGACACGGAGAGAGAGAGAGAGAGAGAGAGAGAGAGAGAGAGAGAGAG
>NW_025222233.1:3392708-3445917 GCF_014066325.1 Apis laboriosa
AAAAAAAAAAAAAAAGAATAGGAAGATCGCGGCAGCGAGAGCATTATCTTGCTCTCATGCGATATTAATGAGACTCATTTTCATAAATGCCTCCGCTCAGGCCCATTAAAATTTATATCACTTTGAGCCGTGGCAATCGCGTTACACAACTTACTATATCTTGGTACGGAACGGGTCCATGTTCCCCACGACATCGTGAAAAAATTCGTTTCGCGTTGCTGCTTTTGAAGTCCTGCCACGTAATTGAATCGTTTCGCGTTTCATTCCGGCGTGTTTCCTTTTTTTTTTTCTTCCCCTCCCCTCCCCCTTTCTTTTTTCTTTCTTTCTTTCTTTCTTTTTTTTTTCTTCTTCTTTTTTTTTAATTTTTCTTTCTTTTTTTTTTTTTTTTTTTAAACGAAACCGACCGAAAGGAAGAAGGGGGTAGGGGAGGGGAGGGGAGGAGCTAGTTTTTGGAGAAAAACCGTCGCTTCGATACGCTTCAAGCTTCGATACCTTTTTGAAGCGTTTCACTTCGCCACGCATTCGAACGGCTCTGTCTTGGAAAAATCAGTTTGCTACGATTTCAAAGGGAAAGGGCTCGGTGAAACAATGCCACGTACACGCCCCCGTGCTTTTTTCCCTCCTCTTTTTAATAGTAGGGAGTAGGAGAATATTTCCCATATTGCATCTCCCAGCACGGAATTTCAAGCTCGAAAAACTTGCAGAGGAATCTGAAAAATAATCGCGATCGACCAATAGAGATAGAGATCGTCTAAAACGGTGAATCTTTTCCAAAAGTAATCCGTTCGGAATTGTTTCTTCCCCTCCCCCCAATTTCTTTTTAAAAAAAATCCAATCCTCTCGATCGCGCGACCATCGTTTCGCATTTCGCAGATCGAAAAAATTTCGAAGAAATCGATGCGATCGAATTAGGACTCGCGCGGAGGAGAGTCGAGACGCGTCCTCGTCGTTCGAATTTCCTCTTTTTTCGGAAACGTTAACCACGCGACGCCACTTCTTTCTTATCCTCCCTCTCGTTTCTTATGCTCTATGTTCCATCCCCTCGAATACGATCGTAATTATGCGATCCGCGGCCAAGTGTGTCGGCCCCATAATCGCGCGGTTTATTTTAAGCGGCGGTTAAAGGAAACGCGAAAGGAAAATTCGAGCGATTTGTCACGCGCTGCTCGATGGAATCGAAGGAAGACGACGTCGGTGGGGAGGGGAGGAAGGGGGAAAATTTCATTGGCGCGCGTCGCCTCGCATAAATAGCCCCTGCCCGAGGCCTGTCATTACGATAAATCATGTTTTTGCGCGCAAGGCGTCGCGCGGCATCCCCGCGATAATTGATATTATTGCGCGGTAATAAAATATACTTACCGCGCGTACAATCGGGTATGCGCGATATTTCACGCGGAGGGGCCAACCGATCGAAGCTTTTAATCGACGCGGCCAAGCAACCAATTTTTTCCACCCTTTCTTTCCTCTTTCTCGCGCCACTCGCGACGACGCTCCTCGCGCGACGGAGAGAAGAACGCCTCATTTCGCCTCGCCTCAGCTCGCCTCGCCTCGCCTCGGATCGGATGAAATTCCGGGCGATCTGGGCGAGGCAGGCCGGTACACGGTGCTCGCACACGCGTGCAAGCCCGCGAAACTCATTGCACCGTGACAAACGAGCCATGGATTGCGAGCCATCGATATTAACTAAGCGTCCCGCTGCAGCAGGCGGCCATCGCTCGATGAAAGCCGCCTCTCCGGAGGAGAGATCGAGAGAGGAGATCGTTCCCGATTTCGACGGCCGATAAGAGCGACGGTACCGTTGATAACAGGGGATCGGCGAGGAGATTAGGTTCGAACCGGCTAGGCCGTGACTTTGACAAAGTTCTGGTCAAGGTGGAGGTGAGTCGATGGCGGAGTTTTCGGAGGGGGGAATAGTTAATCTCAACGTATTTGCAATTTTTATTATAACGGTAAAATCTTGAGAAACGAGAAGGAATCGCAAAATCGCCAGCCCGATTACCCGATCTTCTGCTCGCATTCCAACATGGAGACCGTATCACCTGCATCGCACAGAGGCGGTTAATAATAAAGAAGAGCGGGCGGAAACTCGCGTGTTGAATGGCGAGCACAGATGCGACAACCTGTGCAAACGGAAAATGAGCCCGAATTATACAAACAAACAGTCGGCTTACCGGATCGAAAGAGTTAAAAATAAACCACGACCGGCCCCTCTCGTGTGCTCCCAAGAGAGAGACAGAGAAAGAAAGGCAGAGGCAAGTAGAGATAGATCGGGGCAAAAACGCAAGAAGAAAACCTGCAGGATTCCTTCATCGATAACCGGGGAAGGTTTCTGGTCGCGCGGCTATGATTAATACCGAGCAACAAGAAAACAGGTCCCCGCTATACGCGGCATACGATCGGCCGTGCCCGGCTAACATTTCCCCTCGGCGTCGGAACGGAGGATCGGCGGGACCCCCCCCCCCCCCGTCTCTCCGTTCTCTCGACGGACGTCGAGGTTTCTGCATACCGCGGCGACGTGTATACGCGCCAGCCGTGAGACAGAGAAGGCGAGAGAAAGGGGGGCAGAGCGAGATGGGGCGGGATAGAGAGGGACAGATAGGCGTCCCTCGCGACGAAAAGAAAGGCGCGAGAGGCGCACAAGGCTGACCGACCGCCAGTCCTAGACCGGGTATACACGGTTAAACGTACGCCGTACACCAGGCCTGCCTCTCCGGCGTGCGCTGGTGTGCGGCCCGTTGCCTATCTAGAATCTAGATGATGGCAGTGAGCTTGACCGAGTGGCGCTTCGCGAGGCCGGCCGACGCCCTTCCTCCCTCCCGCTTGCCCGTTTGCTTTTTGCGCAACCTACACACACACTTCTCTATCTCTCTCTCTCTCTCTCTCTTTCTTCTTCTTTCTTTCCTCCTTCCTTTCCATATCTCCTTTCGTTCCTCCGCCGCCGCGTCCCACCGCCGCGCAACGCTCATCGCGTCCACGCACACACCCGAATGCCATTATACTTCCCTACGTAGCGTTTGCCCAATGGCCACGGCCAGCCGCGTAATCTCACCGCGGTATTAGTTTTCATATTGGTTCCTACTTACGATATTAACGTAATATCGCGCCAACGGGTCTAACCCTCTTCTCTCTCTCTCTCTCTCTCTCTCTCTCTCTTTCGTCGTCTCCTCGCGTTCGTCGGTTTCCTCGCGTGCGAGCGGATCCGCAACCGTTTCCATATTACTGTTTTATTAACGGTGCACGGGGATATTAGATTGCGCTCGATTTTGCGGCGTTCGGACGTCCACTCGTCGCCTCGGATCGAAATCCCTTCCCCTCCCCTCGGCGCATTCCTTACGAGCGGAGAGGCGGCCGATGGTAATTCGATTCGTGGAACGTTCGAAGGGAGATTTCGAAGATTTCGAAGATTTCGAAGAGGCCGAGCTGATTCTTGTTAAGCTCGTTCGTAATTATCGAGAGAGATTTTACTTCTCTTTGGTATTCGTGTGCGTCGATCGCTGCCTCGAATAATATTTTGTATATTGCGTGCGTCTCTTCTTTCTCTCATTTTCGTTCGTCGAACATCAACGAAAATGAAAAAACGCATCTCTCGATCGGCTCGTTGAAAAGTCACACACACTCCATTCCATTCCAAGCCTCTTGGCGCATTATTTATTTATTGCATCGATCTTTTTCCCTCCCTCCTCTCGAGGAGGCACGATTGGAACGATTTAAGGCGATGATCGATGATCGGCGAAAATCGTGCCGAAAATCGGGACGTTCCAGCTGGTTACGCTCGACGGGAGAGGAGCCGTTGATGCTCAGGGCCCAGGTGAAGAACCGACGGACGCAAGGAGAATCGTGCGGGCCGCATAGCCAAAGGCGTTCATTCTCCGTGGCACACGGAAGCATCCAGGGCAACTCCTGAGCGCAACTTCTAGGATACCGGTATTCAGATTTTCTCGCCGTGAAATGACCCTGTTCCATTTGCCACTGCCTCCGTGGCATCCGCCTCGAACACGATTCTTCCGCGTAAGGATCCGCGATCGCATCTACCTGGTTTCAATCAACCGAGTCATCGAACAGCATAGACATCATTTTATGGACGTGGACGGTATTCGAGAACTGGATTCCAAGATATCGAAACAGTCGTTAAATTGGAATGGATGGAATTTTTGTAACGTTCGAGAGAAACGACGTGTACGTTTAAAATCGTGTCTATCGCTGGATCTGATTTTTCGAGCAAACGGATACAAGAAAATATTCAATATATTCCGAGGATATTAATTTTCTTCCCCCCCCGATATATTGTTCAAATCGATTACCATTAATTTTGAATTTCAACGAATAATAAAATTGGACGATTTTGAAAAAAAAGAAAAAAAATACGGGCGATCTCCGATTTAGAAATTTTCGGAGAACGGAGAGAGAAAGGCTTTTTTTTTAACACGCGATTATCCTTGGTTGGCATCGGAACAAAAGCTCTGTTCACGCTGCCCGAGTAACGACCCGTCGATGTTTCGGATTTTTTTGCATTTCTCGAAGACAGACCACGGCCACGATAAGAAAACGTTTATCGGCCAGTGATTTGTATGCCCGCCGTTAGACCGGCTAGCCTTACAAATTATCGATGAGCAGCGTCGTTAAGGCGGACGTGAAAGTGGATCCTCGATGGTTTTTTACTCGGTAAACGGGGAGGATACTTGGAAAAAAAAAAAAAAAAAAAAAAAGAAACAGAGCTCTGTGCAGTAACCTCCTCCCCCTCCCCCCGGAGGAAACTCAGTCCATCGGCCCCCTTTCCTCTCTCCTGTAATTAGTATCCCGGAAACGATGTCCGACTGCTCGCACATAAGGGGATCGATTTCTTTCTCTCCTTTTTACCCTTTACAAAGGATTACGCGAAGGTGAAAAACACGAGGTACCACCTTCTACTTCCTTCCTATTCGTGACGCAACGCGACATCGAGATCGCGTGTATCGTAGGAGGGCAACATCCGCCTCCTCGAGACGTATCGTAAAAATTTTACTCCCATTTCTACTTAAAACACGGTGCGCGTCAATTCCGTTAAAAGGTAAATAAAAGGAAGGAAGGAAGGAAGGAAGGAAGGAAGGAAGGAAGGAAGGAAGGAGGGAGGGAGGGAGGGCTGAAAAGATACGCGCGTACGTTGAAATCGCAGCGAGGATCGGTGTGGAATACGTGGCGAATCGCGGGGAACGTAGAGGCAAGGACACGCGGCGACCCTGCTGCAGGGCGTGAAACACGAGGCCGCGTCGACGGTAAGTTCATTAACCATGGCGACCGGCATGGGCGATACTTACGCACGCAATCGGCTCGGGAACACCGCAAGAAACCGATCTGTCCCCGGCTCCTTGTCGACGAGCAAAAAGCCGTGGCGGAGACAGAAGTGGCGTGGAAAGAAGAAGAACAAGACGGCGACAAGAGGGGAGGGAGGGAGGCAAGCACGCGAACGGGAGAAAGACGAGAGGCGGCGGCCACCACCGGTGGAACAAGAGGAATAAGAAGAACACCGGAGAACAAGAGGAAGGCGCACAGAAGAAGAACGGAAGGAGGAGGAGGAGGAGGAGGAGGAGGAGGAGGAGGAGGAGAGGTAATAGTCGTAGAGGATAGGAAAGGAGGACGACGAATGGTGGCGTTGTTGGATCGAGAAGAGAAGAGGAGAGGAGGAAGAGAAAGGAAGAGAAGGAAAGAAGAGGGAGGGTTAAAGACACACGCGAAACGGCCGTGTGTGCCTCCACACACGAACCGCGCTATAATCCAGCGACTGATTACTCGGTCGTGTCGTGCCCGCCCATTCTCCGCTGAATTTTTCCTGCTCCCTTTCCACGTGTCCCCCCCCTCCCCCTCCCCTTTCCTCCGAGGCTAGGTACCGGCTCTCCTCCACGGGTCGGCCGTCTTTTTTCCTCGCCAACTGCCGGTGTAACCGTTGTAATTAGTAGCTATCCCCGTTTAAACGTTCGTACCCGTGTATACATATACCTGGAGACCATGTTCTTTCCTTTCTCTCTCTCTCTCTCTTCCTCTCCGTCTCTGTTTCTGGTTCTCTAGGACGGAGGAAAGGGGGTGGTTGTCGGGGGAAAAGGGGGTGGCAGGAGGAACGGAGAAGTGAGAGAGAGAGAGAGAGAAGGGAAAAGTAGAGAAGGGGAGGCTGTATCGTCGTCGATGGTGGTGGTGGTGGTGGTGGTGGTGAGCAAACCACACGCCGCCGTGGCTGCTGCATAACTACGCGCTTATTGCACTATTTTCACCGTGAACCGATACACGTGTGCTCGGAGGGCTGCCCCCTCCCTCGCGGCGGCTACCGCGCATTTGCCTGCTCCAGGATCAAATAGGAGGGCACGACGGAGGATCGAGGGAAGGTGGCAGGGAGGGGGATGAAAACGCGCGAGACGCGCGCACTTCCTGTCAAAGGATCAACAAGTCCTGTCGAGGACCCGGCGGATTCTTCGATTTGGAAAATCGGCCGAGAGAAAGGTGAGATGGCTGAGCCAAGAGAAAGGAGATACGGCATCGAGGAGAGGCGGTTACCACCTCGAAGTCGAAGCGCGTAACGATCATCATCGCGATCGCGCTCCGCTTTTCCTCCTTTCCTCATCCCCCTTTTCCTCTCCTTTCCTTTTTTTTTCTTTTCCCTTCGGTCGTCTCAACCGTTTCTAACGGAACAACATTTCTCTTTTCCCCCAACCACGCGCATCTCCGATCATTGCGAACCGTCCCGAAAATGTTGAATAAACTTAGCGCATAAAGTTCAGAACCGCTGATCTCCGGCGCCGGTGGTGGATCGAACGGATCGGCCGATTGCGGGCGAAGGGAACGGTGGCGGGACACGGGGACGCGGCGGTGAGTTATGCGCGCATAAGTCACGGGGCCCGGGGAAATATTTATTGTCGGGAGGCGAAAGAAGAATCCTTGCAGATACGAGATGGAAAGCGCGGAACGTGAAAGCGCGTGCGGCGGAGGATCGGTCGGGCGTGGAAGTGATTCATTGAGCGGTGGCGTGCATGCGCCGCGCGTATTATCTAGATAATGACGAGTTACACGCCGCTCGAAAATCTTGGGCAGCGTAGGTCAGGCCTTGGGGATAACGGGTTATTCGCGCGGTGGGCATCGGGAATCGCGAACGGCGATCGCGGCCTGATCGCACAAGTTCATTAAACTCGGTAGGCGTGCCCCGGCCCCGAGAGGATACGGTTAAGTATGACAATGCGCTAGATTCGATCCGATCTTCCCATCCCATTTCCCGTCCTGCTCGCCTAATCATTTCTCCTAGGAGAGAATTCTCGATTTTTTCGTATAAGTCCGTCTCTTTAACGGGATTAATTATTTTACGCGAGAAAGGCTTGAGAAGAAGGCTTTAATTTAATTTTTGTTTAGTTTTCGATTCGAAGATGTTTCACCGATGAGTTTTTTTTTTTTTTTATATTGATCGCGTTGAGAGCGACATTTTTCGGGGGGATTAAAAATGAGGAGGGTATTATACAGTCTAAAAGGGGGTGTGATATAGCATCGAGAGATGCAATTAATTCGTGGGACCGGGCAGCTCGTAATTTCGCTTAGAGATTTCTACGGGATCATCGGCGGATTTATTACGGGTATATAATACGCGCGTACAGGTTAATATCTCTGTACTCCCGATTAAAAATCATTTTTCTAAGATCTCGGGGTCCTCGACGATGTCCAATTTACTTCGAAGAGCTACTGGGAACGATCATAATTCAAGGATAATTACTTAATAACAGATCGGCGCGCATCGAATCTGCACCGGCTTTACGTGATTCCTCAAACCATTTTCCTATCGATCCTGTCCGTCCACGCAGGCAAAAGTGTCCACGACACCTTGACTTGTCCCAATTTCCTCTCTCTCTCTCTCTCTCTATAAACCATTAAATATTATAAATCTATTCGTCGATGTCGCGCTTCTCGAAACTATTCAACATCCTTCCCATCCGACTTTCTTTTTTTCGAGGAGAAGAAAAAGAGGGAATATCATCGTCGATGTATACACGTCGACGAAAGAGGACGAGGAAAGAGAAGAAGGAGGAGAAGGGGAAAGAAAAGAAAGAAAGAAAGAAAGAAAAGAAGAAAAAAGAGAAACGGGGAGGCGAGGAACACGCACAACTCTATTTGTATCGGCGGAGAAACCTATCCCATCGATCTCGATCGGTGGGTCGGCTCGGCCTCGCGAGATGGTTAATAATTTCCAGCGGTAATATCGCGCGATATAGCTGCTCGTCATCGGATAACGCTATCTCAATTCCGAGGCCTAGTGGAGCGTACGGTGGAGCGGCAATTTCATATAAAAACCACGACCGCGTGTGCGTGGATCTCCTCCACCACACGCGGGTAAAATCGATGCGCGCACACAAGCATACGCAAGCGGCCGTGTACACTCTAAAACCGTTCTGGGTCGTACGTGTGTCCGGTGTTCGCGTCACGGACGCGTATATGCATCAGGATGACCGATCGCCGGCTTCTTCTTTCTTTTCCACCGCTCTCTTAACCGGCTTACCACCCTGTGTACACCCGCCAACTAGCCAGAACCCATTACCAGGGAGAGGGAGAGAGAGAGAGAGAGAGACGGGTCTTAGAGACCCGATCGGGCACGCATCGAGCGTGGATGGATGATCGAATGGTTGTGGATCGTGGCTACGCCGAATTGTTTCGAAAGGGACGGACGAACGGACGACGGCGGGTCAGGGGTTTGATGCATGGATGGATGATACGCGGTGGATCGGTCGAAGGAAGAAGCGCACGTTACATACTGCACGTTACACGGTGAGTTTGACGCGTGTACACGGATTGCGTCGTCGCGGCGACCGGCCGCAGAGTTCGTCGAACTGGAATAGAATTCCATTCGGACCGCTTCTAGGGGTGGATTCTGACGCGCTGCCCGCTAAAATAAGACCGCGCACCGGCCGGATTTAGAGAGGAGCCGTACCATTGCCGTAGGTTCAGATTCGCCAATTTTCTCTCTTCTCTTTTCTCTCTCTCTCTCTCTCTCTCTCTCTCTCTTTCTCTCTCTTTCTTTTTTTCTTTATCTCTTATTATATTTTTTTAATTTTTTTCTTTTTTTCTTATTCCGTCCCATCGCCTTTGCAACGACGCTCTTTACGACGTCCGTGGGTCCGTTCCGTGGTCATTAGTATGCAAGGAGATCTTTATGATCGAGCGTGGAACGGAATGTCTTGTTAATTGCTTTAAATGGAACTCTTTTACAGTCCTCTCCTTCTTCATAGATCTTGTATAAATAATGGTGCCCCAAGGCGACCACGAGGAATAAGGCCTAAATATAGGCGCCATCCATTCCGGAGTTAATCTCGGTTTCTTGCGCTAAAAGCGATGCTATAACGAGTCAATAATTCCATCCGGACCTGGTCCTCGCCTTTTGGATGGATTCCCGCGCCCGAACGCGGGTAGAACAAATATAACGTCGAAGCAAACGAACTCGGGAGCTGCACTTTCTCGGGAGAGAAAGAAAGGAAGAGGAAAGAGGATCGAAAAGTTTCGAAGCTCTCCTCTCCTCTCCCTCTCTCTCTCGCGAAATTTCTAGAGGAATTCTTTCATCAAAACCGAAAACGCAATGGCAACGAGATCGACGGACGCCGGTGTCGTTAATCGAGATCTCGATGATTACGAGAAGAAGTTTCCCCTCTCTCGCGGTCCTCATGGAGAGAGGAGAGACGACGACGACGACGACGACGCATCGAGTGGTCGTGGGCCTCTCTCGCCTCTGCCTCGTAGATGACGGATGGGGACAGTTGTTGCATCGCAGTCGCTGCCAAGAATATCTTCTCTGTCACCCTTCTCCCCTCACCTTTATCTCTCGAAACGTCACTCTCCTTTCCCCTCCTCTCGAGCCCGTCTCTGTCACTTTATTCGTCTCCTCCCTTCCCCCTCTCCTCTCTTTGACCATCGCACCTCTCTCTCTCTCTATACTCTCTCTTTTCGCTTTAACCCTTCGTCTGTGACGATACTTTTCGTATCTCGCCGTTTCCTATCCGAGCTTCGTTAAGTTTGCATCCGGATCGCGTAATTATATGGGTGCTTATGGATATTCGAATTTGTTTTGCAAGATTCCTCGTGTTCCGTGATTAATTTGGGATGCAAATTGCGTTTGATGTTTTATCGTCGGTGGAGTCGGTGCATATTCCACTTGGCGAAATACATTTTATTAATTTATATTCGTCGCGAATTCTCCTTCAATCTCCAAGAAGTATATTATCGAAGGAACGATTAAACGATTATATTATTTCGCGTATAATTATTTGCACGCGTATTATTTGAAACGTGTCTTTTCTTGCCGTAAATTTCTCGAAAGCACTCCGTATCCGGAGTACTTCTTCCAAATTTACTTAAAATTCCCAAAACTTGACAAAACTCCCCCTGAAACCAATATCTATCCGTCGTAACGAACGATCCTCGGGGTTCCTCGGGGAAGAAGAGAACCATCGATGGGAGAGGGTCAGGAAAAAGAAAAAAAATTCGCGATCGTAAGCGTAAAGCACGTAGGATATAACGGTGGTATCTATGATATCGAGCGCAAATTGTTAGCCTCGGTCTTGTCTAACTATCCAGTGAATCCAGTGGTCGATCCGCCGTAGTAAACTGTTATAACTCGAGGGCTTTCCGGTGGTACGTACACGAACGATTGGTGCCGGCCGGATCTGGCTGCCTTACGTTCCAAGACAGATCGTGGAGCGTGGATCGAGAACACGAGCTGCGTACACGAGGCTTGCGTTTAGAATATTAATGGCCGTTGTGTATATCGGTGCTCGCGGGACTATATTATCGAGTAGTCGGTTGGAAAGTAATTGGCGGTGTTTGCTTCTTCGTTTCTCTCTCTCTCTCTCTCTCTCTCTCTCTCTCTCCGTCTTTTCTCCACTTTTCTTTCTTTCTTCATTTCTCGATTCACTCGCGAGCAATAACAACAACAACAACGTAAGAACAATTTCGCGTATAGCATCGAGAGAGTATCCGTTAATGTCTTCGAACACTGCGAACGGCGCATTTACAGAGATACGGCAACTTACGCTTAGCAGAGCAGAAATGTATTTCAGTTATCACTATGATTTATCGCCTTTGGATTTTTTTCGCTAACGAGCGTCAGCCATGTAATTAACTTTGTAGAGCGGGAATGTAGAGGCGGCCGGCACCAACCGACTATTGGCAGGCCTCTTCTTTCGCGCGAGCAACAACCGACTTGCAACCGACTCGCGGCGCGCACTCGTGTTTATGCATTCTCTCCCGTGTCGAACCTCGCGCGTACACGAGTATTTCTTACACCCGCGCCGTGTACATACAGCGGCGAAAAAATTCACGCCGCTGTGAAACGAAATTGACACGAGCGAAAGAAAAAAAAGAATACCGACGAAGCCCCTCCCCTCCCCTCGAGACGATACAGGAAACGAAGTTCCTCTCCCTTTTTTTTTGATTTTTTTTTTTTTTTTTTCGGCCCCTGAACCTATTATTATACACGTATACAAGCTGGAAAATTAAAAGTGTCACGGACTACTGCCGCACGATGATTATACGGATAATGTACCCGGTGACGCGATAAACTTCGAGCTAATTCTTCGATGCTCGATTTGATGAATTTTTCGCGGGGAATATCTGGAATAATTCGGCTCGATATTAAATATAGGAATAGTAAACGAATGATAAATGAAACGCGTTGATTTCGCTCGGATGGAGTTCCATTCGTTTAAAATTGTTGATCAAGTCGGTCGAGGTATATTTCGAGGTAACACCCTGTACATCGAACATTATGTTTATACATAAAACATCCCGGCACTTGGTAATCAGATGCGCGAAATCGACAGATCCGCGAAATATGTATCAAGAATATTCAATCGACTCAAGCATGAACCATGGACGTTCATGCACCGTGCACGATTTTCCATCCGGAATTGCAGATTAGTCAATATTTTAATTACTCGCATATCGCAGGGCTCTATCGAATCGAAAAGAGGGAGGACGAGGTCGGAGGAGGAGGAGGAGGAGGAGGAGGAAGAGGAGGAAGAGGAGGAGGAGGAGGAGGGCTCGCGGAAGGGAGGGGTAGTGAGATCGAGGTGGGTCGAAAGGGCGTTCCGTCGAACGTCCAAAAATCGAGGATTAAAATTCATTTAGCATTAACAACGACTCCCGTCGAATGCACTCCGTGTAAAGGCTGCTCCCTGAATCTATATTGAGCACCGGTTCCACCTCTCGGTTACCATAGCTAGCCGGAGAGCTAACGGCTTCTCGATTTTTGTGGGATTTTATCAGGGAGCGGGCAGCAGAGCTACGCCCGCCGATGCGTATATGCACGAGCTTGCGCGCAAAGAGAAGCAACACGAGGAAAAATAATAATAAAAAAAAAAAAAAAAAGAAAGAAAAAAAAAGAAAGGGAAAAAAATAGGAAAAAATAGGGAAAACGGGGAAAAAAGGAGGACGAAAGCGATACGGAGGGAGAGAAAGAGAGGGGAAGGAATGGCAGAGGCGGACAGAGAGAGAGAGAGAGAGAGAGAGGGAGAGAGATGGAAAGTGGAAGGAGAGTGGAACACGTAGCGCGATAGAGGGAATGGGAGAGGAGGAGAAAGAGAGAGAAAAAATGGAGAAGCAACGCGAAAACAAGAATCCATGCGGCTATTGCGGCTTCCGTTACGGCAGAGATGCTGCTGGTGGTGCTGCCGGTGTTGCTGATGTCGGTGCTCGTTCGATCTTCGTAGCCAGGACCGAAGCCAGAACGGCTGCCTTCGAACCGGTTTCCAACTCTCCGGATCGCGTAAACTGAGTGACAGCCTTTTCGAAACAGGCTTTCCCGCCCTTCGACGATCGACCGCGAAACGGTGCACGCCCGTTACGATCGATCTCCCCGCGAGCGCCACTCCGCCTCTTTTATATATTTTTTTAGTTTCGCCAACGATATCCTCGACACCGGTGCAGGATAAGATCCGGAATCTGGCCGGGAGCAAGGATCTCCGCCGGTTGCCAACCTCGTCACGGCGAGAACGCAATTAGAAAGTCGCGAAACGCGTTATCTTCTGTCAGCCGAAACATCCTGTCTACCAACATCTCTCCACTCCTTCCTTTTTTTTCCTTCATCCTAGTTCGATCTTAGATAATCGGCAAATTAATTGCAAGATCACCACGGAATCGCACGGATCGTTTCATCGTTCTAAATTATCCGGCCTTTCTCCTGCCTACCTGTCTCTCTTTCTTTCTCTTTCTCTCTCTCTCTCTCTCTCTCTCTCTCTCGAGGTCGCGTCCTATCGCGATCAGGGCCAGAAGCAGGGTCGCAAAAGAGGAAAAGAAAGAAAGGAAAGAAAGAAGAAAAGAAAGAAGGAAAAAAGGACGAGTAAAGGATGATGCCTCTGCTTGCGCGCCATCTTTCGATTCGCCCTTACAGCGGCGGATTCAACTTTGTAACTCATCCCCGTCGATCACGTGGATGGTCGATCGGCCGATTAGCAATAACGGAGTTAACGAGCGCGATCTCTACGCTCGATCGCGGCTTGCCGCGTGTCAATCGACACGCGGGAACGGGGCCTTCGTCCCATTGGACGAAACGGGCGATCGATGGTTGCGGGGAAACTGGATTAATCGGAGAGATCGATTATCCGGTATGAAATCGTGTAACGTGTATTTACCGCGGGATAATTCGTAAGGAAAACTTTAATTCCGCGCGATTAATCGCTCGCTGCTATCTCTCGCGGCATCGCGTTTCTTTCCTCTCTATATCATCGAGAGCCCGCTCCGTTTTCACGGAGGAGAAGAAGAAAGTTGTAAATAACGATTCGATCGAGCGATTTATCCGGCGATAACGATTTCCTTTTCTTCTTTTTTTTTTTACTTTTTCTCTCGTACTCGCGGATCTCGAGAGATTTCCACGATATCTTATATTATATACGTATTAGATACGTACGTATCCATTGACACCCGATTGCACCTGCGAATACGCTTAACCGAGCGTAACGTTTCCTTGCGACGTTTGACGAATGTTCGAGTTTTTAACGGCGCGGCAACGATTCTCTTTTTTTTTTTTTTTTTTTTAAACGTCGCCAGCCTTAGGAATCACGAGCGTCGCGTAACGGCCATCTTTCTCGTCTCGCTTTACACGTTATTTTTAAATCAACGTTACACCCTGCACGCTACCTGACCGCCGCTCCGCGCCGCGCGCAGTGCCGGTCGAAAAATGTGAAAGTGGGAACCGCGTGTTCCCGTGGTACGAGATAAGTGGCATGCGTGCACACCGACCGCGATATCGCGAGGGGACTTGGCGCGATAATGATAATCTGTATAAACGATAATGATAGAAGATTCGTAATTACGCAAGTTTCTACAAAGATATCTCGATGATGCGACGTAACGCAAACACGCATACACGCACGATCATTAGAGAGAACGACGATCGAGCCGTTTCCGCGCGAAATAATACACGAACGAAATCGGAGCGGTCGTCCGCCGATCCGAAGCAAAAGTAGCGGCGCTGCCCGCAGTAAGTCATATCGACGACACGCAGAGCTTTCTACGTAATTACTGGTATCGATTTCGGTGTATTACTGGCAGGAAAATGCATAAACGTGTTATACGCTTGCCCCCGCGATTTTTCCCTCCCTCTCTTTCTCTTTCCCTTTCCCTCCCTCTCTTCCCCTGTGTTGGACTGCACCAAACTGCGCCACTAGCCCGTGGAAATTGGAGCAACGACGCGTTCAAGACGTTATTTTCTTGCCGGGGCCAAATTTCCTCCCTGTTTCACGCGGTTGTTCCTACGCTGTTATCGTAAATCAGCGTACCCGGCCCAACTTTCGCGCCACGCTGGAAACGATCCCTGCCAAATTGGCGAACCGCGTGCACTCGTTACCGCCTTCCCCTCTCCCCGAACAGGGGGGAGCAACCGAGATGATTTTTTTCGATACGTAAACACGTATGGCCGTGATTCGCCACGGTTGCGAAGAGATTGCAATGGAATCTTTTTTTTTTTATTCCCCCTCCCTATATCGGTCTTTCGAGACTCTTAACTTGACGGGGTATCTCATCCGTGAATACGAAAAGGTTAACAAGAGTGAGGAAGAGAAAGGAAAATTCGGATAAAAATTAGAAATGCGATAAAACAATTTTCAATTTTTACCGCGTCACTGACGCGCCGCCGTTCACCGACTGCGCATGCGCCGATGCGCGAACGAAGTAGCAACGTTGCGACGAAAGATGTGTAGATGCCAGGTAAAGGGAAAGCATAGTAAAGCAACCTCCTGTGTTTCGAAACATTGGAAACGGTATATACGGACGAAAGGAATGAGGTGGAGTATTCGCGCGAGTATCGTCGAGAGGAATTCGTCGAAAAATCGAGAGGGAGAGGGGAGAGGGGACGACGGCGAAGACGAGGCGGACATTTCCCCCGAGCGGTCGCCCCGTGATAATTAAAGAAGTTTATTCATATGAGATGCACGCGAGTTAACGAGCAACATGGATGATGCTCCTCGCTAAGCAGCGCTCCAGATAATGATGCTGCGCATCGGTCTGCGCCGTTGCGCGGTTGCCAGCGCTTCCGCTGCGTCGGTGCTGCTGCGCCGTTACACGCACCCGGATCAGCTGCATCTAGAGCCGAATGCGTGTATGCACCTAGACGGGCCGAACTGACACACCCATAATCACGGCAATTATGCACACGAAGCCACGACAGCCTCCTCTCTCTCTCTCTCTCTCTCTCTCTCTCTCTCTCTCTCTCTCTCTCTCTCTCCTACCGACTCACCGCTGCTCCTCGATCCCTTCCTCCCTTCCTCCGTCTCCTCGCATCCCCTCTTTCGCGGTACCCCCCTTTCCATCGTCGGCGAAGTTGCCTTCCACGGACGAAGAACGTTTGATCGTTTACCCCGACGCGATTTAATTATTATGCCTTCGGATTTCTTTCGCACTGCCGTTGAATAAAAGCAGATCCTCCTCGCGGGGAATGGGAGGGGGGAAGGAGGGATGAGGAGGGGGGATTCGATACGTGCAACGCGTCACATTCTTCGCGTTTCGTTTCGTTGCTGTCTTTATTGGTTCTCTAGGTGACGCCTGCCGGTCGCGGTGAATGAAAGACGTGGCCTGGAGTGTGTATAGAGAGGAACGCAAGGAACGATCGAAGGAACGGTGTGCGATCGATCTTATTGGAAGTGGTAGCACCTAGAAGCTAGAGTTTGCTTTGCCTTGAAATCACCATCGTGACGGTTGCATTGTGTACGATGAAATGATTAGGTTGGATAGTTTCGAGGGGATATAGTGGGAAAGAAAGAAAAAGAGAAGGAGGAGGAGGAGGAGAAGGAGAGAAATAATCGTAACGGGCAGAGAGAGAGAGAGAGAGAGAGAGAGGAGAATTCGCGCACGGCCATCACTTTAATCGGCATTAGCGGGCTCGCGCTCGCGCTCTCTTATGAATACGCGCGAAAATAGATACAATGTTGGAATACAAAATAAACGCCGGGCATCCACGGCCAACGCGGTTCAATCTGATTGCGGGCTTAATGAGCGGTATTATGCAACCAGTGCTGGAACGGAAAAAGAAAGAAAGAAAGAAAGAAAGAAAAAAAAAAAATCTATGAATATTACAGGATATGCGATTGCAAAAGAATATTAACGGTATATTATTACGTGTTAATTATCACAACACGTCAATCGTCTGGCCCATCATAATTTACACTTCAAAACCCGTGCCCGTTCCGAACGAGTGATTCCTTCCCATCGTGAGCGAGCATCGACTGGTCACCGAAAAACATTTGTTTGCCTAACCAAAGATATTAATTGCCTCTGTTAAAACGCATTAACGCCATTAATTACGTAGCTCTCAAGCTCTCGTTGGCTCTGCCAACGAGAAAAGAGAAGGAAAGAAAAGAAAAAGAAGAAAAAAAAGAGAAATGAAACGAAGCGAAAAAGACGAAAAGGATCGGGGAGAAAGAAAGAACGGGAGAGAAATCACGAATATTTAGCGACGTTGGTCGGGCCGAGGCAGAATTTTCTGCCGCATTAAATATTACTCCACGTTAGCGCACGCTCATAATTTTCCTTCGTTTCGTCGTACGAGCGTATCTTTCGTGCGGCATGGCGCATAACGAATCTTCTACATTGGCCGTTCAGCCGCGAGTTCCGCGGCTGCGAAACGCCTTCTTCCTTCCTCTTATTCCTCCTCCTCCTCCTCTTCTTCATCTCCTTCTTCTTCTTCTTCTTCTTCTTCTTCTTCTTCTCTTCTCTTCTCTTTTCCCTCCCCTCTCTGAACAACCGGCGCAACTATACTTCTTTTCACCACTACTACATGCTCTAAATTCGGTTTCAAGGGGCAAGCTGGTTCGCTCGTGAAGTGAAAAAAACTCGCGAAACGGAGCCTAAACGAGGCGGACCGAAAGATACAACACGTGGCCAGACGAAGCACACGCACACGTATATACATACACACACGGTAGTAGTAACCTAACCACGGTTAGGCTCGTTCCCTCCCAACCGGTACGCACTTTCAATTTTGGACATCTCTTCGCCGAGTGACCTAAAAACCAAGGAAGATTATCCTCTTCGTCCGGTGAAACTTCAGCCTCGCGTTCGTATATACCTACCGAAAGAGACTAGAAGAGTTATCTTCCAACTTCGTGATTCGAAAGGCAAAGGGAGGAGGATCTCCTAAGAAGATTTTTCGCCTCTCTCGATTGCTTTTAAGAAAAAAAAAAAAAAAAAAAAAAAAAAAANAAAAAAAAAAAAAAAAAAAAAAAAAGAAAAAAAGAAGGAAGAGAATCGCGTTGGGAAAGGGTGGAATTGGTCGGGCAGGTTGAGCCGAGATTTAAAGCGAAATAATTGTACCGCGTAGGCGAATGATTTAATTAGTTTGATTCATCGCGGTGCACGGGGATTGTCCCGTGAAAAACACGGTACTCGGGCAAGGACGGGTTTTAATTTAGTGGCCGTGTTTCACGCGCGATCATTTCCGCGATAATATCGCCGTAACCCGGCGGCGATTAATACCTGAGACATCAACGGAGGGGGGGGGACCTTTCCGGGCCACGTTATTATTATCCGGGAATCGTAGTTTCACGGCCGATAATTATAACCGCGGTGCACACCGCCACCATTTGTTCGTAATAACTTCTTATGCGGTATCATTGTGCCACGTGGTCGTTTGCAATAAAGTTGGACGCCAGTTTCTCCGGGCTTTCACGGTTTCGGCTCATGATCTTGGCAATAATTTCGATAAAAGTGAAAACCACCGGTTTCTTCTTTGTTTCTCGGATTTCCGTCCCGCGATAATCACTCCCGAATCATTTCGCTAATAGCGAACGGACGAGCGCACTTTCACTTTTCAAATTTGCGATTACCTTGCCCGGTGTTTCTCTTCCTTTTTTTCTTTTTCTTTTCACGATAGAAACAGAGAGAGAGAGAGAGAGAGAGAGAGAGAGAAAGAAAGAGAAGAAAGGGATCTTGAACGATTTCTCGTTCTCGAGAGACTTCCTCGGATCGAAATCCCCCAACGGCCCTGAGCCGTCTCTCGTACAAAGGAAACTACGTTGGCCGGATGTCAATGGGCCGCCTAATTTCGCGTGGCAGCGAGGACGCGCGTCCCACCCACGCGTCACTTCTTCGCGCCGACGATTGAATACCTTCTTCTATAACGGTGAAATATTCGTGAGTATACGCGGTGTTGGACGAAGATAAAACGCGTTGTTCGACATGCGAACTATCGGTATGTTTTCGCGATAAGATAGACGAAACGCGTGGCGAAAACTTCGTCACGTGAAGGAGTTTCGGTTTGGGCGGGGAGGATGCGAGAGGAAGAGAAGAAAGAGAGACAGAGAAAGAGAGAGAGAGGGAGAGAAAAAGAGAAGAGAAAAGAGAGATGAGGAGGAGGAGGAGAAGGAGGAGGAGGAAGAAGAAGAAGGAGAAAAAAAGGAAGAAAAAAAAAAAAAAAAAGAATCACGAGGCCAAATTCGGCCAATGCACATTTCGCGCGAAATAACTTGCTCGCCGTCCGATTCATCCCACTCCGGTCGAGCAACCCTCACCACCGTGGCGTTGGCTCGCACAACCCTGACGTCTCTTACCCCACCGCCCCCAGCATCGCCACCACCGCCGCCGCCACCACCATCGTCTACTCTACCCCACTTTCGTGCCTCCTCCAATGTATTCCTGGCGTTTCGCACTGCAAGGTCAACAAACTTCTCCCCGATAAAAAATAAATGAAACGCAGGACTGTTTGAAATTGTAACAGTGGCAACCGAGGGAGATTGCTCCCGATACTTTAAAGAGGCACCATTCCTTCCGTCGTCCTTTACTACGAGCCACGACAGCTTGTCATCTTCTACCATTTTTTTTCTTTACTTTCTACGTCTTCTTCTTCTTCTTCTTCTTTTCTTTTCTTTCCTTTTTCTTTTTTTCCGTTTTACTTTCCTCCCACTTTTTTTCCTCCCCATTTCGTCGTCCACTTTCCCTTCAATCGTCTTTTTTCGCCATTTAAGGTTAAGGCGATTGTCCGCGAGAGACGCGGACTTTTCGCGCGCGAACGAAAAGATCGATTTTTGGCCGGGATCTCTCTTACAGGAAATCCCTGATCTGATAATAGACGATCCCCTATTCTCACGGATATGCGAGACACTCGAAACTGCCATGCACGCGTGCAATCGCTCGTTCCCGAAAGACGAATTCCAACGACGGATTTCTCGTCTTCCGCCGTCTCTCCGTTGAATTTCGTTTCGCAGTGGATTCCGCGGATCGTGCACAGACCTGCCGGCGACGAAACCTTCTTTTTTTTTTTTTTTTTTTTTTTTTCCACGGAACGGTGTTGCGTGCACGTACGCGTCGCTCTCGCTTACGTACACGTAAATGGCGTGGATATGGAAACGCGTTGGATGTTTATGACGCGGCTACGAGCCATTGCCCCTTCCTTTATCTCGTAATAAGCGCGACTGCTTAATTACCGATAATCGAATACCGCAGAAATTCGTTCCGCAGTCGCAAGAAAACCGGCGTTCGTAAATTAAGCGCGCAAATCGAGGCAAAACTCGGAGCGGTCGATGGGAAACGGGGAGGAACACGCGATCGCCGATTTGGGAAGAATATCGACGATTCTTTGGAAACGAACGAAGTCGTTGCAATTTGTCACCGATTTACGCGTTATTATCCAGCTTTAGACGTACGTCGAGTCTAAAGGGAATGCAAATAGAAGAGTACGTACACTCTCCAAATAACTGGACGTTAAGTGGAATTGGCAATACGAATAAATTTATGTAGTTATGAAAATTACGATACAAATATTTTATTATAAATTAACGACTATTTAGCGGCTTAAGAAGTCCAAGTCTTAATTATATCCTATTTTACCGTAAAACATCATCCTCCTCTTCCGTATACTCGTCTGCACAACCAACAACGATTACTCAACAATCACCATAATTTTCCCCTCGCGCTATGAAATTTTCATCGAATACAATCAACCTTTACGATTCCGAGCCTGTGTTCGCGGGTATCCAATGTGAAATAAAAAAAAAAGAAGAAGAAGAAGAAGAAGAAGAAGAAGAAGAAGAAGAAGAGAAAAAGAACACGTTACGTGCACGGTTCACGTTTGAGTACAGGAAAAACGCGATTAAACGATCGGGAAAAAAATCGGTCGTTTCCGCGAAACGGTGGGCAGCGGGAGAGGCGAGAAGGAATGGAAACTCGCAAGAGCTTGGAAGGGCAACCGCGTAATCTCGCGATTACACGTTATTTTAATCTTCTCCGGCCGTCGCTGATCGACGCGTCACCGCGCGTTGCGCGGCGGCGGCGGCGGATGTCGTAAAATTACGGTGGCCGCCGCGTTAAAATCGAAAAAGATTCCGAATTGCTCGCGCTCGCATACAACGGTCGCGCGTACAACAGCTGTGGATGGAAAATTATAACTCGTCACGCGAACCGCTAGCCGGGGAGAGGCTAGAGGACAACGCTCTAAAACGCTCGGGCTCTTTCCACAGCGAATTTAACGGGCGTATATGGCTGAGAGAGGGCCATGGCTGGCTAGAACAAAAAGTGAATGGTAATACGGCGGCGACCAAGGATGCCATAATGGAAGCCCACGACCAACACGACGACCGCTCCCCGTTTGCTCTACTTTTTTGCCGACACCGTATGCTCCCAACTTTTGAACTCCGTATAAAGATCGCGTCTTCTTTCCTTCTCTTCCCCCTCTCGACTCGGCTCGAGAATTGGGTGCGAAAAGTATTGCGAAAGAATTAATACGATATCCCTCGAAAGGAGATATCGATTACGTCGAAGCAGATGTAAAATCGAAACACCGAAAAGAGGAGGAAAATCGATCGGAAGGGAAAAATCATGGTATCCCGGTGATTAGCCGGCGCTAGGCGTTAACGTTGCTCGGAGCAGGTTTGGCGGGGCCGCGGTGTGCGTGAGCGAGAGAGCAAGCGAGTGTGTGCGAGTGCGCGCGAGCATGTAGTCGCGAGCGAGCGAGCGAGCGAGCGGACGGGCGAGCGCGCGAGGGAACGAGAGAGGGATAGCCGGGGCGATCGTGGAACGGAGAGAGAGAGAGAAAGGGAGAGAGAGAGAGAGAGAGAAGCGGGTCCCGGCAAACAAGAAGCGAGCCGCAATGCATTCGCTCTACTCGCTAGATATAAATACGCGACAGAGGGCAAGGAACCAACCACGCCTGCACCGACAGCTACTGCCTAACGACACGGACACGCACACGCGGTCGCTCATTGTGATAAAGCAGAAGAAGGAGCAGAGAGAAGGATGGAAAGAGTAGGAGAGGGAGGGAGAGAGAGAGAGAGAGAGAGAGAGGAGGATATGGAAGAGAGAAAAAGAGGGAAAGAGGGAAAGAAAGAGCCGCGAGCAGGGAGAGTAGAAAGGGGAGAGGGAGATGGTGGAAGAGAAAGAAGGAAGGAAAGAGAAAGAGTGGGGAAAAAAAGTGGGAGCGAGAGAGAGAGGGAGAGAGAGATAGGTGTAGGCTGCGTTCGTTCGTTCATGCGCCCATCCGCGCGCTCGAAGTTGGGACGAATGTGGCCGGTCGAGTCTCTAGAAGACGCGGCCAAATATTGCATCCTCGGATAAATATAGGCGGACACGGGTGCACAGGCCGTGCTGCTCGAAGCGATGTTAACGCACACTTTTCTTCTCGGTTGCACGGCTGTCTTTGGGACGGCACGCAGCCATCTAGCCACCGACGGCATTCCTCTTGCGGGCTCTTTCTCCTCTTTCCATGTGCGAGAGCGATCGTTAAATTCGTTTCGTGGCCGAGAACTTCGGGGCCGGCACGTTGCCCCGTTGCCTCTCCTCGTTCTTCTTCTTCTTCTCGCTTCCTCCGCACTTTTTCCAATCCTCTCCACTCGTTTTTTTTTTTTTTCGTTCCTTCGGTTTGTTCCGTTTGTTTCGATCGAGAAGGGAAATATCGAGAGAGAGAGAGAGAGAGAGTTTAGGATGTATCGTAGGAGGAATGGACGTAAAAATCAAAGGGGATGGATTTGGTTCGAGCGAAAGCACGAAAATTTGTAGAGAGTGGCGCGCGAGCGAAACGCGATTCCTCCAGAAAGTCGGCAAGCTCGCGTTCGAAATCGCGACGTTATCATACCGACGTTACCGCGCCCGATAACTCGCAATCGGGTCAGCACAACGGTGCATTGTGAATAACCGCAATAACAAATATATCCTTTCCACGATATTCGCCACGGCTTTGTTTCGATTACGAGGAGAAATCGTGCAACCCTCGAAACGAATTCGAGATCGGCAAAATAAACTCCAAGTCGTTGATCTCATCGATCGATGGATAGAGAGATGGATCGATCAATGTTCTCGATGTTGAACTTCGTGTTTCACCTTAACACGAAAACCGAAGACGGAGCGGCTTTCTTCGTATTTTCGCGGCACGTATACGCGAAAGAAGTCTCGATTCGAGTAAAGCGCAGCAGCCGTCGTCGCTTTGTTTTCGCAGCAGCAGGCATAACCTTCGAACGGGCGGCGGGCGCGAGCGTGTCGCGGCTGGTGCACGTGGCTACAACACGGCCAGGCATAGTCAGTGAAAATCATCGTGCGCGGACATTGGGTGGCGGGAAACGTGCGTGATACCATGGGGGGAGGGGTGGGCCACGGAGGGAGGCCCTAATCAAGCTAGCGCGTGAAACCTAACCTAACGTAGCGACGGTCCGGGGGTGGAAGGGGGGACGGCCCCCGTGTCGCCCCCGCGGCGAGGCGAGGCGGCGGCCAGGGAACAGAGCAGACAGAGAGAAGAGACGGTTATCGCGGAAGTTCGGCAATTATAGGTGCCGAGTCGCGTTTTTTTTCCACGACTGATATTGATTTGGGAGAGGCAGTTCGTATTCGTGGCACGAGCATACCTTGTGACTCGCACAGGCGGCCGGCAGCGCGATGCATCACGGCGCACCGCGCATCGAGGGGTACATCGGGCACAGGGAGTGAGAGACGAACGAGGGGAGGCAGAAGACGAGGGGGAGGAAAGCCGACTGGAAGAGCCCCCACTCCGAAACCTCCTCTCCGCCGAAACTCCCCCTACCATGCAACCCCACACCCCCCACCACACGCGCTATCAAATCCCTTCCACGCTCGTGCAACGGACATAACTTCCTCGCTGCTCCGACTCCATTCGCCTCTCTCCTTCCCTCCCACGACTCCGCCGTTCCGTCTCTCCTTTTCTGGCCTGGGATGCGTCCTCTCCTCCGGCTCGGTCACCGCCGCCGCCACCACTGCCACTGCCTCCGCCGTCACCACCACCATCGCCGTCACCACCACCCTTCTCTCCGTTCGCCAGGGGCGAACTTTGCATTTCGCCGCCCCTGGATTCCACCACCGATTTCTAAACCGATTTCGTAAGATCGGTAACAGGGGAAAGTTGTATTTATAGCTGACAACGGCAGATAGAAATGTCCACCGATGTTGGTTTCGCGAGATCGTTCGGCGAAAGAGGAGGAAAGTACTCTCGTTCGTATTCTTTTTCTCTTTTCTTTTCTCTCTTTTCTCGGGAACGAGAATTTTTAATTTAAATCTCGGAACAACGAACGGGGATAGATCGAGGATTAAGTTTTCCCCTCGCACGAGCGGGCGATTCTTCGAAAAATTACTCCTCGAACCTCCTCGGTCCTCCTCCTCCTCCTCCCGAAACGTAGTCGGTTTCGAAGCACGGTTTCGGGACCGTGAGGTACCCGGGCCGTATCTGTAATTGACTCACGAACAAAGTATAAATTCGCTACCGTCCAATTAACGACAAAATCAAGAGGAACTCGTTGACCGGCAATCGTCTGCATGCGAGGCCGTCGAGAAAATTTTGCCCGTCACGCTACCCCAATTTACCCGTACCGGTTGCAATAGCCGAACAACCGAAGGACCAAAGTGGATAACCAAAGGGGACACGGAGAACGAGGGAGAGATATCTAGGGGTTCTCCATCCCTACTCGACTCGAGGCGCACCTCGTGCCCCTGCATCGTGGAAGAAGGAAGAATCGGTCGGGTTTAACGCGCGCGTGTTACGGAACCGGAGCCGCGTGAATCCGCCCCTGCCGCCATCACCACTGGTTCGACGCCGCGCCGGCACCTTCTCCGCTCGTCCTCTCCCGACCACGGTTGTCTACCATCCCAAACCCGAACCAGTCCAGAAATCCCCACTCCGGGAGCGCGCACCGCGGCGACGGAAGTGTGGCAACGCTGCAGCTCGCCAGTGTCTCGGTCTTGGCGAGTTACTCGGGGGGGCTCAGGCCGAGTCTACCGAGTTTGTGTCTACCGGCGCGGGTAACCTGAAAGCGAGTGTGCCGAGGATCAAAGTCGCGGGCCTCTAGCCGGCATGCGAGACCGTCTCGCTGCTTGAAGGCCGTAACCGGGAAAAACGTGATCGAAAGGGAGGACCGGTCGAGGAGGAGAAAGAGAGAGAGACAGAGAAAAAGGACGAAGAAAGAAGAGAAAGAGAGAGGGAGAGAGAGAGAGAGAGGAGAGAAAGAGAGAGAAGAAGAACCGGGGGAAAGACCAAAAAAAAAAGAAAAAGGAGTTGGAAAAAATTAAAAGTTGCGCTTCGTTCGTTCTGGCTCCTAAAATAATAACCGAGAAGTTTTTTTTTCACGGCCGCGATCATCGGGGAACGATATCGTGTCACAACGGAGGGATCGCGACGTGGTAGGGAAAAAGAACGACACAGGAGACACAGGAAGAAGAGAAAAGAGAGGAAAAAACGAAAGGAACGAGAGCCAGAGACGGGACACACGTTTCGCGCGTTTGTCGTTCGTCACGTCACATCTTGCCCGCCGTGATCACGCGAACGTGCGCGCTTCGAATCTACATTACGTTCTATACGACACCTAACCACCTACGTGCACGCGTATATACGTACGCGGTACGGACACGCGCGTGTATACGTGTACGTGAATATCGTCCGTACAGAAGACGAGGCAGAAGAAACAAAAGGAAAAAGAGAAGGAAAAAAAATATATTCATACACACACACACACATACATATATATATATACGTGTACATACGTGTATATATAAATATATATATATATATATATCGACACGGTGAAAAGGAAAAACGCGCGACGAAAAAGCAGTGTAAATGGCGCTCTCCGCACAGAACCAGTCGACGTCGTACGTGAACTTATATTACTCGATCGTCCAGCGTGCGGCGACACGCTACTTTAAGGAATATTACAACTCCGGTGAGTACCAGCAACCAGCAATCCACTACACCGGAATATATTATAACCGTTTCTTCGTTGTTAATCGTCGATGTCCCGCAAACGAGAGAGAAAGAGAGAGAGAGAGAGAGAGAGAGACGGAGCGAGAGCGAGAGCGAGAGCGAGAGCGAGAGAGAGCGAGAGCGAGAGAGAGAAAGAGAGAGAGAGAAAAGAAAAAAAAGAGTAAATTAAAAAATCGATCATCATCGGGTTATTTAACCACGAGCATCAAATCCCGTGAATCAAAAATCACACGCATCGAATCGTTTGGCCACCTGTGCGTCGTCCACGTTTTGCCAAAACTACGTCATCGCGAGCGCGCGCTGTATACGCGCGGTTTCGAATTTTCCCGCCCTCCCTCCTTCCCTCGCTCTGGCTCGCTCCAACACACTCGCAGCGGCACACGTATACCTACCAACTCACTCACCCGAACTACGAGCATACACGCGTTCTATCTCCGTTCGTTTCTCTCTCGGCAACTTTGTCCGCTCCCTCCTGATCCACCGCCGACCGACGACTCCCCCACACAATGTACACACACACACACACACACGCACGCACGCACATATACGTACACACACGCGTGCACACCCACGGAACGGCCGTGGCTGTATATACACACACGGGACAAAGACAGATACTACCGTGCCAGCACCTACTAACGGATAAGTGCTCTTCCAACACTGATTAAAACACGCTGCCGGCTAGACACGTGCCCGCTTCTAAACTCGTGTGTGCTCCTATAGTATTCCGGTAGTCGGAGAGAAAGAGAGAACGGGAGTGGAGCGTTACCGAACGAATCACACGTTTCCTCTTCGAACCGGTGTGCTCCGCGTCTCTCTATTCCGGTCATCGTCATCGTCTTCGTGGAGAACAGTGCTCCGAAAAAAAAAAAAAAAAAAAGAAAGAAAAAAAAAGGGAGGGAAAGAGAGAGAAAAAGAAAACGGGTATTAGGTGAACACGGTATAGGGATATAGGAGTCGGGGAATCGTGAAGGAACCCCAGCGAACAGCACGGAAAGAGTCGGAGAGAGAGAGAGAGAGAGAGAGAGAGAGAGAGGAGAAGAATAGAGGACCGGAGGAGGAAGGCGGGGGATAAAAAAAGAGAGAAAGAGAGAAAAAGAAGAGGGAGAACCGTGAAGAATCTCGGTATCCGTCGGTGTGATCGTGTCCGCTTGGGCGATTTGCAAAACCCGAGAAAGGAAAAAGTGTGCGAGAGAAAGAGCGCGAGGAGGGGGAGGGAAGAGCGAGCGAGAAACGCAGGGAAGTGGGAGGGAGATAGAGACGGAAAGAAAGAGACGCGAGGCGTGAGCGAAAGAGCGAGAGATCGGGCGGTATAGGAGCGAGCGAGCAAGAGAGAGCCTGCTGATCCGCAAAATACGGTCTCGTTACACTATCGTCGGTGTTGGGTCATCTAATCGCCTCTGAAATTATCGTCTCGCCAGTGCAGAGTGACGAAACACACTCTCTCCGGGAGCAATCAGTTTTCGAGGGTACTGGTTCGTGGTGCTTGCTCGACGACTACGAGACTCTCGCCGCGAGTCCTTCGAATACCGATCTCGTTCCGATCTCGTTCCGATCTCGTTTCGTTCTCTCGTTTTCGCGTGTCACGCGTATACGTATACACTATATATATATATATATATATATATATATATATAATACGTTCAGAGCCCGATCGCCGCTACCGGGCCTTCTGGCCTGCCTGGTCAAGGTGAACATTGGCAAGAGACCACGGAGAGAGAGGAGAGAAATTGTGCGCGAAGATCGCGTTGCTCGTGACCGAGAGAGAAGGTCCCTCGTGAGAAATCGGATCGTCGGAGATCGTGGTGCCCGACGTGAATGCTTCGAAACGGAGTCACAGTCTCGTTTTTTTTTATTTTTCTGGTGCGTTCCTCCCGAACGACGGGATGTTCAACGTGTTCGTGGACGCCGATCGACGGATACGTTCCCTCGATCGGTTCGTTTGCATCGGGAGCGCGATACGTGAACGAAATCAGTGATCAGTTGTTGTTGCTATTGTTGTTGTTGCTGTTGTTGTTGTTGTTGTTGTTGTCGTTGTTGATGTTCGTCGAGCCGATACAGGTCGATCGTGTGCAACGTACGATCGAGCAACGCTCGTGGAAAATGGACGATCATCCTCGTTGTAGTACGTTGAGAAAGAGAGTTCTGTTTCATCGCGGTTGTTCGAGTGTTCTTGTCGCTGTTCGATTGGACGACGCCGTCGAGGAGGCGCGCTCCACGTCGTTTGAATATCGTGTTGCGCTTACGCTACCTCGGGTCTCGTGTTCGCGTTAAATGTCGAACGGCGAGCTTCCGTGGAACGGAGAAACGGTGTTTCGGGTGTACTATGCGTGCCACGCTTGATAATCTCGGGGATCGTTTCGTCTCCGAAATTTTCGAAATTTCGTTAGTTTCGCGTCGTTCGAAATTGTTCCTCGTATTAATATTCCCCCTCTTGATATCGATCATCGTTGTATCGATCGTTTAACGTTTTTTCTTTTTTTTTTTTTTTTTTTTTTAATTATTCCTCTCCCCTCCTTTTTTTCGAGTCCCGAGGAAAAAGTGCGCGGTGATGCATCCGACCGAAAGAAATCTCGAAGAAATCGAAGAGATAAAATCCTTTCTCTCTCTCTCTCTCTCTCTCTCTCGTTCGTTCCCTTTCTACGAAGCGTCGAATTGTAATCTAGTTTCGCGAAAAAAAAAATACAACGAAGAGGTAAAAAAAAAAAAAAAAAAAAGTAGCGACGAACGAACAAAGAGAGAGAGGGAGAGAGAGAGAGAGAGGGGGGGAAAGGGAGAGGGAGAGAAGAGAGTTATCGAGCGCGGCAAGAGTGAACGTTATCTCTGCTGTAGGTTTATCGCGATATTCCTCTTTGGCGTCGTCATCGAAACAGGATCATTTTCGCCGGTTGACATGACGAGGATATCGCCATCGGCTGGTGATCCCGGATCGTTATTGGACAGTATAAAGTCAATCGCGGCGAATAACACGATTGGTTCTCGTTTAGCTCCGCTAACCCGGCTTCCCGACTTGGACCACCAGAACTACACATGATCGGTCTGTGGAACTTTGCTTATTTCAGAGGTACTTGTCGCACGTTCAACTTTTCAATAGACGCGGAATACAATCCTGTTATCCTTTCCTTTCTCCCCCTCTCTCCTCCGTCCCAGCTTTCTTTCTGTTATATTCGATCGACTTTAAACCAGCTGCGCGCACCAGCGGGTAGAAACTTATCGAACTTCGCGTTCGACTTGTGCTCCCATTTGCATGCAATTATTACAACGCGCGATAAAACACGCGGCCGAACGATCCTCTCCTTCTTCGCTGGATCATATATAAATATACATATATATATCCGAGATTGTTCGCGGAATAATCTGTAATTGTGTAAAACACTACTCGTGTACATTTCCATCGATTATCGAATATCCTTCGAATCGAAAACGAAAGGTCTCTCGTCCAGAAAAATCGAAATCAAAGATGTCGTGACGATTCGTGGCAATCAAAAACACGTACATATATATATATATATATATATATATATACGTATACACGTATATATGTATATATTTGGAAAATAAACGTCAACGGGTTTATCGTGTGACTTCTGACGATAAGAGAGAGGCGAGCGTTGCTCCGTATCAACGAGAACGTAAGAATCGAGAACGCTGCGTGTTTGCTCGGTTGCGGAAAATCTGAGATCAGACCTCGACGGGAGGTCGATCCGTTGTTTTGCCGAGAAAACTTGGCCGCCAAAAAGGAGGCGATCCTCTTTCTCGCGTCGATTATTCATCCGTTATTCGCCGGGTTTAGAATTCGGGTTAAATTTTGGAAACGATCGTTCCCGGCGAATAAATCCGAATTGATTTATCTTTAGGAGGAGGAGCGCGTCCCGTGCCAAGAAGGTTCTTCTTCCGTATCGTCGTTGCCACGATCTCGCCTAACCTTGCCAACGTTGGTCGAAGTGTCGAAAGTGGTCGATGGTAGTCGATGACCGCGGTAATAAAAGAGGAATACGGCGAATGATCTACGGATTGGAGTGCTTTCGTTTCGTGGCAACGATAAGCTGGATTCTCTTATCCGGCGGAGGACGGATTCGGGCGTTGAAGAAGCGTGGCGCGCGTTAAAGAAACGCGCGTGGATAGGGGCGTACGGATAGGAAGGAAATGGGGCTCGATCGAACGGAATGAAGTTAGTTGGGCGTTGTGTACGTTTCGCCGAGAGACGACGAAACGAAACGGCGAGATAGCGTGAAAGAAAAAGGTGTCGTGGAATCCTTTCTACCTCTCACAGCCTTTCACCGATGGAGAACTTCCGTTTTTTTTTATACATATATAAATATATTCGTTCACTACGTATTATTATTCGGAAATTGATCGCCGACCATCGATGGAAAAAAAAAAAAAGGAAAAGAGAAAAATGATATTTCTAATGAATTCGTTCTAGGATGATTCGAAGGTAAACGAAAAAAAATACGGCCTCCCCTCCCTCGCATGGGTGCTATTCGATCGACAAAAGTATTAAAAAACAAAGCTCCTACAGGATGGAATAATAAAAGATAGAACAAAGCCGGAGAAGAGAGAGGGGAGGAGGGGAAAAAAAAAAAAAAAAAGCTACGCGACGTTTCGGCCGTTCGTTCGTCAATGCGTGCTACAACAACGGAGGGTTCGCGGGGGTTGCCTCGACGAGTGTTAACGCGCTCGCGTGTACTCCCGTCTCGTTTCTGTCTATTTTTCTGAAAACAAACATTCGATCTGACGAGCTATATAACACCGATGGAATACTAGAGAAGGACCACTCGTTCCTCGAGCACCCTTCGCGCCGCCATCGCGGAAAGTTATGTTTTTGTTGCGCTCGATTCGCGTGTTTTTTTCGTCTCTTTTCCTTCCACGCGCGCGCACACGCCCCGTCGGTCCCTTCAGCCCCGCTCGATACGAAAATGGGCCGCAGGTATTCCCTCTGACACTCGATAAATAGCGAGGAATGTTTGCTCTTGCAAATGAATGTTTTCCGCGAGCCACGAGTGATTTTAACTCCTGAGTGCGCGTCCTGCCAATACGTATATATTCCTCCCTGCCCGCGTCTCTGCCACCGCTCTTTTCTCGCATCCCCTTTCGATCGCCCGCCGCTCCTATTGACGAAGAATAACAGAATTGCCCAGGCTAATCCGTCGAATTCAACGTCTATGCGCTCCTTCCCCGTCGTCACCTGGATCCCGCTATATCGTATCGAGCCTCGTTCCGTCGAGTCGCGCCGAGTCGGGCGGATCGGTCGTCATCGCGATTCCACGCTCGCGAAATATTACGAATGTTTACGAATCTACGATACGATATTTTCCCCGAGACTCTGCGCGAACAATGGACGCATTCTGGCGGCGTTTTATCGGCTAAAATTAGCCCCGGCGCGTACCATCGTTCCACCGTTAAAAAGGGACTCGATGAATGATTCCTTGTAAATAATCGTTTCGTCCCGGGTGTTGCGAGCCTCGTTTCCGTCTCGCGGCGGCCCCATTGCTCCTTGCTCCTCGGATCGCTCCACGGATCGATCTTTTTTCTTTCTTTCTTTCTTTCTTTCTTTCTTTTTTTTTTTTCACCCTCCCCAATGAATTTTCGTCTCTCTCTCTCTCTCTCTCTCTCTCTCTCTCTCTCTGATAAATCAACTTGGAATTTAGACAGAAGACTAAGACCCCTCTTCTTTCTTTCGCGATGCAAGTGGCGAGACACCGATTAACACATTTCGAAGCCATCCTCGAGAACAAAACTTGACTACACGTTGTAACCGATCTATCCGATGGATGCGAAAGATTCTTTCTTACAAAAGATTCATTCACGAATCTTCGAGAGGAAAGAAGAAGAAGAAGAAGAAGAAGAAGAAAGAAAAAAAGGATCTCGATCCAGCGAGGAGAAGAGAAACGGTTATCGGTTAAAAGCCTCCCTCCCCGTCTCTTCTTCTCTTCCCTTACCGATGCACGATCATTCTCGACTCGCGCGAATTTGATATCAAGAAAATAAAACGACGTCCCCTACGATCCCTCCATCCATCGCGAGGGGAAAAAGGGGAGGGGGAAGAGAAACGAATTTATATCGTAACATCGGACAAAACGGTGAGACGATCGATCGGTGCACGACTTGGCGCGTTCCTCGCCCATTCCGCGATACACGCGTTAAACTTCTCCTTCCCTCCCTCCCTCCCCTCCGCGAAGCGTCGGCATGAATGAAAACAGCTTCGAAAACGAGCAAACCGATCGTCCCTCGCGATTGTAATATTTCCAGCAGGTGCGAGTGTTACGAGGGACGATTAACTCCCGATTCTTTATGTAGTATATACATGTATACACGCGTACATATACATATAAATACATATGTACGGCGAAAGAAGGAGCGCTATCGGTCGGTAAACGGCCATTTCTGTTTCTGCTCACGCGGCGAAAGTTCAATATGCCGAGTCGCGTGCAGCCGCGGGTATTGTTATCCGCGTACGATTAAATCAGCCGCGTTCCCTGAGAATCTTAAGCGCGAGCCACGACGTGGCCGCGCAAGGACGCGACAAAATAACCGATCCTCCGACGCGGAGGAATGGAAATCAGCCTTGTCCCGTGTCCCGCGGTGAGCGCATCTCGCCTCGTACCTGATAACTCATTTCTATCGTGAACGCGCCGCATTGTCGCGGGGAAAGGCTAATTGAATGAGCAAACCATCGTCGTCGTGCCTTTTGCCTCGACGTTAGCACGCGTCGATGAACTTTTTTTTCTTCTTTTTTTTTCCTCCCCCACCACCATGATGTTTTGTCATTTTTCCTTTCCTCTCCCCTCCCCCTCTCTGTTTCTTCCGAGATTATTAAAACGTGATTTATCTTGGAGCGGTGACGGAGACGGGGTTATATATAAAGTATTTCTTCGAACTTCTCTCTCTCTCTCTCTCTCGTCGAGTTTAGTAGTTTTTCTCTTTCTTTTTGTTTTTTCATTTTTGTTAAGTGTATGATTTTATCGCGAATGTGATTTGTGTCACTCTTCGTGTCCTGTTTTTTTTGTTTTTTTCGTTCGTTCGTTCGTTTCTTTTCTTCCCCACCCCTTTTCGTGATTATTGAACGAGCGATTGATCTTCCGAACGATTCGTAGTTAACTGTAAAGTTTATTCCACTCGCAAAGTTTTTCCAAGTTTCTCCAAGGTAGTTCCCTCTCTTTCTTAAATCTTCTATGCGCTTTAAAGGGGATGATTATTTGATGAAGTTCCAAGGTGGTTTCGCGGGTAATTCTCAACTATCTTGCTTTCGTTTATCGGACATATCACATCTCTGTTTTATTATAACGCTGGAACAACGATAGGAAAGGGAAAACACTTGTTTCTCTACCATCGATATATTTATAAAAAAAAAACTTGAAAATTGCATTCCTTCTAAACGCAGAAGAATCGTCGCAAGAAGGATTCCACGCGATCAACTGTTCAAGGATCAAGGAAGAAAGACCAATCCTTGACAATCGAGTTCGAATTCGATCGATGGATCAATTTAGGAGCCAACGGTTGTCAAATCGCGGGAGAATCGCGCGATAAAGAAATTAGATTCGTGGAAATTTAGTCGTCGTCGAGGCGGTGGCCCGCGATAAACTCGGTTTAATCTTCTCATAAAGTTTTCATGAGCCTCCTGTCCGTCTCTGAAACTCGCGAAAACGGGCTCTTCCGAGCGTTCCTCCTTCCCATCCCGATAGCGACGAGAAAGCGGGCGAGAGAGAGAGAGAGAGAGAGAGAAAAGGGGTGTGTATCCTCGTTGCAACGACGAATAATAATTTGCCAGCGAATCCAGAACACGCGTCTAATATCGCGCCGATCGGGTTTTCTCCTCGCTGGTCTCGCAGCATCCGATATTTTCTTTTATTGTACGCATATCGAGACAGCGCCTTCACTCCGCGTGCCCACGAAGTCGCTTTCACCCGGTCAATTAAACGGCCACTTTCGAGACCAGAAACACGCTAGATATCGCCTCGTTTCTGCCATTAACTTGATCTTTGAAAATTTTATCGTTCGGTAGGCAGGAGAAAAAAAGGAAGGAGAGAAAAAAAAAAACAGGTGCAAACTTAATATCACGAATTTGTAATAAGGAATTCGTTTGATTGCGAATTATCACGTATTTCGTATCAACTGATTGTCCGTTAAAAAGAAAAAAAAATAGAAAAATGTTGTACGTTCGTTCTTTTATTATATTAATATCGATACACCTTGTTCACTTGTTTGTTAAATAAGAGGGAAAAATTTCGTTTCGTTTCTAACATCGTCAATTTGTTTATTATTTAATCGCGTTTGAACGAAACCAAATTGATTTTTCCTCGTTTCCTCCGAAACGATATCGCTTTTCCACTTTTGTTCATTGTTCCTCCGAACTGGAGATATACGTGTAAGCGTTAGATATTATCGTCCCAATCGCGCAAGTGATAAATTAATTTTTCAGATTCGATTTGAAAAATCTGAGTTGTTTTATACTGGTCATATTTCGTAACGATAAAGTTGAAATGTTTTTAAACGACGTTAAAATTGAAACGGGGAAATGGTGATTAATGGTTGACGGTTATCTCGCCTCTTCGTACGTGTCTCCACCAATTTCAAATTCGACCTCCAAAAGTGGTTTCCACCGTGTTTAATCCGAGTCGAGGAGGCGAGTAGGGAGAGAACATCCATTCCGAGTAACAGCGATTCAAAGCTACGTCTTCGTAGCCAAGTTTACCGTTTTCTTTTCCCTGGACTTGAACTTCTTCCCTTTCCTTCCCTCTTCCCTCCCTTGCCTTCGCTTTATTTTTCCCGGCTGTACGAAAAAAGCATCGCGATAAAGTCGATAAAGTTTTGGGGAAAAAAGGCGTGTAATTGAATAATGACGAGTAACGGAGTAATGGATCACGGCTCTCCCCGCGTTAAGAGACGAAAATTATTTAAACCGTGGAATGCGAAATTTCATATTAAACCGAACGAACCTCGCTCGAACAATTTTTCCGAATAATGCGTCCGTCGAAAGTTGTAACTGGTTCAAGTGGCACGCACAAGAGGAAAGCGTTTAACCTTGCTGTTCAGTTTAAATCTATTTGACCCGAAATAATTTTCATTTATCCGTGGGAAAACTCGGCTGGAAAATCCGTTTTAATCGTTTCATCTCTTCGTCCCTTTTACCGGCATCTTACATAGGTTTCGACATAGAAAAAGAGAGAAAAAAAAAAAAGAGAGAAAGAAAGAAAGAAAAAAAGTCGAAGCTCGCGTGGAAAGCGAGAAACGGATCGATGATCACGTATATACGGAAATCATATTCGAGTGAAACGAATCCAAACAGATCTCAACGAAGTGTTGTCCACCGATGAAAGCAAATTGTCTATGAGATTAATATCCGATTCGTGGCCACGATCTTACGCATCTTCCTTGGAACAACTGTTCAAACAGGAGTTATACAATTCCGTCAGACACGTCCCGATTATACATTCGTCGATACCTGTTCCTGTATGCAATAAATTCTAACGCGTCACGCTACACGATCCCACTTTTGCGCAAATCGATTGGACGAAACGACATGACACGACATAGGAGCGAGACGAGTGCCTCTACTCTACCTATCGGAGTCTATCGGGGGCTTAATCGTAAAGGATACACTTATCTCGTGATGGAAACAAGGAACTTTCGATTAATCGGTGAGGGGACTTTTCGAGCCGCGACTTTTCGAATGGAATTCCATCGTGTTTCGTGGAAAAAAAAAAGAAAAAAAAAAAAATATTCGCTCGTCCCTGCGAATTTTTCCCCTGAAAATTAAGACTGCTACGACTAACGAGAGGAACGTATGGAAAGAAAGGGGTGGAGTAAAAGAAAAAAAAAAAAGATAGGGGTGGAGAAAAAAGAAAATAAAAAAAAACCGGATGAAAAAGGGAAAGAAAATATTCGAAGCCGTTGCAATGGGCGGCGCGCGTCGTAACGAAGTGCAGGCGGTGTTCGGGGCATTCGAGAATCGACGGGATCGACCTGGCGACTTAAATCTGCAAGCTGCTACGGGAGGAAAAATCTTTAAAAATGCTGTCTGACGAAAAAAGCGCGCATGCGTAACCACGAGCCATTTCCTTCTTTCTCTCTCTGTCCCTGCTCTCTCTCTCTCTCTCTCTCTCTCCCCCTCGCCATTCTCCCTCTCTCTTATTCTCTCTCTCCGTTCCACTCTCTCCGTTTTCCCCTCAACCACGTTCTCTCTCCCCTTTTCCATCCCTTTATGTGTGTACACGTGCACGCGTATTTGCCTCCAACGTGTGTGTACGTACGTGTGTACGTGGCGCGCGTGGCGTCAACCGTGTGGCGTTTTTCCTTCCTCCTCCCTCGTTTCTCTTTACGCGTTCCTCGCCGCCAAAACAAATCGTAAAGACGGCTTCTGCTTTCGTCGTAATCGGCCAGTCATTTCCGAAAAATCAATGGCCACTCGTCGAGTACAGTGCTTTCCTTCCTTTCCCTCTGGCCAAAGGATAACGTAACGTACTCTACGCCACAAAATTTCTCTGTCGAGGCATAAAATCGAATTCGAAGAACGCTCTCTCTCTCTCTCTCTTTCTCTCTCTCCCCTCCCCGAGACCCCTTTCACCCTCTGTGTTTTCTCCTTTCCTCTCTCCTTTTTCTTCTCCTCTTCTTTCCTCTTTCTCCCCCCCTTCTCTCAGTTCCCTCACTCACTCGGTTTCACTCCCTCGCCTCCTCCTCTTCCTTCTCACGGATTCGTCCCCGTCTTCCACCCCATCTGGAAGCCCTTTGTAAAGCAACGGGACGCGGTCTCGTTCGTTTTTCTTACCTCCCTCCTTCTTATTTTCCCTTTTCCCTCTCTTTTTTCGGGTTCAACGATATCGGGCGGCTGTGTCAAATGGGACGCTTCTTACATTGTGACGAGCCACTCGACCGATTCCGGAGATCATCCCCCTCTCTGTCTCTGTTCTGGCGGGAATTCGAAAATTCTTCCCGTTCGTTCGCTTCGGTTTTCGTTTCGAAACTCGCAACACATTCCTCGACGATTTGTTCTACCGAATTTTATTCTCTTGTAATCGGCCGGCCAATGAAATTTTATCACCGACAGTGGATGGAAAACGAGGACGTTTCAAGGATAGTCGTTTCGGTTCTCTCCATCGCTTCTTCTCCCTTCTTCTTCTTCTTCTTTTTCTTCTTCTTTCCCTCCATTTTCTTCTCTCCTCTCCTTCCCACCGATGTGCACGTGCGATTCAGATTCCCAACTTTCTAATCGTGGCACGGAGACGAGAAACAGCTCGAAAACCCCGAAGCTTTGCCCCCCGACAACTGCAATTATCGCGGGCCGAGCCTTTAGCATTCAACGAAGTTGGCAGGCTGACAACGTGACTCGTATCGTGGACGGAAAGGGCGCGTTCAATCGGCACTGTATACCTTTCGTCGAGATCGATTCGTAATTATAATATCGAGGAATTATTCATAAGCCCGATTGTTCGTATATAAAAACCCGATGAAAGTGATAAGACAACTCTCTCGTTTCTATCGAACCAACGAGCCTGGCCTCCTTGGACCTATCTCCACCAGTTTAGCAGGACGTGGCTCTGCCCATTCGCAATTTTACCCAACAGGTGAAACGATATAATAAAACTATCGTTCCTCGCGGAGGAGAAATTGGCGAGGAGAAATGATAAAACTATCATCAGGCACATTTACGTCGTCGATGGAAAATCGTAAAAATTTGAAACGATAAATTTGAATAAACATCTTCGCTTCCGTTTCAAAGAAGTGAGAGTAGCGAATTTCAATAAAAAAAAAATAATAAAGAGGAGGAAGGGGAGGTTGCGTTGTCTCGAGGGAAGTGAAATCGGCGAGGAGTGGTAAGGATCGGCGCGATCGTTGGATCGATCTCGAGACCATCGTTCTGAAATTGGAATAACAGCGAGCCACTCTCGCGTTTTTGCGCTTATTTTTAATTGCGATATTAGATTCGGGGAGGGGAGAAAGGAGGGAATAATTTTTCAATCGTGGAAAAAAAAACAATGGCGAGGGGAAAAAAGTATCTCCCGTATTACCATAAAGAATCGTGTCCTTTGACGAAAGGGATGAAACAATGGTGAGGCGATGTCTCTTCTTTCGAAAAAAAAAAAAAAAGGATGCAGATTAAGAATTCATATCCCGTGGACACGGAGGAAAATCTTTGAAACCCGTCTCCCGCGTAATTAGCCATTCCGTTTCTTTCCTCGCGGATTCCTTCGCGATTCCGTGCCAATCCTTTGACGAGGAAGCGTCCCTTCCTTTCCCTTCCTTTCTAGAGACGCGTGAACGAATATCGAGGAATCCGTGAAAAGACCTGGGAGGAACAATAACACTTCGTATCGTATCGACGAGGTAGAAAATTTTACTCCTCAATCTATCCTCCCTTTCTCCTTCTCCAAAGACAAGGTATCCCTGCGATCGTGAATCGTAAATCATCGTTGCATCATTGTCAGAAACACGATCGATAACTCCGCGACGTTTTTCGATATCGAAAATTCGAATATCGAAAACTTCGATCGATATTGGAACGCTTTTTTTTTTTAAACCTCGATTTCGATCGATGAAATTTGATGCAATTTCAACGTTTGATTCATTTGATACTAGTTTTACACTATTGGAACGATAATAATGTAATAAACTGTCGTATTGTAAAATCGAAACTATAATCGAGATCTAGAGATTCGAAGACTTTAAAGTTTCGAGAAAATCATAGGATTCGGAAAATTACGCGTGGCAAATTTATACTGCGTGGCTTATCGTTAAAATCATGCGATTCCTCCGCGTTAGAGAGACCTTAACCGAGATTTCGAGGAAAAAAGAGAAGGGTGAAAGGGGGTTGTTTACGCGAAGGAGAATAAATTTCGTTGGGAATTAATGCTTTCGAAAACTTGGTTGCGACTAAGTGCACTTTGCCGGGGCCGCGAGGAAATCTTCCTGGATGAACGATTAGAGAGCGGAACGGTGGAAGATAGATGGGAGGAAAAACCTTATTGTCGCCACGGTTCACTCCGCGATAACTGTCGGAGGACAGGGTATCGTGCGTGGACTCCCTCTTCGATAGCTCGCGTTATCGCCCCCCCCCCCTCTCCGTATTTTCCATAGGGAGTTTCGAGAAACGATCTTTGAACCAGGGGGGAAAAAAATCATAACGTTGGTGGTATTGTTTCTTGTCTCTGAAGAGATCGACGAGAAAAACTCTAGATGATAGAGATAGAATCTCGAAAACTTTTCGATTATTGTTTCTCATGATTTTTTTTTTTTTTTTTTTACTTTCAAATTCCAAACCATCCATTCCAGCCGATTTTACTATTCTCCTGGGGTGGTAAATTTCTAAAATTTGAAATGTAAATATCAGCGGTCTAGTTCTAGATCTATAGAAATCTTTCCTTTCCGATATATATATATATATATATTTTTAAGACGCAATTTTTGTCGTAAATTCGCGGCGAATCGTTGTGTGCGCCGAACGACTCGTCTCGTTTCACTGTCCAATTCATCTTGTTAACCGCGCCGCTGTACCGACCGTCTATTCGGCCAAAGATTGCGGCCAACTGCGGCACGACCTTTGCGTTGCCGCGAAAAATACGCCGTCGAAAATCGATCGATTTATAGTCTTTTTTCGTCCTTTTTTTTCCCCCTTTTTTTTCTTTTTTTCTTTTTTTTTTTTTTTTTTCCCACGTCGATTTGACTCGTCGCGACCCATCCACCTCTCCCTCCCTTCCCCTCCCCTCCTCTTCCCTTTTGTTTCGGTGTAGCTTCATTAGCGGTGATTCCGAATTTATAAGGCGGCAATCGGAACGAATCGTTGTTCGATAATTCAATGATCGTTAACAGACTGGAAAAACTGTGTCGAATTTGTGTCGAATCGTTGGTCCAACGTATTAACGCCGGGATTCGATTAAAAGGCTGGTTAAAAAAAAAATAGAGAGAGAGAGAGAGGGAGAGAGAGAGAGAGAGAAAAGGAAAAGAAAGAGGACAGTTGGGGGGGGAAAAAAAAAGGACAGGCTCTCTCTGACTATGCTGTCTGTTCGTTCGTGGATGCGGGCGCAATTTGCAAAATCAATGAAACGCGGCGAAATATTAATGCGACTCGAACGCTGCTGCGTTTCCCCGATCGAAATCTCGTTAAAGAATCATCCGATTTACGTTGATCGTTCGCATAGAAGGGCCGGGTAATACCCGATTTCCCCCGTAAAAACGGACGAAATAATGGCGCGACGTAGACAAATAATCGCTTTATTTCGTTGTCATTCGTGGCTGGCCGAGCGCTGGCAGACCCTTCTCTCTCTCTCTCTCTCTCTCTCTCTCTCTTCGTAGACAACCTATTGACTCCCGATGCGCAAACAGGCCGCGATCAACACCATCTGAAAATTTAATTGGACGAGAAAGAACCGTAGCACCGGGACGATTTACAAGTTAACCCTGTCTCCGTTCTTCTTTATCCTCCTTCTGTCCACCTCTCGCTATTCACTTATTCGAAGGGAGAGGAGAGGAGAGGAGAGGAGAGGAGATTGTATTAATAATCCTTTGCCGATTCTAGATTTCTAGTCATTAAAAATCTATACGAGTTTTTACGAGTTTGTCTCGTCTCCAATTTTCAAGATACATTTTCACTTCTTATAATCCATCTTCCATAGTAATAACAATAAGTTGACTTTCACGACTCTTACGTCGAGTCTTACGAAGAAACGTTACACTTATCCTCTTCTCGATCATTCTTTCTTTTCTTTTTTTTTTTTTCACACTAATCCACTCCACGATCGATGGTCAATTTCGCGAGCGCGAGCGTTAAATCTCTGCTTAATGGCTCGGAAACGCAAAAGGTTTATTTGCATACGTAAACATCGATCGAAAGACACGAAGGGAATTCTTTACGGATTGGGGATCTGTTAAAGGGGTCGCCCAATAACTCGGCCTGATGCCGCGTTCAACCGCGCTTTCCTCTCCACGAATAAAGTTCGCGGTGTAACGCGCCGTGTTTTGTCTACGCTGCGAGGAGAGCTTTTTCTCCTCGGTACACGGGGAGAACTCGAAACGACCGATCGAATCGCTTTACGTTCCGGGAACGATCGCTTGTTCCCTTCGCGCGGCCGAAAAGAAAAGAAAGGAAAGGAAAGGAAAAGAAATGAAAAGGAAAAAGAGAGAAAGAGAGAAAGAGAGAAAGAAAGAAAGAAGTAAAAGAAGTGGAACGCATTTCGCCATGAATAACGACGTAGCGGAACTTTCACTCGGCGTGATAATGCCCGGGCTGGCTGGCTGCCTTCGTGGATCAAGCATCGATACATCTCGTGATCCGCCTTGTCGACGATCATTACCATACGCGACTCGCGCCACGAGTCGTCGTCGTCGTCGTTGCTCGTCGTGCTCGTAAAACTGGCGGTCGGCCGTGCTCGATCTCGATGGATCATTTGCTCGATCGTTAACCTTTACACCAATATTCAACTGCCATATTTTATTCGAGATCGAAAAAAATTATGTATATTTTGTATTTAAGATTCTCGTGATTCGATATATCCTTCGTTCGGATTCCAAGATTCCATCAAAAAGATTAATGCAGTGACTCACGAGAATATTATCTTACTTAAATGACGATGATTCGTCCAATCTCACGAAGATTTCAACGTTTGGGCGTATGTGTCTAGATCAGTGCAACAGATTAATTTTCATTTCATTTGAAGATAGAGAATCTTCTCGTCTCATCTTGCTTATTCTAAATTAAGCTTTTACAACCTAATAAACCTCGATCGACGAGGTTAACGATTATTTTTCTATTCGCCTTCTTCCCTAAAATCTTTGGGATGAATATACATATTAACACCATGGTTAAGATGCGAATTAACCGTTCGTTAATTCCTCTGGTGGTGTTTCTCGATTCCCTTTATCACTGCCAGGAATCAACGGAACAAATCACAGGAAGAGATTTATAATGAGATGGTTGCGCAAACACGAGGAAACTTTCTTTCCTCTTTTTCTACGATTTCCATCGAAGTTGAAGGGCAGGGAGGGGGTAAAATCGAGCCCCCTCCCCCCCCCCCCGATATTTACGAGGATCGGTCCCCCGGAATGGCAGCCCCGCTTTGATATTTATTTATACGGGGATCTAGAGCGAAGGCCTTCTAATTTATCGGCGGAACAACCGAAGCCAGGCTATATTTTTATCGCGGACGTTTAATTTCGTAGAAATTCCTTGGCTGGTAAACCGGTTGCACGCCAAAACGTCATTCAGAGGCCGCGGAAGAGAGAGGAGGAGGAGGAGGAGGAGGAGGAGGAGGAGGAGAAGGAGGACCGGTCCCGGGGGGTGCGCGGTGCCTCCTCCCTCCGCGGACGTGCGCCTCTCTTTTTGATTGTCCCCGGCAAAAAACCTTCGCGATTCCGTACAACAGGTACTGTTCCCGTTTCCTGAACGTGGAACCGGGTTGCTCGAATGGGATCGAAAGTAGATTCGGACCGTACCGTGGCGGACGAGCGGAATGCGAATAAACGAGCACCGATATATATATATATATATATATATATGCGATCGAGGCGAAGCGAACTTATTTCTTTTTTTCTTTTATCACGGACGTATCTTTGTATCTGTTGATCCGATATACAAGAGAGTGTTACGATCAGATTCCTTTCTTGAGAATTTCTTTTCACGTATTTATACCACGGGATCGAGATTAGATTCTTTCATTATTCTTCCGATATACAGGTGATTGTGATTATTGCAGAATTATATTGAACGAAGGAGTGATTTAAGGAGCGAGTTTAAATAACTTTGGCGCGGTTTAAGGCGGTTTAAATAACCCTCCCTATGCAAGATACAGTTGGTTGAATTATTCCGTCACGTGACGTGGAAACATTCCTCCATGCAGCAACAGGATGAAAGAATGTTGTCCTTCGCCCTCCCCCGTAAGAAGCGAAGGGTTGGCGAAGCACGACAATTGATTACCCCCACTTTCTCGAAATGGCCGCGAAATGCCTGTGCTCGCAACGCAATCTCGTAATCTCCGTACTACCCTTTCTACTAGCTTTGTCGATCCTCTTCCATATTCCCCCCCTCCCCCCCGTACGTCATTCTCATCGTAGCACCACGCGTGCACGCGGGGTCTTTTAATCGAACCACCTCCTCCGTATCCCTCCTTCCCCGCTAGCTTTAATTAGTCGAGATAGTTGTTTTTCTGTATCTGATCGAGGGCTGACCGAGCCTCCTGTCGTTTCGTTTCTCGTCATTCGAGATTCGAAGAAGGGGAGAGGAAGAGGAGGAGGAGGAGGAGGAGAAAGAAGAAGAAGAAGAAGAAGAAGAAGAAGAAGAAGAAGAAGAAGAAGAAGAAGGGAAAGAAAAACAACCGGATGAATTCGTCGTGACTACTTTCCGCCTTGATCTTGGCCAATTATTTTTGCGCAGTCTGATGTATCGCGAGGAGGAAGGCGCTCTCTGCAAGAGAAAGCACGGATAGGTGGAATACCGAGAGCCTCGGATACCGGATATCGTAAACCGACCTTCACCGCGAAATCTGTATACATCAACCTTCGACGAGGCGGCCACCGCGCGGCAAGAGCGTGGCGGAAGCCGTGTCTCTCTCTCTCTCTCTCTCTCGCGTTTGAAATTGCACCGGCCCTCCGTTCACTCCGCCAATGTCGCCGTGCTCGAGCACGGCGGACCGCTCTTATCTTAAGGCCGGCACGCTCTTATCTGAAAATTCGGGAAAAATGCAAAACGGGGGAACCTGTTTCCACCGTTAAACCGTTCCGCTCGGCGGAGAGTGTCTCGGGTGAGAATGAGAAGTGGGAGATCCGGGAACGGTCGCGAAGGAAGTTCGATCGAATTGGAATTTTTTTCTAACGATACATTTCCGATCTTTCTTCGCGGAGTGATATTTTTTTCACTCGCGCGTGCACGCTTTCACGGAGGCTTTTCACGGTACACCGTCGTGGGCAGCGTCGAGATATGGAACGGATTATGCAAACGTGGACTCGAGATAAAGAATTCAAAGTCATGGCTATCGAAGACGGGCGTTCCGATAAAAATACACACTTCGTCCCCTTCTCTAAAAGACGGGGATTAAGAGATCGGATTAAGAGATATTCGATATTTCGAGGAACGGCCCCCGAATCGTGTAATCTTTTTATGAACTCGACCACGACGCAATACACGACGAGATACAACATTTCCCCTTCTCTCTCTCTCTCTTTCTTTCTTTCTCTCTCGTAAACTTTCCCATTTGCTCGTTCAAGGAACGCGTTTGAAAAAAAAAAAAAAAAAAAAAAGAAAGACATTACGTCACGAAAGTGTTGTAATTCGAATCGTTCGTTCGTGGATTTCGCGAACGAACGAAAAAGGGAAACTTTTTTTTTTTTCTTTTTTTTTTTTTCTTTCTTTATCGATCGTTCTTTTTCGACCGAGTTCCATCTTTTCCTTCGTCTTCTCGATCCGAATCGCGCGACACGTTTATTGATTACGAAACGCCGGTATAAATATATATGTACATATGTGTGTGTATATTTATACGTGTATATAAATATACATACGTGCACACGTTCGCGTGTATATTCGTGCAAACTCATTAACGTAATTAATGATACGGGAGACCGTTTCAGTAACAGCCGGCGGAATAAATAAACGATAATGTTATGTAGATGCAGGCGATCAATCCTGACGTGGCGCGATAAGGAAGTGAAAAAAAGATGGAGAAGGAGCGAAGGGGAAAAAATGAATCGTAGGATCGTTTGGATCGTTTCTCGCCCCGCGAATCTCTTCTCGATCGTCCCGTTCGAACGTTCTTCTTTCTTTCTTTCTTTCTTTCTTTCTTTCTTTCTTCCTCTTCCTTTTATTTTTCTTTCTTTTTCTCTTCCTTTTTTCGTTTCGTCCCGAGACGGAGAGCGAATTTGGTGGAAATATGGCGAAACGATGGGATTTCGTTGACGAGATAAATCTGCGCGAGAATGGGGAGGAGGGGGCGCCGTTCTGGCGGGGACGTGAATATTTGACGAGGTTTCAAACGGAAGGATTAAATTGGCGTTTCGCTAACGTTTCAGAGGAACGATCGTTTTTTTTTTTTCGTGTGGAAAGGTGGCCGAGGAAGTGAGAGGTGTGGAAGATTACGTTCTCGGTATAATATAATAACGTTCACCGACGAATGGCCCATTAAATCTAGCAAAACCGCGATTATAGCGGTTACAACAGAGCAACGATCGCCCGTTTTTTGTTTCTCCCTACCGAGAGTCGTAACGATTCATTTCACTCGAATCTCTTTTCTTTCCTCGTAACGTTTCATTCGTTTTCACGCCGAATGATCGAAGAAAATGTATATACGACGATCTGTTAAAAAAAAAAAAAAAAAAGAAAAAAAAAAAAAGGTCGCGCATCTTTGATATTCGTATCCCGATCCGGTCGGGCAATTTACAATTACGTCAAAATCAGATCGATCCTCGAACAGGAGATTCCGTGATCGCTGGCGTACATCAACCGCCAAGCAGCCGTATCAGAAGACATATATAACAATCGAGCGTGATGAACAGCGGCGAACTCGTTCCTTTCATTTGCGCCTGGGGAAAAAAGCAACGTTTCCAGATACACACACACACATATATATGTATATATATATACACACACGTGTATATAGATACGGAGAAACAGAGAAAGGAAGGTTGCTAGTACGATTCGAATTAATTGAAGTCGGGGAATCGGTTGTACCGATTCGACGTTAATAGTCGTCGATTAGACGACTTGGAAACGTTCGATAAAATACAACACAGCCGAATATTTGAAACGTTTCTTCGTTAAATAAATCTCTCTTAAACGTGTATGTATCTTCACTCGGGATTTTCGGATTTTTCGGCAAGTAGAGATTTCGACGAGTACAAATAAGCTCGAATTGGAGAATTGATTCCCGATAAACGTTTATTCGGATCGCCTCGATAACTAACGTTTCCCCACGTTCGAGAACGCCTCTTTAAAAGGCGTTTCGATCTCGAGTCCATCTTTCCTTTCCTCCGCCCGCCTGAAGATCACCTCGCCCCGGAATCCTTCGATTCGGTTATTGCGACGACAATTAACGGCCGCGGTCGGCGTCCACCGCCGCCCATACGGTCCACGCCGTATCCTTTTCCCTCCCTGCTTTCCGAAGTTCAATAACACTTGTCACACCGCCGTTGAAACGTATCGTCCGTCAACGAGCAACAAAAGCTGCTAGTAGCTCGTGTGCTACGCGTGCACCGTCTTTCTCTCTCTCTTCGATCGTGTGGGGTCGGGGGAGGAGGGAGGAGGGGAGAGGGAGGAGGCGAGGGAGAAGGAAAAGTAGAAAAAGAAGGAAAGAAGAGGAATAAAGTAAAAAATGTAAAATGGAGGAGGAAAGAAAGAAAGGGAGGGAGAGAGAGAGAGGGAGGGAGAGCGTACACGCAAGAAAGCGTGGCTCGATATTAATAAACGGACCCGAGCGGCGAAGATAATCCGTCGATGCGTCATCCTCGACGCAAAAACAAAAGACGGGCTGAAAGAGGCGTGCGAGTAGTATATCCGCGTATGGTGGAAACGGGCTGCGTTAGCACGGCCGCCCCGCGTTGGATAAACGAAAGAATGGAATAAAGAGCGAGGTAATTAATCCGATAAAACGGAACACACTTTGTGTAACGTTGCATAATGCGAATTCCATAATCACGGAGAGATGCGCGCCGCGGTACCCGTCCTTGTTTTCCTCCTTTCCTTCGTAATACGACTGTACGTGATAGCGGTGATTGCAGCGGACGCGTGTCGCCCGCCATTTACGGAGGGCGCACACCACGATTACAAACTCTCCGCCTCTCTTTTCCACGAGAGAGAAAGTAGTTCTTGTATACTCTTATCCTTATATGATCGCTGTATCTTCGTTTATTCCATTTCTCAAAAGAGAGAGAGAGAGAGAAATTCTTTTTCCATCGACGATGGGATTTGGATAATTCAATGGATACTTTGTAGCTCGTCCGCTTTCGATTTTCTTTTTTCTCCTTCTTTTTCCCTCTCCTTTCCATTTTTTCCTTTTCTCCTCTTCCTTCTCCTCTTCTTGGAAGAACGATAGAACTCAGGATCTTTTCCCCCTTCGTCCAAACTTTCCTTTCCTTTCCTTCGTCGTTTCAACTTCCATCCCTCGCCATCGATACGCTTTTATTTTTCCAATATAATCGAAAATATAGCGACGTCCAAGGTGGCGGACGAGACGAGACACGAAACAATGGAATGGAGAGAGAGAGAGAGAGAGAGGGAGAGAGGGAGAGAGAGATGCATCGGGGACGGAGCGAAGTTTTTTTAACGCGCAGAGAAGGGCAGGGAGATTCGACATCGCAGATACAGTGGAACACTTCATAAATCATTCGCGCGGACGTGCATCCGACCTGCATAACAGCCGTTGAACTTGCGAAGCTCGAACCGGACGTATCTGGCCATGCGTGACCGGGAACGTGGTCGATTCGTCGTGTTAGAAAGCGCGTGTACACAATTCCTGATTCGATATCTCCATGATTCCTTCTGCAAGTTGTTGTTGTTGTTGTTGTTGTTGTTGTTGTTTTCGAACGAAGAAACGAAGAAACGATTCTTTTATCGTCCCTATCCCTTTTGATCGATCAAAATCCAAAATCCGCGAGCGTGTACAACATATATATATATATATATATATATTCCAATTCGTGGAAACGTCGAACGATTCTTAATTAGAGTCGGGCCAGGGAAGGGTGTAACGTTCCCACTTTGCCTGGGCGCTATAGAACGATCGCGTCTCGGGCTGAAATTTTACGAGCGTGACGAATCGAATACCACACATTCGTTGCTTGTAACCGGGCTCGCGCCGTACGTGTTAAGAATATGACCACGCTTCCGTTACTGATCTAATATACCGGCTCGTTAACGCTGAAAAATTAATAGGATTACGCGTACGCCTTTTTTGCCATTACGTTTTCCCCCACCTTCTCCTCCTGCTCCTCCTCCTCCTCCTCCTCCCTCGCTCCTAGAGCGGAGAGAGAGAGAGAGAGAGAGAGAGAGAGAGAGAAAGAGAGAGTGTGTGTAGAGCGGAGAGAAATGTTCGTTTTAGGAAGTGATTTCCAAGATACTTGTATATACGCGTATCTGTACAACGCGTATTTTATAAATCGTGTGTAAATTAGGGAGGCGAAGTAAGTGTTTTTAATTACTCTTCCCTCCCCCCTCCCCTTCCCCCGTTCCTCCGCCCCTTCTTCTCTGCCCCCTCCCCCTTGAGAACGATCTCCCGTTACCGAGCACAACGAGCACGCAAAAGTAAAAACGGACGCTTGTTACTTTTCACGAGCACGCATCGATAAAGGTTCGTTCGACTTGTCTGATTCCAGATACTGGCGCGCCCTACGTATTATACAAGGACAACATGGAGAGACCCCAGGGGCAATGGGGCCCCGGGCCGGGATCTCTCCAGGACGGGGGACTGTACCCGCAGCAACAGCAACAACAGCAACAGCAGGGCTCCTCCTCGTCCGGCAGCCCACAGCAGGCCTGTGGTCCCCCTGTCGAGGGAGAAAGCGGTCCCCCGCCTTCGTTGGCCTCTCCCGTGCCCTCACCGTACCCCTCGGCACCGCCTGAGCCTCAAGCCTTAACCCCACCCGACGACGATATACAATCGAATCAAGCCACCTCTCAACAGCAGCAGCAACAGCAGCAACAACAACAACAGCAGCAGCAGCAGACGCAACAACAAGTGCAACAGCAGCAGCAGCAGCAGCAGCAACAACAACAACAGCAGCAGCAGCAGCAACAGCAGCAGCAAGTTCAACAGCAGCAGCAGCAACAACAACAGCAGCAGCAACAACAACAACAGACGCAACAGCAGGACCACTCGCCCCAACAACAATTAACCCCCCACGAGGTGGATCGCGCGGATTGTTTCCCCGGGGCGGGAGAGCTGCAGCAGTATCCGCAGCACTACTTCAAGGATGCCAGGCCGCATCCGTCGCCGTCGGTGCCACCGCACATGCTGACCCCGGGTGGTTTCTCCGCGTTACACTATCTGAAGCAGCCGGGCGTGATGCTGACGTCCCTCGGGCAGGGGGACGGTGGACCCAGCCTGGACGCGCACCAATACGCGAGCCCCGGGGCACCGAACATGGCGACCGGGTTGCCGGACATAGTCCAGCAGAGCGGCAAGTCTGGGAAAGGGGCGAACAGCGACCTACGTTTGTTCAAGTGTTTGACGTGCGGGAAAGATTTTAAGCAGAAGTCGACGTTGTTGCAACACGAGCGGATCCATACGGACAGTCGGCCATACGGGTGTCCAGAGTGCGGGAAGCGGTTCAGGCAACAATCGCATCTAACGCAGCACCTGCGCATACACGCGAACGAGAAGCCGTATGCTTGCGTGTACTGCGAGCGTACGTTCCGGCAGCGTGCCATCCTCAACCAGCATCTGCGCATCCACTCGGGTGAGAAGCCATACCAATGTCCGGAGTGCGGAAAACACTTCCGTCAGAAGGCGATCCTGAATCAGCACGTCCGCACACACCAAGGCGAGCATTTCTCTCTGCCTCCCAGACTCCCAGAGGGCGTCCACCACAACCACACTGACCCATTCACCGGTTCTTAATGTTACTATCACCACCGCCACCACCACCGCCGCCACCATCGTCTCTTCATCTCTTCTTCTTCACAGTTCTTCGTCTTTATATCAATACTTATATACGCATATGAATATATATATACATATATATATATATATATTATCTATATATAATTTTTAACGATGCTGTAGCATATCATATACGCCGCCATACCATCTCACCAACTCTTCTCATCTCGTCGTTCGTTCGTTCGTTCTTCTCCATTATTATTATTAAAACCATTCTCTTTTCCACGTTCGTTCGATCGCCATTTCTCTCTTAACTAACCCAGTCACCTTTGTATGTTTATTTTTTTTCCCTCCCCCCCTCCCCATTCGTTTGGCGTTATTCGATCCATCTGGTTTCTCCACCGCTTACCCCTTCCCTCCTTCCCCTCTTCCACTCTCCCTCTCCCCCATGTGTCGGTTCCCAGCGGACAAACGCGATCGCGTACGTTTGCTCGTTTCGCAGTTTTCCTGGTCGTGAATTTCGTCGAGTAAAATCGATCGAAACGAATCGGCCTCGTTGCCGCCAAAGGCCAACCGAAGAATCAGAACGGTTGAGCTGGACGCGAGAGTGCTGGTGAGCTGTGAGATAGAGGAGCCTCTCCCCTCCCCCTCCCCCCTAACAAGTCTACTCCCCCGCATCCTACGACCGCCTAATCTAATCCGCGTGTATATATATATATTTTATATATACATAATTCTTCTGCCCTCTGCAAGTTCGCTCTCTCTTCGAAATTGACCACGACGGAATTTTAACAAGTATGGAATAATAATAATAATAATAATAATAATAATAAATATAATAATAACAATAATAATAATAACAATAATAATAATAATAAATATAATAATAATAACAATAATAATAATAATAATAATAATAACAACAACAGAACCTCTCTAATCTCGCATCTGTTTAATATAACACCATCTAACTATCTCTTTGGCTGGAAAACTCCCTGCTGTAGAAAAAAAAAAGAAAAGAAAAGAAAAGAAAAGAAAAGAAAAGAGAAAAAAAGAAAAAAAGAGAATGCGTCTTTTCGCGAAGGAGGTGGAGGAGGTGGACCTAGGACCCGAGAATCGATCCGTCGAATCGTCGATCGATCAAACGGAGCACGTGGGTGATCGCGATGCTTGATGCTAACTTTCGCGACTCGATCGAAGGAAGAAAAGGGAAAAGTTGTTCTTTTAATTTGCGCGGGTTCGAGGGTTGCACGCTTTGGCGCCGTGCTACTACCGTACTACTACTACTACTACCACTACTACTACTACTACTACTACTACTACTACTACTACTACTACTACTACTACTATTCTCGATCCATCGATCGAGATCCCCGTTTCTTTTTTAACACATGGGCACTCGCGTAGATATATATATATATATATATAAATATATATATATATCTGTCTAGTCTCTCCAGTGGTCGCGTGGTACCGTGTTCTCCGGGCTTCTAACAAAAAGAAAAAAAAAAAAAAAAATAAAAAAAAATAAAAGATTCCTCCGACGTACGGGGTTAGCAGGAGAAGCTGGAGGATAAACTTGGTTCTCGTGTCTGTTACAGACGTGAGTCCGCATCTAATCTTCAAGAATGGGATGACTCCGACACTCTGGCCCCAGGACGTTCCGTTTCCGCAGGAGGAGGGGAAGGAGGAGGTGGGATCGACGTTCGGCGACACGGACACGCAGTCGGGCGCGTTCAGCCCGGCGCCGGACGCGAATTCGATCCAGTATCCCGCCTACTTCAAGGACCCGAAGGGCGGGAATCACGCGGTTTTCGGCGCGGGTGGCACGGGTAGCTTCGGCGCTCTCCAATACATCAAGCAACAAGGCGGTAGCAAGAGCTGTTTGCCGGACGTGATACAGCACGGCCGCTCCGCGGGTATGCCGTTGTACGTTCGGTGTCCGATCTGTCAGAAGGAGTTCAAGCAAAAGTCGACGTTGCTGCAGCACGGGTGCATACACATCGAGTCGAGACCGTATCCCTGCCCCGAGTGCGGCAAGAGGTTCAGGCAACAGTCCCACTTGACCCAACACCTTCGCATCCACACGAACGAAAAGCCGTACGGGTGCGTGTACTGCGGCCGTAATTTCCGCCAGCGCACCATCTTGAATCAACATTTGCGCATCCACACGGGGGAGAAGCCGTACAAGTGTCAACAGTGCGGCAAGGATTTCCGTCAGAAGGCGATACTGGACCAGCACACGCGCACCCACCAGGGTGATCGGCCGTTCTGCTGCCCGATGCCCAACTGCAGGCGGCGTTTCGCAACCGAGCCCGAGGTCAAGAAGCACATCGACAACCACATGAATCCGCACGCGGCCAAGGTGCGCAGGAACTCGAGCAGCGACTCGAAACCGCCTGGCACGCCGGCCGGCCTGGGCCCCGTCCCCGTCCCCAGAGGGTTGACGCCGACCGTGGTCAAGCCGGAGCTCTACTTCCCCCAATGTTACGCGCCCGCGTTTAATCACCAACCCCCGGTGTCGACGGCGCAGTTCCCGGCCCAGGCGAACGGGGTGTCCGTCGCCGGCGAATTCAAACCACCGACCGGCCTGCCGCCGCAGTGACTAACCGTCCATCCTGCCGCCTACTAGCAAGCAGGAATACCGCTGAGATTTCAGCGATGCTTCGGTCACGCGTTACAGAGCGACGCCGCCGCAGCCGCAGCCGCCGCAGCAGCAGCAGCAGCAGTAACAGCCGCAACGACGTCGTCCAGTGTCGCGACGCACCGATGCACCCAGCCGATCCAGCAACACTACCCGTGACATTTATCGTGCATTTACTAGCCTCTTTCTTTTCGTTTCAAGGTTCGCTTCGTTTCCTCGTTCCATTGCTTCGCACAGCCTCGGAACGCGTCGCCAGCTAGTCATCAGCTCGACGATGATCGACACACCGACTTATATATATATGTATATCTATCTATATATATATATACACACGTTTTCGACCCGCCGTGTCTCTTTCTATATAGTTCGATTCGTCGTTGAACGTTGGGTGTTGTGTGCGCGTGTATATGCGTGTATGCGAGTGTACGAGTGTGACACGTTGACGCACGTCGATCGTTGAACGCGTTTACTCTTATTACCGATAGATCGTGCGACCTCGTCCGACCAGTGTGGTCCGTTTCCACTTGTGCGGTCCTCGGCCCGACCCTCTCTCCGTCGACGCGACCCAACGCATTCGCACAAGCTCGCCCAAAAGAGAGAGAGAGAGAGAGAGAAACTGCAACACCTCCTCCGCAATAGCGCAACTTGTTTCTTCTTTTCGATTTTCATCACCGATCGTCATCTCGGTCGACGAATGCGCCACGTTCTGTTGTATCTGTTGTCATTGATTCTCTGCTCGATTTCACAGAGGGAATGAGAGAGAAATGAGAGAGCGAGTGAATGGGAGTGAGAATGAGAGATTGAAAGAGAGAGAAAGAGAGAGGGAGGGAGAGGGAAGCAATGGAAAATGGAAATACAAGGGAAATACGTGGTAACTGACACGCGCCAAGTCACGAACCGAGCGAGCTACGCGATTGCAAATGGGTTTCGGGAGGGACAGAGGTCGGTGCTTGCAGAGAGACGAGGGAGTCGTTGTGTCGTTCACCGTCGAGCTGATCGCTGGCGCCAGAAATATGGTGACTCAACCAACGAAGAATCTCGTCTATTCCCCCATACGTATTTTTTATATATTAATGAATTAACGACGTACCTTCTCGCGTTTTTTTCGTGGATGAAGCGAATAGCTCGAGAGAGTTCGGTGGTTCCGCGCGCGCAAGGCAGGCAGGCCGTCCGAGGTGTCGTTCGTCACACACCGCTCACACAGAGAAACACGTGTATACGAGTATACACACGAGTATACATAAGAGTGCGCACATACGGAGTCAGTCACACGATACACACGAAAAAACACATGCACACGTACGTCGTAGTGGCAAACTCGTATATATATTCGGGATGTGTGTTTCGTCAAATAAAAAAAAAAAAAAAAAAAAAAAA